>NC_132869.1:34032886-34341219 GCF_048164855.1 Canis lupus baileyi | reverse complement strand
TCAAGTGCCCTGCATCCTCAGTAACAGGAGCCTCCCGTTGTACAGATGAGAAAACAGAGGCTCCGAGAGTCCCCCAGCACGAGCTACACAGAAATGACCCAAGGGTGCCTGGGCTCCTGCCTGCGCACATTTACATTTTTACCCAAAGGAAGCCCAGTAAATGGACGGGTGGGATTTCAGGCAGAAGGGACAGCAGAAAAAACTGAAGGACGGTAAGGGGGCTTCCCCAGGTTTTTGAAGCCTGATCCCACAGGTGCTCAGGTCCTCTCTACCTATAATCAGACCTGGAAAAGCGAACAAACATCCTGCCTTTGCTGACTCCCTGGCCCTGGGAGGATCCCGGAGAAACTTGGCCCTGGGTCTACACCGAGCTGGCTCTCCACCCTTCATTTTTATAAGTTCAGGCAGGAGAAAAGGCCGGGAGAAAAATCTGCTACTAATAAGGAAATCAATTAGTTGGTGTGCGTGTCACGAAATGCTTCAATAAAGATCTGCCTTTTGGGAATATTTCCTCCCCCTTTAACTTTTTCCCCCAAAGAGACCTGGCTGGGGCCAGAGCGTGTTTCCAGCGTCCTCCTGTCAGAGGGAGGCGACGCAGCCACGTCTGGAGCTGATTACCAAGGGGATATGCTCTGCTGCCCTGCTGGCATCATGGGCAGCTGGGGTCCCCTCCTGTGCCTGGCCTGCCCCCTCCAGGCCCTGATCAGCCAGGCTCAGAAGGGCCACATGGCCGTCTCACACGCAGTGACACACAGACACCAGTCACTCCAGATTGCCCATATATAACCACGTATACACACGTCCACACACACATATATAATCTCTCACAATAACATGCTCGCAGCCCAAACTGCACGCAGACCCCCATAACACAACCCACATACACATGCACACACACAATTGCACACATGCTCACATTCACCCCAAACATACACAGATACATTCACAGTCTCTGTCCCCTACACACATATACAATCACACACACAATCACTCACACACATACAATCACCTACACGTAGTCCACACACATGTACTCTCACACATGCAATTACACCCCGACTCACCAGCCCCCACATACAAGCACACACCTAATCACACACACGCTTAATTGCCTTCAATCGTATGCACCATCACACGCACATACACTCGATGTGAGAACCCAAGGATATCTGAGCTAGGACGGATCTTCATAGTTTTCAATTCCAACACCCTCACAATACCAGCAGGGAAACTGAGGCCCAGAGAGAGGCCGTGAATTGCCCAGACGCTACTTCTCTATCCTTAGCCATGCGATTAAAGGCATCTTGGGATGAGAAATATTGACCAGGGGGTCAGGGCTGAGCAAAGGCGCAAGAGAGGAGCTCATCTGGAGCCCAGCCCCCAAAGAACTTCAGCCAAATCTTCTAATGAGGAAATGTAAAAATAATAATCAGGAAGGAATTCACAGAGCCCCATAATTCCCCTGACCGCCGCCCAGCCTTGAGAACAGCAGAGTCTAAGTGCAAAGACGGTGGCCTTATTGGGAAGACAGATCAGGCTTCCTGAAATGTGGCTCTGACATTCACTCTCTGGGTGACCAGGGAAGGGATTTCATCTCTCCGAGCCTCAGTTTTCTCAACTATAAAATGGGAATGAAACCGACCTCACAGGGTTGTGGGGAGGGGTAACATGTTCATGTCTCTGGAGCATCCAGCACTGTGCCAGGCAGGTAGCACCAATCCTACTTCCTCTTCCCTCCAGTCCCTAACTCAGGCCACGGTTTTGACGGGTGACCTGGGTCCTGAGTCCCTTCCCTCTCTAGGCTCCGGCCTCCCTGTTCAAAGGATGTCTGCTTTCTGCTGAGAGCTAGTGAGTGGAGTGGGCCCAGGTGGTAACCAAGGCAATGGGCCTGGAACTTGCCCCTGAGACCCCAGGTCCCCAGGTTCCAGGGGAGCAGGGCTCCTGCCCCTCAGAGAGGCTTTGAGGGGAACTCAGCCTTTGTCAGGCCCCGCCTGGTGAGGCTGGTATTTGAAATATTCTTCTGAACGGTTGAGAGACGCTGGGAGGTCTCCGGGCAAGCTGGGAGGAGGGATGCGGTTGCCTAGGAAACCATGTGTTTTCACTTTTCTGAGTGAGGGGAGCCTAAAGAGGAAGGGCCTGGGGTGCGCAAGAGAGGAGGGGAATGGGGAGAATGTGTGCCCTTGGGGGGCGAGCTGAGGGAGGAAGGAGGCATCCGGCCGAGAGGAGGCTCAGGGAGAGGCTCGAAGGAAAGTTTATGGGTCCCCAGTGCCTAAGGGCAAGCGGCAGACCCAGAACCACCAAAAACCGCTTGCCAAAAATACAGATTCCCAGGCCCTGCTGGAACTCCCTAAATGGGGGGGGGGGCTGGAGGGGGGGGATGAAAATCTGTGTCGTTATCCAGCTCCTGGCCTGGTGCTCCCAGGGGTACTGGGGACGTCCAATTGGGAAGAAGGAAAATTGGGCCAAGCCTGGCTCCTCTTGGGACCGACCTGGGTGTCTTCATCCAGGAAAACAGGGTGGGAGCAAAGTGCAGCAAATGACACCAAAGACGTCGCCGGGATTGCTTTCCCTGGAGGCTGTGACAGGCAGGCAGCAGCCCCCGGATTGTGCACAGCATGCTCTTGGCTCCACCTCTAGTCGCCTTGGCCAAGTCCTTTGCCTGAGCCACAGTCGGCTCGTCTGGAAGATGGGCATAACACCCATTATTGTTATTTATCAACTTAATAATGTGGTGAGGTAACGGTCATGTGATATGAAACCTGCTCTTCGGTCCTTGCCTTGGGATATAAGGGCCTTCTCAGTCCCTCCCTGGCTTACCTAGTCAGCTCCAGACCCGCTTGCACATCCGCACCTGGGTGTTACCTGGCTTCTCTCCTCCGCCAGGCCTTCCCCTTCCCACCGAAACCCCTCACTGCCCCTCACCTTGGCGGCCCGCCTAGGCGACACAGGGCACAGGCAGGGGGCAAGCGGGCCCGTTCAGTGGCTGCGTGAAATCTGGACTCAGACTCATGCTCAGGTCTCCCCTGCAGCGCCCACCTCCCATCCCACCTCCCACCCACACCCTTCTCCGTGCCCCCAGCCCCAGGGCCGGGTGTCTTCACCTGCAAAGTCCTGGGTCCCTTCAGACTGCCTGCAGCAGGGAGGGGACTTTTAGCATGCATCAGCTTCTAGCCCCCCCATGACTCAGGGGTGAAGGTGGTATTTGGGTGGCATCTCAGAGGGGAAGAGTCCTATAAGCTGAGAAGAACAGGGCCTTCTACACAGAGGGAGCAACCAGAGGCAAGGTGGCCCGTGTGACACCGGACAGAGAGGACTCAGCCATCTGTCTCCATGGCCACTGCTAAAGGAGTCCAGCCCTTTGGGCTGTGTCAGGGCCTGGGCCCCCACCGGCCATCCCATCCCGGGGCTCAGCCCGGCCCTCCCCTCCGCCACGGCCCCCAGGCACTGGGAAAGGAGAGCCTCTCCAGCCCCAGGATGAGGACCATCTCGATGGGGGGTGAGGGGGTGGCTTGGGCGGTGGCGTCCCACCCCAGTGTCTCCGCTATAAAATGAGGATGGGGCAATCTCCCAAAAAGGCCTTCCGGGCTCCAAGCTGGCCAGCCCGTCCCAGGGCGGCTGCCAAGGGGGTGGTGAGGGCCCTCGGGACCCAAGGCCAGCTGCCCGCCCCTCGCCCACTCTCCCAGGCCCCCCCAACCCCAGCGACGCCCCGGGGATCCCGCGGGGAGCAGCCCGCCAGCGTGGAGCCGGGCGGGAGGGGGAGAGGCCGGCGGGGCTGGAGGCCGGCGCGGAGACAGCGCGGAGACAGGGCACGATAAGGCGGCGGCCCTCGGCGGCCCCTCCCAGGCCCGGGAGGACAGCAGCCGCCCTCGAGCTCCAGCGGGGCTGGGGCTCCCGCCTCCCAGGCCGCGGGCCAGCCTGCGGGGTCCCCTCCCCATCCCCGAGCTCGCCATGGAGCAGAGGGTGGGGTGCTGGGTTCCAGCAAGCGGTGCCAGTGGGGTGGGGCCCAGGGATGGGCTCCTCGGGGCCCACCGGTCCCCCCCCATCCCCAGGGGACCATGCGGGTCTGGTTACCAGCACTTACTGACCACACACTGTCTGCCCAACAATTAGGATCATTATTACTCTTAAAATGGAAAAACCAGAGAGAGAGAGAGAGAGAGAGAGAGAGAGACCGGCACTGCGGGCCAAGCCCCCCACCCCTGCCCCTTGCAGGAGTCTCACTCCCTCCTACAATCCTCACTCAAACTTCTCAGCAGCCTTGCAGTTGCTCAACATACTTCCTTTCATCCTTTTGTATCCGTGTTTTCCTTTCATCCTTTTGTATCCGTGTTTTCATTCATTAATACCGATTCATTCAACTGTACCCAGGCCCAGACTGCAGGCCGGCACCGGCACCCGGTCTGCTGTTGCAGCGTGTGGAGGACGCAGCAGACCGGCCCCTGCGCCTCACGGTAGCTCGCATGCTGAAGGGAAAGCCTCGGGAGGAACACAGTTCAAAACTTAACTACAAAAAAAAAAAAAAAAGAAAAACTTAATTACAGCCGTGAGGAGTATTTCACGAGGGGTACGGTGTGAGGACAGCAGAAACTGCCACACTTTGGAGCATAGAGAGGGGCTTGGGGGTGCTTCCTTTATTTTTTTTTTTAAGATTTTTATTTATTCATGAGAGAGAGAGAGAGAGAGAGGCAGAGGGGGAAGCAGGCTCCATGCAGGGAGCCCAACGTGGGACTCGATCCCAGGTCTCCAGGATCATGCCCTGGGCTGAAGGCAGGGGTGCCCCAGGGGTGCTTCCTTTAGCAGGAAGACAGTTTGCCCAGAGATCTGACTGCTGGGTAGTCCCTGGGGAAGGGGGATCCCTTGGCCTCCTGTGTGCTGAAGCCGCGGGGGACAGCCCTGCCGAGTGGAGAGGCTTGAAGCTAGCCCCTGTTCAGAGCAGAGCCCCAAAACGTGAATGGAGAGGAGGCAGAGGCAGAGGGCTTCAAGATGGTCAAGGTGGTCCACGGAAAGGTGGTGGTGGGAAGGCGGAGAGCATTGGGAACTGGGGACATTTTTAAGGGTCCTCTGGCCACTGTGTGGTGAGTGGACTCGAGGGTGAGGACAGCAGGGAGACCGGACAGGAGGCTGCGGCAGGAGCCCACAAAACAGATGCCAGGGGCTTGGCCTTGGCTGGTCCGTCTGGCTTCTGCCTCACATCACCCCTCCACTGAACAGCTTTTGACAGGTTCAGTTGGTGACATCCCCCTGTGGCCACGTCCACGTGACCCTCTGTGCCTTGGGCCCAGTGGCTGCCCCCTCCCTGAACTGCCCCTGTCCATGGCATTCTAGGGCCCATGCCCTCTACCCCCCTGCCCCCCTCTCCCCTTCTAACTGCTTCTGCTCAGGCTCCTGAAGAGGACCCTGACCTTCCACCCCACTGCTAACGTCGGGACACACTGGCTGCACGCTCACCCCCCCTCCCCCTCTCTCACCGGGGCTTACAGATTCGACTACCTTCTTGACACAAATGACTCTCAAATACCATTGCTCCCTGTTCTGGACGCCTTTGTCAAAGCATCCTGCCCCAAAGGACGCTTAGGCTTCTCTGCCTTTCCCCAGCCAGAAACTCTGAGTCTTCCTTGACCCCTCTCAGTCTCTCTCTCTCTCTCTCACCCACATCTAACCCCCCCCACTCCCATTACCCCTTGTATCTCAAACTCATCTTCTCCTCTCCCTCCCCATAGAAACTGCTCTTCTAAAGCACAGATCTGTCCCCAGCTCCCCTCTCCATGCTGGTTCTCTGGTTCCCCATCTGCCTCATAACAAGCCCAGGTTCCTTGGCACAATATCCATGGCCTCCAAGGTCCAAACATATGCTGTCATCTCCTGCCAGCCCCTCCCACCTCACCCTGCCATTCTCTAGACACAATTTTGCACCAGTTATTTCTTCTGCTTGGTTATTTGCAGACTCTGCTCAGAGACACCCTGCTCCAGGAAGCCTCCCCTGGCTCCTGGCTCTGCTTGCTCCCTGTATTTCTCTGATGGTGTTGGTGATGGATGGGGAAGTCAGGACTACCATGGGGAAGAGGTCTGGCCAAAGGGACCCGGCCCCATGGAGTCATGGCCACAGAAAGGCAGGTTGTCAGGGACAGACAGTAAGTAGCATGGCCCTAGGCTGGACCAGCAAGACGACTGCAGGGGTGGGGGCTGTGTGAAAATGGGGACATCCTGGGACACCTGGGTGGCTCAGTGGTTGAGCATCTGCCTTTGGCTCAGGGTGTGATCCCAGGGTCCTGGGATTGAGTCCCGCATCAGGCTCCCCATGGGGAGTCTGTTTCTCCCTCTGCCTGTGTCTCTGAATCTCTCTGTGTGTGTCTTTCATTAATAAATAAAATCTTTTTAAAAAATGGGGACATCCCCACCAACTCAGAACCTTTCATGCCAGCTGGATGGGGTTACGTGGAGGTACCGTGGGGGGGGGGGCTCAGAAAGACACTGCCCATCTCCCATCCTGAAAACCTCCTTAGACCCCTACTCCTTTTTTGATAACCACTGTCTTCCCATCTTCCTTGATCATTTGCAAACTCTCCAAAAAAGGATATACATGTGGAACAGCCACTTCCTTTGTTAGATTCCCCCTTAGACATCAAGCCCCAAGCTATAGCACCCAAACCTGATAAGCTAGTGGTGGCCTAGGGCTGTATTATAGGAGAGTATTTATTTACATTTCAATACTCTGTACACAGAGCAGGACCCCAGAGAACTCTGTTCCCCAACACACATTGGAGGGATTACCTAGAGGGCTGTTACCCAGAGGGAGTGCTCTGCTGACAGCTTGGGGGGTAGAGTTACTTGAAATTCTGGCTGCCCTAGAGACCTGGGCTCTAATCCGAGGTACCTTCGGATCATCTCTGATCTATCATCTCTGCCTTGGTTCTGCAGTTGACAGGACGCTCCACAAACAGGACCGCGAGGCCAGGAAGTGCTCACCTGCTACAGCCTCTCATCGACAGATGGAGGAACTGAGGCCTAGCGTGGGGCAGGCCTATAGAGCAGGACTCCGGGCCAGACCTCAGGCTCCCAGACTCCCAGGCCAGTGGTCTCCCTGTTGCCTTGGCGTCTGGGCATGGAAACATTCTGAATTAAGTAGGGGCTGTGTTTTCAAAAGGCACCAGTTACTTTGCAGTTGGTTAAGCTGTGGGGAGGGCAGATTGCGGGGCCTCTCCTCTGCTTCCCAATTAATTTGTGGGGGGTGCTGCTGTTTAAAGAACAATACCGCCAGCTCGGAGGAGGGAGTACAGAGATGCCAAGGGACACTTAGAGCTGCATAGATCCTCTGTTTCCTAGTTTAAAATCACTGAAACACACACTTATACACACAAACTCATACACGACTGCTGTTTTCATTTAGCTGATTTTATTATACAAGTATTCCATAGTCACTGAAGAAAAATGAGAAAGTGCAGATAAACAAAACCAAGTGATATAATTCATTCACAGTCCAGTCCACCCCAACTGACAAAGAGGCATTACTGCCAAGTGGCCTGGAGTGCAAGCCCAAGCGTGTGCTTAGACCCGGGTTCGGTACTGCTTGTCGCTTAGCAACTCTGTGACCTTCAGCAGGTTGCTTACCTTCTCTGAGCCACAGTCTCCTCATTTATAAATGGGTGCTGTTCTAGAAGTGGAGCACTTAGCCTCATGTCTGACATGCAGCAGCCAGAAGACCAAAGGCAGTCACGGTGATGCTCACTTGCTGTGTGGCCTTCCAGATGCCACCCCCACCCCCCCATTTGTCAAGACAAATGTAGAGAAAAACTCATAGAATTGGCCCGAGAAAACTTTGAGTTCCCACCCTACTCAATTTCTCTGATTCTAGTACATTTGATGATAGGTTCTAGGCTCAGTTTCCCTGACTGTATTCTTGGCCCAGAGTTGAAGCAGGTGCTCTCGGGAATCATTTCAGTCTGGTGGCCCCCAGGATCAGCTGAACCATCTCTGTGCCCTGCTCCTGGAGATATGCCAGATGGCCAGGAGGCTGATCCAGGCGACTGGTGACCTGGGCAGCTGGGTGCAGTCTCGAGACCATTGCAAGCCTTTCCCATCCCACTTCCCCCTGGCCCCTGGGAGCCTCCCTAGACTAAGGCGGCATTATGCCCCATGGCAGGCCAGCCAAGGCAAACAAACGGGTGCATGCACTTCACCCAGCCTTCCCAGCCGAGCCACATGAAATACCAACTATCGGCCAATGACCCCAAAATGCTGAGACATAGGCGGTGAGGAGGCTTTCCAGGCCACTGACCCTTAGGGGCCGGGGGAAGGAGGTGCCTGGAGATTCATCCACTCATTGACTCACTCACTCACTCATTCACTGGTTCGTTCATTCAGTAAACTCACAGAGCATTGCCTCCACGTCAGGCATCACACTAGCGCTGGGGAATCAGAGCAAAACAGCCCCAGCTTTCAGGTTTTTCCTGGGCTGGCAATGACATAATTCCCAGAGGTGTTGTCAAGCTAAAGCACTGCAAGGTGAGATCCACAATAAAGCATGAGCTGCTTCTGGTTTGCGAAATCAGGGAAGACTTCCCAGGAGCAGCGGCCTTTGCAGCAGGCCTTGAAGCATGGGTAGAAGCAGGTCAGACAAAAAAAAAAAGAGAGAGAGAGAGGTAGCCTATCCCTGGCAGAGGCTATAGCACGAACACAAGCTGTGATTGGTGACTGATCATTGAAATCACAGAGTGAGTACTAGAAAAGCCAAACAGATCAACTTGTCCCCCTCCCTCATGTGACAGATGAGAAGAGGGAGGCCCAAGCAGAACCCAAGTGCAGCTGGCATTGCCTTGGGGCAGGAGGGACCTACAGGTGGTGTGAGTCACCAGGCTTAGCTGGCTAAAGGCTTGAGGGTCAGGAGCAACTGAAGACAGGTGTTTCAAGGAAAACCTGTCTCCTCCCAAGGTACCTACAGGGAGTCGTGTGTGTGTGTGTGTGTGTGTGTGTGTGTGTGTGTGTGTGTGTTGGGAGGGTCGGTGTTTATGACTCACCTTTCTTTGGTTAGTTACCTTTCCGAGTATAAGTACCCAGGAACTTGGAGCTTTTGCTCATCTCTGGAGCTAGTTTCTACCTTTAGGTAGCACAGAGGGCAGGGAAAAAAAAGTACGCTTGAGCTTCTGCAGGACAGTGTTAGGGTAGATGTGACAAAGAACTTTCTGAGGGCAGACCAAGTTGGGCATAGGAACTAAAGCCAAAGAAGAGACCCCATGGGACTGAGTTCTCTCTCCCCTGTGCCAAAGTGGTGCCCACCCCATACCCCCAAAGGAACTGTGTGTCCTTGACTCCCATGAGAAGGGCCCCTAGCTCCACCTGAGAAACTCCTACCCATCCATCAAAGCCCATCCCAAATGTCCCCTCTTCTCTGAGCTGGACAAGCTTGCCAGCACACCAAGGCTGCCCACAGGGCTTGGGTCTTATCTCCAAGACGGACTTATCACCTTTACCTACCATGTGTCTCAGCTATTTATTGAGGCTGGGACCAGAGCTGTCATTGCCCACCTTGTACCCTCCTCGGAGGGGTAGCTTCGGGACGTTGGGCAAATCTCAAATGGGTGGATGAACAAATGAGTTTTTCAGTGTCAAAACTTGGAGGATCCCACTCCCCATTCTCATGAGCTTTTGAAAAGATGAGCATAACCTGGTTCCTAATCTTACTCAAAAGCCCATCCTGGACGGGGCCAGCCAGAGGTGAGAGGAAAACGCTGTGAGGAGGGGTGAACTGAGATCTAGCTCAAGGGCAGTGATTTTCAACCTGCTTCCTAACCCCCACCCCCACCAGCAAAGAGCCTTTTTAGGGACAGTTTTTCCTAGTCACTCCCACTACAACATCCTAATGGCCCAGCTATACTGTCTACCTGTCTGAGCACCGTATGTGTATCTGTGACTGAGAATCTTCTAGATCTTCTCCTATCTCCTCTCAGAACCCATTTCTGCCTCCTGGGGAGGGGGGAGCAACATTGCCCCCGTGAGAATGCCTGCTCCAGGGTGAGCAATCCTGCACATTATCTCCTCTAGCCTTCTACCCAGCCTGTGAGGCAGGCACCAATGTCCCCACCGTACAAATTGGAAACTGAGGCACTGGTGTAAATTCGCCCAGCTAGTGACTGATGGGGCTATCGGGTGCACAAGTGGGACTTCCAGAATGCAGGTCCCTTGCCCCGCCAGGTATCCTAAGAGAGGCAAGGAGCATCTGTGTGCTGATAGGGCAGGAGCTGCAAGCTGAGAGTCAGACCCTTCCAGGCAATTCCTGCTTTGGGGCCCAAATGCAAGGTCACAGAGCTTCCCCCCACCTCCCAGAGTCGGGCACAAGGTGGGCGGTTCCTTTTCTCCTAAAGTGAGAGAAGGCCTTGGGGTATCCTAAGCAGCCCCCAGGCTTTAAGCCTCTGAAAGGGGGCATCTCTGGGCGCCCCCACACACACTGGGGAGGGCCTGGCCCCCAGACTGGAGCTGCCTCCGGTGGAGGGCGGGGATGCTGAGCCTCTGGCCCCAGGGATGCGACGGCTGCTCCCGCCTGGCGGCCTCCCAGGGGTGCTCGGCTGCGAGCCTGGCTGGCCCCCGCTTTCCCCAGGGCCTGATAAACCAGAAACAAGAAAGCATGCTGCGAAGGGAAGGAAGCGGCGGCAGACAAAAGAGGGAAGGGCACGCTGATTCCATCGGCTCCAGGCCCTCAGCCACCCTGGAGCCCGGGCAGGGCAGGACGTGCCGGCGGACGGAGCTGGCGGCAGGAGGCTGGGAGCCGGCCCCCGCGGTCACCGTGCCTGCCTGTCCCGCGCCCGAGCCGGCTGGGGTGGGGACTGGGACGGGGCCAGCGGGACGGGCCCCAGCACTCCGGCCCTCCCGCCTCCCCGGAGCCTCCTCCAAAGGGGACTGTCCTCCTCCACAGGGGACTCTGGGAGCCTCGGAAGGGGCCAAAGCCTCCCAGGCGGGGTGGCAGGGCCGGGCTGGGAGCCGGTTCTCTGGCCCCGAGCGCCAGGCGCCCCCCACCCCGGACCTCAAGGAGCCTGCGAAGCCTGGTTCTGTTGTCTGAGGAGCCAGAGAACCTCGGAGAACATAGCTCCTGCCGGCTGGGCCTGTCTGCAGGCCTCTCGGGGGTCAGCTTTCCCCTTGAGCGGGGCCTCCAGGGCCCCTGTCCCTCAGCTATGGGTCCTTCCGAGGGGGGGGCCGAGGGATGCGGACGAGCCGCTAGACTTTTTTTTATATCAGTAACCAGAAAAAGAAAAATATCTAAAACCTACAGACAGGGACGCCTGGGCGGCTCAGTGGTTGGGCGCCTTCCTTCAGCCCAGGGCATGACCCTGCGGGGAGCCTGCTTCTCCCTCTGCCTGTGTCTCTGCCTCTCTGTGTGTCTCTCATGAATAAATAAATAAAATCTTAAAAAAAAATAAAAATAAAGCCTACAGACAGAAGGAGAGTTGGAGCGAAGCCTGGTTAGGCTCAGGCCCTTCCTCAAGGGCCTTGTAGAACAGAGGACACCTGGGTGGACTGGGACTCTGCAGGTCGGGGGTTCGGTGCCCAGCTCTGCTGCTCACATGCAGCTGCTCCGTCCACACAGGGCAGTGCCTCCTGGGCTCACTGGGCCGGGGAGAGGAGCAGGGGGGTCTGGGCAGCGGGGCTCCCTCCGGCAGCTCCGGGCTCCCCACGGGCTCAGCCTGAGGTTTCCAGAAGGGGGCCGCAGCTCACACACCGACCCCGATCCCTGCAAAACTTCCACTTCAGATGCCCCCAAAGTCAGGATGAGGAACTGGGATGAGCCCCTCTCCCTCACGGGAAGGGGGGGACGGGGGGGTAGATGGAGAGCCAGTCTAAGGGTGTGAGTGAGCCAGTCATCACTGTGGGCAGCTGCGACTCTGTCCTGTCAGGCCCGTGGGAGGAGTGGTGTGGGGTGGGCCCAGCACAGGCCTCCACAGCTTGAGAGGGTACCCGACCTGCTGGTTCTGATCACCCCGGGACAGAAAGCAAGCATCAGTGGGGCAGCGAGCCAAGGGGCCAGCCCTTGACACCTGTGCACAGCTAGAGCCACCTCAGTGAGGCCTGCGGTACCAAGGCGAGCCAAGAGACAAGGTGGGGTTCGAGAGGTGCCTGACACTACGTCCCACGGAGGCGCTCCCCGGGCCAGGGGTACCCACAGATGGCTCAGACCCGATGCCTGCCCTCCAGGAAGTCAGCAGCTCTCACATGCATCCCCCCACCAGGTGATAACGATGACCAGGACCACCGGACACTCGGCACCTCTCGTGTGCAAGACGCTATCAGCAACCCTAAGATGACATCATCTCCATATGATGGAGGAGAACACTGAGGCTTAAAAATCTTCCCAGGGATACCTGGGTGGCTCAGTGGTTGAGCATCTGCCTTGGGCTCAGGGCATGATCTTGGGGTCCTGGGACCAAGTCCTGCATCAGGCTCCCTGCATGGAGCCTGCTTCTCCCTCTGCCTGTGTCTCTCTGCCTCTCTCTCATTCATGAATAAATAAATAAAATCTTTAAAAAACAAAAAAAAAAGAACCTTCCCAAAGTCTCACTTCAAGCCTGAGGCCTTCCCGGTGTTTGTTGTGGGGCCAGAAAGAAGGGAAGCAGCCCGGACAGGCAATGCTGGGTCTGATCCTCGAGGCCATGCACAACTTACCCCCTGTCTGCTCTGTCCCCTGTGTCTTCACACAGTCACCCCACCTGGAGTCCCCACCAGCATCTCATGAAAGACCTTGGGTCATTTTAGGTGACAGCTCGTCGGGCTGGAAGGCACTCAGGAGCCAGCTGGCTCCACTCCTCAGCCACCCTCCTGTGACAGAGCAGAGGCCAAGAGAGGGGTGCGATGTGCCCAGGCTCACGCAGTATGGGGTGGAAAGTCAAGATGGGAGCCCCAGTCTCCTGGCTCTGGGTTCAGGGCCCCCCCCCCCCCCGCCCATGCAGGCAGCCCATGCTAGGTTCTCAAGAACAGAGCTCCCCAGAGTGACCCACGTCCAAACCATTTTTTCTCGCTCTATGACTGAATCTCCTTCCTGGCATGTTCTGGGCTCAAAGCAGAGTGCTCCCGGGACCCTGGAGACCCTCAGCCTGGGCTGGGGTAGAGGAGGGGCTGGGGGTGACAAGGAGGCAGCAGGGCAGGGCTACTGGAGCCTGGATATTACACCAGGGAAAGAGCAACAGACGCCTCCCCACTCTCCTACCGCCAAAGTGCCCCCAGGCAGGGCACGGGGTGGAGGGCCCCGGGTGGAGGGCCCCGGCTCACTGGGTACTAAGGTACTGAACACGGTTAGTGCTGAGCCTGGGGACCTGAGCGCCAGAGGCAGGGGCTACGGCGAAGGCAGGTGGTGGTGGGGGGGATCCAAAACACAAAACAAACACATAACCGCCCCCAAAGGAAAGGTCCAGAGTCTGAATTTTAAACAGGAAGAACTAGGCGTCAGACTCAGCGGAAGATAACAGGGCCCGGCTGAGCAAAGAAACAACAGAAAAAGAGCCGAAGGAAGCTGGGGGAGGGCACTCCTGCCCAGAGCCTCGGGCCTTCCCCCTCTCCCTCGTCCCCAGGATGCTGGGGTGCCGGGGCACTGGCCCCTACGCAGGCATGGGCACTACAGGAGGCCTTCTGGGAGGACGCCAGGGTATGAGGGCAAAGAGCACAGGCGAGGGCCGGGCAGACCAAGGCGGGCTGGGATCCCTGGCCAGGGCACTTTCTGAGCCTCTGCTTCCACCTTTGAGCAGCATGACTAAGATTACCTACCTCGAAGTGTAGGGATGACTAGGGGAGCCAGGGATGGTCAGGGCCAGGTACGCTGCAGGGCCAGTTTTTATCACCCTAGAGACCCAGGGTCCATCGGCCCAATGATGAAGGACTCTGTCCTCTTCTGGAAGCATCTGGCTACACAGGCTCTTTGTCCCCAACACGTTCTAGCAGCCTGGTCAATCAAAGTCAGTCCTTGTGGGGTCAGACAGCCCTTCACCTGTTAGTTTGCTAGGCTGCCATAACAAAGAACCACAGACTTAGTGACTTCAAGAACAGATGTTCTCACAACCCTGGAGGCTGGAAGTCCAGGACCGTGGGGTCAGCAGGGCCGGTTCTTTCTCTGGCCTCTTCCTCGGCTGGCAGGTGACCATCCTTCCCTTCCAGACTTCACCCAGTCTTCCCCCCATGTGAGTCTGTCCTGATCTCCTCCTCTTATAAGGACATCAGTCACATTGGATCAGGGCCCCCTAATGACCTCATCTTAGCCTAATTACCTCTTTAAAGACCCTCTCTCCAAATACAGTCCCATTCTCAGCTACTGGAAGATAAATCCTGGAGGGTCGCAAGTCAGCCCATAACACCCACCAAGTCCACCTCTTGCCAAGCTGCCCCGTTCCAGGCTCCAACCCAGAATCTTCCGCTTCGGCCTTGGAAGGAGCTAGAACCATCTAGAAGTCCGATTCCTGTTTTTTAAGAAAGGGTAAGTGATTATCCCAGGTGATACAGCAGAGACCAATATCCGGGACACCCGGGTGGCTCAGCTGTTGAGCATCAGGTCGTGATCCCGGGGTCCTGAGATCCAGTCCCATGTCGGGTTCCCTGCAGGGAGCCTGCTTCTCCCTCCACCTGTGTTTCTGCCTCTCTCTCTGTGTTTCTCATGAATAAATAAATAATTTTTAAAAAGACAAATATCCATAAAATCCAGGCTCCTGGAATCCGAGTGAAGACAGTATAAAGAGGACAATCTTGAGCCCCTCCCTTAAAAGGTGACATCCTCCTGTCTGTGCTCTCCCAGCTCTGAAAACTTTGGGACTGAAGACATTGGCGAGGGCAGGGAGGGGACACAGGCAGGCTTACGTGTCCTCTGAGCGCCAGATAGAAAACAGCTGGCGTTAACGAGCGCCTGCCGTGTGGGGGCCTCGTTCGAGACCCTGTGCCTGTGCCAACCTGCTTAAACCTGACAGCAATCCTATGATATATGTGACAGTTCTTGTAACTACTTCAGGAAAGGGGAAACGGGCACAGAGAAGGTAAGTGGCTCGCCCACTGTCTCACGTGGCAGTGGCAGGAGAAGCCCGGCTCCAAGGACTGGGATCTCTCATCCGATGAGGCACCGCAGACAAGCCCTAGGCTGCTCATCACATGCTGGGAGCCCACGGGTCTCAGTGTTTCCACTTGCTGGAGGACACGTAAGATAGATGACCCTTGGGTCCCAGGCAAGCTACCCCTCTTCCTTGCCGCATCAAGGCCTTCCACGGGTACAAAAGAACAGTGTCTGGCCTCTCTGCCGTGGAACAAAGTCGCCTCTTGGGGACCCAGCAGAGCAGGGAGTGAAGCAAGCAAGCTCTAGGCCACATTCGCCTCTATGCATGCTCTGCCGCTGCTCTGCCCACACTGGGGTGGCTCTGGCTGGGGGTGGGGGCGGGGGCAGCACTTTATAACCCAGTGAGGTAGTGAAGTCTATTTGGGGGAACCATCCCAGCTCTGCAAGAGACCCCGAGAGCAGGCAAAGGAGGGCATGGGTGCAGGCAGTTCTGTGCCTAGGTCCTGGCACCACGGTCCCAGCCAGTGTTGTCAGGGGACAGACCTCACCTCTGGAAGGCCTCCCCGGCCTCCTGCTCCACACCCAGCCTCACCACTTGGGGCAAAGGCCTGGAGGCAGGAACCTCGAGATGTTGCAAGGTCTGTCACTGAAACCACTTGGACCTGTTGCGGCCGGCTCCCCAGACCACAGTAACCTAGCCGCAAATTCCCCACAGCTGGGAGGGACAAAAGGGTGCTGCAGATAAACATTTGTTGGCAAGGCAGAGTGTTATCAAAATACTGGTGAGTGAAAAAAGGAGGAAACTTTAATAACACACAGAATAGTATGCTACAGTCTTCAACATACACATACGTAAAGATTTTCTAATGCACAAGCATCGAAAGAAAAAGGAGCTCCACCACATATGAACAGTGGTTTCCCTGGGAGTGGACACCATGAGGGTCTGTCCTTCCTTCTTCCCTCCCTTCCTTCCTTTTTTCTACTTCTGTTTCCTTACACTCATGGTAAAGTCTGTTTTGAGAGCAATCAAAAGACAAATACGAAAAATAGAGTGATGTTAGACACACCGACGGAGTTTGGACACCTCCCATAATAACCTCTCTCCTGGGGTGATTGTAACCCACTCCCAACCCTAGCCCTCTAGCTTTTCTGGATTCTCTTCACGAACCCCACATGTGCTCTTCACTCTATAGTTTTTTTTTTATTTTTTAAGATTTTATTTATGTATTCATGAGAGACACAGAGAGAGAGGCAGAGACACAGGCAGAGGGAGAAGCAGGCTCCAAGCAGGGAGCCCGACGTGGGACTCGAGCCCGGGTCTCCAGGATCATGCCCTGGGCTGAAGGCGGGCGCTAAATTGCTGAGCCACCCGGGCTGCCCCACTCTATAATTTTTAAAGAAAAATCACATCTGTGATCTCAGTCCTCGAGGGATGAGCGAGGCCAGTGACTCCCTTTGGACCTCGTGCAGAGGAAAGGGGGCCTGCAAGTGAGAGGCTGAGTGGCCTTCTCCCACAACTAGATCCTTCTGATGTGGGGATACCCTCAGGGATTTGGGGTGCCTGCATCAGAACTTCGGAAGCCAGAAGTTGAGAGCAGAAGGCTTTGGTATAGACTCTTCTGGACCCAAACGAACCACTATCTTGCTCTAAAGTTCACTGCCTCAGTTTTCCCAACTGCCCAAGAACCTGCTTGGCCTTTACCTCCCCACCCCTCCACCCTAAGGCAGATGGACCAATGGAGGGATTCCCTCGGTGAATATGGTGTAGGCCCGAGCCCCATCCTATTCTCTGTCCTGTGCCCCAGGCCTGGCCCTGAGTGTCATCCTCCCTTGCCCTCTTCTTTGTCCGACACTCTCCCCTCTGGCTCCTGGCTCCTTCTTGGAGGTGCTCGGCAAGGGCACTGACTGGTAGGCAAGAGGGGGGCGGAGGGGGCACAGCATCGGCCCAGGTACCAGGAGGCTTGGGCTCTGGCCCCCCTGTCCTGGCTCACTGGTGACCCAGAGCCGCCAGCCGGTTCTCTGGGCCTCAGTTTCCTCCTCTGTATAACAAGAGGGCGGAGGATGCATTCCTACAGTCCTTGAAGAGCAAGCATGAAGTGAGCACAGAACTCCTAACAGAGCCTCCGGAGACCTAGCAGCAGTGAGGCTACCCCGTGGACACGGAGGCCGGGGTCGGGCACCTCACTGCCCCGGGTCTGGAAAAGAGCTCGTGGTCTGTGCTTAGAGCCACAGCTTACTGCTTACCAGTGGGCGATGGTATTTACTTCTCTGGGCCTCAGGTTTCCTCTATGTACAATGGCAGGGCAGCCGAGAGGACTCCAAATGGCCTGTTTTTATAAAACAACCGCCATGAGAACAAGTTTCTCTGGCTCTGCTTCTGGCCTAGGAGATGGAAAGCCAGTGGTAGCCAAGGATAACAGTGGGCTCACATGGGCCTAGCTGGGCCTAGCCCTTGACAGATGGTACCAGTGTCATCACTCACGCACCCAAAGGTGCATGCTTTTTGGTGAACAAGAGCCAAAGAGGGCAGAGGCACCTAGGCTCAGTGGTTGAGCACCTGCCTTCAGCTCAGGTCATGATCCTGGGGTCCTGGGATCAAGTCCCACATCGGGCTCCCCGCAGGGAGCCTGCTTCTCCCTCTGGCTCCACAGACAGAGCAATGTGGCCACCGAATAATAATAGTGTCATTAACAACAACCAACACTTATGAACTACTCACCTTATGCGAGGATCAGTAGGTGCTTTATTTGAATTAACTCATTTAAACTTCAGGCAAGCCTGGCAAGGAGGTTCTATTATTATGCTCTGGTTTGCAAAAGAGGAAACTGAGTCACAGGGAGATCAAGTAAGATGCCCAAGGTGAGGTAACTAGCAAGTGGCAGTACCAGGATTTTTTTTTTAATTTTTTTTTTTTTTTAAAGCAGAACCAGGGTTTGAACCCACGTAGCCTGGCACCAGCATTGACTCTCTTTAACCGCTGAGTTACACTGGCTCCCAGAACAGTCCAGGACATGCAAGCTCTTCAATCTCTGTCTCAGCTGTCAGCTTTCCTTCTCTCCTTGCACACATTGACCGGGATACAATGGGGGGGGTTGGGGGGGATGAGGGACATGTGAGCAGCATCCCCCTGCTGACCCCCACCATGGTCCCTGCTGCAGCGATGGCCATTCATCTCTACTTGACCCTTCCACAGGTGGCCTTGTGAGGCTGAATTAGGCAAGTGACACATTGCTCACACAGCTCCCATCACTTGACCTGGTTTATGTAAGTCGCATAAACACACACGTCTCCCTGCACAGAGACCTGAATGAAAGGATGTTCCCTGAGTTAACCACGGCTACCTCTGGGTGCTAGGGTTTGTAGTTTTGTCCTTACGTTTCCTATACTTAAAAATATATTTTTTACAATCACTTGCATCATTTCTATTAAAATAATTTTTAAAATTTAAGATTTTGTTTATTTATTTATGAGAGACACAGAGAGAGGCAAAGACACAGGCAGAGGGAGAAGCAGGCTCCCTGTCAGGAGCCCGATGTGGGATTCGAGCCCAGGACCCTGGGATCACGACCTGAGCCAAAGGCAGACGCTCAACCACTGAGCCATCCAGGTGCCCCCAAAATAATAAAAATGTTAAATAAAGCACCTTAGGACCAAAGCTAGGTTGCAACCCAGGCCTGTGGGTTTCCAAACCCTTAATTCTTTTGTTCTTTTCCCTCTCATGTCCCTGAAATGTTGTCAGGAAGTGGGCTGGGCAGGCTTGCCACAGCCTGAGGCTGGGTGTCCTCCCCCGGCAGAGCCAGCTCCCTGCATCACCAAATCAAGGGCCAGCCGCCCCCCCAGCCTGCCCTCCTTCGGAAGAGGGCAGTAGCTCATCCATTCAGCCTAAGCAGAATAATTTGAGGCACTCTGAGAATATGAGGCCATCAGCCCCCCTCCTATGCCCTAAACCATTAACACTTAATAATTAATGATAAATACAATAATAATAATTGGTAAAGAGATTACCAATGGCTATTTTCCTTATCTCTATACAGATCTTCCTCAATTTATGATGAGGTGACATCCTGATAAACTCATCATGAGTTAAAAATGTGGTAAGTTAAAACAATAATACATATGGTAAGTTGGGGAATCCCTGGGTGGCTTAACGGTTTGGCACCTGCCTTCGGCCCAGGGCGTGATCCTGGGGTCGCGGGATCGAGTCCCACGTCGGGCTCCCTGCATGGAGCCTGCTTTTCTCTCTGCTTGTGTCTGCCTTTCTCTCTGTGTTTCTCATGAATAAATAAAGCAAATCTTTAAAAATATATAGGTATGGTAAATCAAAAATGCATTCAATACCCATAACCTACCATAGCTCAGCCTCACCTGCCTGAAACGTGCTCAAAACACGTTAGTCTACAGTTGGGCAAATCCTCTAACACAAAGCCTCGTTTATAAGAAAGGGTTGAATATCTCATGTAATTTGTTGACTCCTGTTACTGAAAGGGAAAAATCTAGAACGGATGTCTGAGTGTAGAGTGGTTGTAAGCGTATGGGTCGTTTACCCCCGTGACGGCGTGGCTGGTTTGGCTGCCTGGGAGCCACTGCCCCGGCCTGGGGTCCCCAGAAACGCTCCCACCACACATCTCTTGTCCAGGAAAAGATCCAAATTCATGACTCGATCTTGAATGTGTACCAACCACTCTCAGAGTTGAAAAATCCCAAGTCCGACCGCGGTAAATCGGGGACCATACTGACATTTTGACGATGATCCTATCCTACTTCACAGCGAGAAAGATAATTTTCAAAATTGGGAAGTTCGCAGAAGTCCAAGCTTTGATTCTTACCCCGAGGCACAATGGCTTTCCCTCCTTCCGCCGCCGGTGTAAAGGCTCGATGTCAAACACTTTTACACACGTCATCTCTGGTCTTCACACTATCCTTGCAAGAAAGAGGCCATCGTCTTCATTCTGTTTTTTTGTTTTGATTTTTTTTTTTTTAAGATTTTCTTTATTTATTCATGAGAGACCCAGGCAGAGAGAAAGAGAGAGAGGCAGAGACACAGGCAGAGGGAGAAGCAGGCTCCACGCAGGAGCCTGATGCAGGACTCGATCCCGGGACTCCAGGATCACGCCCTGGGCCGAAGGCAAGCGCTTAACCACTGAGCCACCCAGGGATCCCACATCTTCATTCTGAAGCGAGACTGAGACGCTACAAGGCTAAGTGACCTGCCCAGGTTCACCTGCCTCCCACAGCAGGGCTGTCCCTGAGGCGGTGCCCTCCTCTCCCTGTCTCCCCACGTCGCATCACCACCTTGCTTCTCTCGCCCTCTTCCCGGGCTGCCCTCCCAGTGTGCCCCCAGCCACCCCCGTGGGAGGAGCTGGTTAGCGCTCCTTGCACTAGGATCCTGTAAGACGCTTGGGCCGGGCCGCCACACGCACACTGCAATCAGAAGCGCGCTTCTGTGGCTCGGTGGTGCCCACACCAGACCTGGGGCCTGCATCACGCTTCGGTGTACCTGCCAGGAACACCCACCGTGTAATTTCCGCCCTATTGACAAAAGGTTTTCTTTATCCTTCCCAAACCGCACAAGAAAGCCCTCCGTGGGGGTGGAGGGGCAGGGCCCAAGCCCCAGCGGTCAAGGCCAGCCTCCTCCTCCAGCCACTTGAAAGGCCGGGCTTAGAACCTAGAGCACAGTAGCCGGGAGCCTAGGAGCCTAGCCAGGACGCAGACCCTTCCCCACCTGGAAGCCGGAGAGAAGGGAGGCCAAGGCCACATACTCCCGAGGGCCCAGCTCTCCTGACTCCCAGGACAGGCCCTGTCCTCCACCCCACTCTGAGGGAAAGACAGGCCCTCTTTCCCCTCCAGAACCCCCCACCCCACCCCTCTCTCTGCACTGAGTCCCTTTGCTGTGCAAAGCTGCATGTAGAGCACTGCTGGGAGTTCGGGGGTGCCTCACATTTGGGAAACAGACTCTTCCATCACTCTGGCCTTGTCCCGCCCACGGCTGCTCACACGGGCCTGTGACAGGGGCAGGACGGACCATGGCAATGGTGGTCTTCAGAGGAGGAGTGGAACTCCCCAGGCTCCCACAGCTGGGCAGTGGCCCCAGAGCTGGAACTTGAAGCCAGTTGACTCAGACTCTATGTCCAGTCAGGGCCCTTTCTGCTGCACCCAGCTGCCCAGAAGGACGTGGCGGTCAAGACTTAGGCTCCCAGGAAGAGGAAGAGCAGAGGCTGAATAAGAGCCAAGAACAGGGGCTCTCGAGCCAGCGGCTGGGACTGGAGCCATCACTGCCACCTACCTTGGGCAACTCACTTCACGTCTCAACGTCTCAGGCTCCTTTTCTGTAAAATAGGGATAATAGGGTTATTCTGTGGTTTTTAGAATTGCACCTCGCACACAGAAAGTGCTCCGTCTGCGAGTCATTATCAGCAAGCTGCGGGACGGAGAGAAGGCGTCCGGTGCAGCAGTCAGGGGGGACTCCCCAGAGAAGGCAGGCTTGATGGCCGGGGAGGAATCAGGCCCACAGAGGGCAAGCAGGGCTCGGTTCCAAATGGTGGTGACAGAGAAAGGCACCAGAAAGGCAGTCGGAAGATTGGAGCTCTTGTCCCAGCAGGGCCACCAAGCTGCTGCGTATTCTTGGGCAAGCAGTCCCCCTCAAATAAAATGGGGTCACCTCAGATGATCACGCGGCCGGATCCTTTGCCTGCCTTGACTCACTTCCTCAGCAAAGTTTTGGGCGCCAGACTCAGCCAGGCGATTCAGGCAAAAGGGGGAGGCTGGCCAGGGAGGACTGAGCAGCCTGGGGCAGGGTGGATCCTGGTGGACAGGGAGGGGACAGGCCGAGGGAGACGGTTTGCTAGAATTGAATGTTGCCATCACAGTGCAGAAAGCTTCATCAGAGAAGTATAGGCTCAGTCCTTTGGCTCTACGGAAACCCCATAAAATATTCATGGTGGCTTTGCTCCAGCAGAGAGGGATGGCCAGTGTTATTTTTTGTTTTGGGGGTTTTAGGTGGTTTTTTGTTTGTTTTTTTGCTCATCTCTTTACGCTGCTATTTTGACGATAACTTACCTACATATAGCTGTATAGTAAAAAATAATAATAATAATAATAATAACACTACGTTTGCAAAGTTCTAAAATTAATGGAAGTACTGGTTTTGAATCTTACTCCAGGGTGTGAAAGTTTTCTTTCTTAACACGAACACCCTCACTGTGACATGGTGAATTCTCTCCTGGGCCAGTGCAAATGTCACCTCCTCCAGGAGGCCCTCCCTGATGACCTGGGGAGCTAAGAGCCCACAGAGAAAGAAGAGAGGAGGAGTCCATGCTGCCAGCAGCTGAAGAGTAATCCTAAAGACAGGGGCAGCTCTTCTCCTCCTCGGGCTCCAGACTCCTCCGAAGGCGGCCCCGACTCTGTTCCCAGCCTTCCCTGTCCTCAGTGACAGTAATTAGCATTACCTGTGTTTGCTCTGCTCCCAGCAGCAGACAGGAGCCATTTGGTTTAACCCTCACAATTCCCTCCAGCTGGGCAGGTGCCCCGAACGGTCCCAGGGCCCCAGGCCCACTCACTCTAAGCCTAAATATTTAAAAGTTGTTTGTTTGGTTTTTTTTAATTTTTATTTATTTATGATAGTCACACACAGAGAGAGAGAGAGGCAGAGACACAGGCAGAGGGAGAAGCAGGCTTCTCCGGGAGCCCGATGCACCGGGAGCCCGATGTGGGATTCGATCCCGGGTCTCCAGGATCGCGCCCTGGGCCAAATGCAGGCACCAAACCGCTGTACCACCCAGGGATCCCTAAAAGTTGTAAGTCAAATCAACAATCAGTTAAATGTCCCATCCTCCTGCCTTGACTCAGTAGCCAAGTTACCTTCAGAATCACTGGGAAGGACGAGTTCACGCTTAGATTTCCTGATAGCTCGGAGTCCCTCCCTGGAACTGGTGGCACCCACCCCAGCCTTCCCCCTTCTCTTTCTACCCCAAGCTCCACGCCACCTCCAGACACACGCACAGCCTAGGGTGCGCACACTGGCATCCATGTCTGCCCTCAAGAGGGTGCAAGTCCATTGGAGGGAGGTCCAGTCCCCAGGGCCAGAGTGTTGTTGGGAGGAAAGCCGTTGTGTAGGCTCTGGGTGTGCACATCCTTTTGGCCCTGAAGGCTGCTCACCCCATGAGAGGGACTTGTCCAGAGGAAGTTCTGGATCTAAGGCACTCCCGCAGGTGGTTTCCACCATACCCTCAAAAGGGGAAATCAAGACTCAGAGTCTAAGTTGGTTGTCCAAGGCCTTGCAGCCAGGAGGGAATGGGTCACATTCAGACTCAGAGCTAACCGCCTGGGAGGGGATGACAGGTCTCTGCAGTTCTGATGGGGTTACCACCTGGGCAGAGCGGGGCTATGTCCCCAGTCTACAGAAGACCAGAGAAAGGTCAAACACCAAGACTGGGGTCAAGGAGCTCCTTCCAGGCTCATGGAGACATAAGACCAAAAAAAACAAAAAATAACCCTAATACCAAACAGAGGAAGCCAAGGGCTGTGGTCAGCAGAGGAATCTGGGAAGTGGCCATACAGAGTTTGCATTTGGGGGGCCTGGGTGGGGGCAAAGTTTTGCAGGAGGAGGAGGAGTGGGGAGAAACCTCCAGCAGACCCTACAGCACAAAGGCTGAGAAGATGCAGGGGCCTCCCAGAGAATAGCCAGTCGTTTGCAGTGGGTTGGTGGTCAGAGCCCGGGCTGGGAGCCAAGGAGCAGAGGAAGCCAGGGCTGAGCCGAGAGCCTGGGGGGGGGGGGGGTGTTGTGGCGGGGGGTGGGGGGGGTGGGGGGAGGGGCGGGGGGCGGGGAGGTTGGTGGCCCCAGGGAGCGGATTTCCTGCCGCAGGCTGTGCAGGAGTGAGGAGGTATGAGCCAGGGAGGGTCCCCCGTGGGAGCATTTGGGAACAGCTTCAACATGATGCCACCCAGGGACAGGCCATATAGGCCAGGAGTGCCCTCCCTGTTAGAGAAGGTCCTGGCTGGGCCCACCTTGAGGATGCTCCAGGGGTGCAGGAGGGCGGGGCAAGGCCGCTTTGGGAACATATTCCTGTCTTCTCTACCAGAATAAGAGCCCCCAGACCCAGACCACTGGGAGCTCCCTAAACAGGGGGCCCTCACGCTCCCAACTCCCCTGTCCTCCCCTGTCCTGCAACTAGCTCTGTCCATCCTCCATCCTCACCCCTGTCCACCTATTCAACAAACATTTACTGAGCTCCTGCCCCCAATCTTGGGCAAGCAGGAGCTGGGCACTGGGAATAGGAGATGAAAGACCCGGCCCTGCTGTCAAGGAACACCCAGCCCCGTGGTGGAGACAGACATGTTCTCTTCCATCGGAGCCCTCCATGCTCCCTGGTGATGTACACTTCTGTGTCAGAGCCGCAGAGGAGCCTCCCGCCCCTGGGAAGTAGACAAGGGAGTATGGGGAAGGGAGGAGGTCCCAAGGGAGGGAACAGAGGGATAAAGGTGTGGGGCCAGAGAGTATCACCTGGGGCTGGGGCTGGACAGGGCTGGGAGGGGGTGAGGCTGACAAAGCAGATGGGGTGGGGTGGACAGGGGTGCCTCCAAGCTGTCCTAAAACATTTAGACCACCCCTCTAGGCACTAGAGAGCCATTAAAGGGTTTTAAAAGGGATCATAAAGGGGTCAGATTTGCATTTTGGAGCTGGAACTTGGGGAATTCTGGAGAGGAGTGGACTGAGTGTGTGTGAGAGAGAGTGTATGTGTAGGGGTTGGTGGACAGGGGCAAGGCCGGAGGCCAGGGAGGCCACGGACAAGGTCCTACCAGGAGGAGAGGAGGCCTGAGCACCAGAGCAGGGTGAGCAGGCCCAGGCTGGGGAGATACTGAGGAGGCAGGAGTCCTAGGACTTGGTGAGCGGTTGTCTTCAGGGAACAAGGGGCCAGCAGCACACCCAGATTTTAGCCTGAGTCCCGGTTGATGGTGTACCCCCCCCAGTCCCCCTGGGACAAGTTGGGGGAGAGGGGGTGAGTCAGGTATGGGAGCCCAGCCCTGGCCCTCCCCTCTGCCCTGACTCTAGCTCCCCGCCTCCTACTTCCGGTGCCCACTGGTCTGTCGAAACTACCCCTTTGATGGCCCCTCCTTCTTCTCTCCCTCCTCCCCCCTCTCAGCTCTGCTCCTCACCCCCAGACACCTGGATTTGGCCCAGCCAGGCTGGCCGGGCAGACCACAGTCTGGTCTCCCTGGGCAAGAAGCCAGGGGGCAGCCAGGGGAGGTCAGGAGTGCTGTGTTTAGGGACTGGACCCCGTGGGGGTTGACAGATCTTGTGTGACAAAGGCAGTGGTTGGGGGCAACACCCCCATCGCCCCCAGCTGGGACCCCTGGGATACAGAGAAGAGAGATGAACATAGGAGGAACTCCCTGCCCCTTCATCCCTGGCCCACCCTCATGCCTACCCTGAAAGCAGGGCCAGAATGTCTGACCCATTGCTGAGTTGAGACCCCTGAGGCCCAGAGAGGCAAGATGATGCTTATCTGGTCATGTTCCCCTCTGACATCAGTGTCCCCCACCTCTCAGCGAGGAGCTGCTGAGTGGGAAGGTGTCTCAGAGACAGCTCTGCTGCTCCCCTGCCCTGGGGTTAGGACACCTTTCAGGCTGCTGGGGCTCCCTGTCTGCCACCCCAGCAGCTGTAAATACTCAATGAGGGTGAGTCTGTTCCAGAGTACAGCCTGGACCCAGCACCCCACAGGTCTGTTTCCAGAGACGGGGAGCCTATCATCCACAGACTGAAGAATGGCCCGATTATTTTATAAGGCGAGTACATTATGGGATCCCTTGTATAATTTTAAAATAACATCCCCAATTAGTTCTCTAAAACCCCACAGCAAATCTGTAGCAGACCAACTCCCAGGCTCCAGGCCTGGCTCTACACGCTCACCAGACACCCCACCCCCCACCCCAGACTGACCCCTGGGAAAACACCCCCGCTGGTTCCCCACCCTGGGCCAGTGCTGTCCCTGGCAAGAGGCTGGGGGCCACTTTCCCAGCAGCGAGCCCAACTCAGCTGGGTGGGACACAGTGGCGACAGCTGATAAGCCGGCCTGTTTAGTTCTGTCTGCGGAGGTCCTGGGGGGAGGCCCAGGCGGCAGACAGAGTGGCTGTGGCCTCTTCCCCTTCCTGGGCCGGCAAGGCCCCCCTCCCTGGGCTGGGAAGGCCTTTGCTAGGGGGTCTTGCGGCCACCGCCTCCAGGCCGCTGGCTACAATGAGCTGGGCGCAGATGAGCACAGGCGTGCACAATTGTTGGTTTAGATTATTTTATCTTTTGGTGTAGGGATAATATTTTCTCAGGTCTTAAGCTCGGTATGGTTCCTCTCCTCCCAGACTCTCCCCAGAGGCAGCCACTGCTACGAGATGCGCGGGTATACAGGGGGTAGGCCTGCCGCGCTGCCCTCTGCAGCCCTCCCCAGCACTTGGGTGCTGGAGGGTGTCCTGGGTGTGTGTGCCCGTGTTTCTGGGTCCACATGTGCCACATTCCCTCTGCCCCCGGCTCTGCACACTTGCCATTCCTCTGCCCGGCACAGGGCCCTCCCCTCCCCTCCCCCCACATCCTCCTTTCCTTTTGCTCATTCCTCTTCATTCTCAGGTTAAACACTCTCCTTCTGGAAGCCCTCCCTTGCTCCCCAGGCTTCGGTCCTCCCCTGCTTGTTGCCTCCACGACCCCCCAGACTGCTTTACCCTGCCCACCTGGGATGGCCTGTTTAATCATCTGTGCCTCAGGGATCCTTGGGTGGCTGAGCAGTTCAGCACCTGCCTTTGGCCCAGGGTGTGATCCAGGAGACCCGGGATCTAGTCCCACGTCGGGCTCCCTGCAGGGAGCCTGCTTCTCCCTCTGCCTGTGTCTCTGCCTCTCTCTCTCTTTGTGTGTCTCTCATGAATAAATAAATTTTTAAAATCTTTAAAAAGAAAAATCATCTGTGCCCCTACTGGACAGTCAGGTGACCAAGTTGTTCCAGTTCGCCACCAAAGCTCCCAGCTTGGGTGCTGATTGACCTACACTGCGGGAAAGCCCTCAGGCCCAGGAAACCCAGCATGGCTGGTCCCCCAGCAGACACTGAGCCCTGTGAGGGCCCAGAGGGCTCTATCCCATCCATCCCAGTCTCCCAGCACCCAGCTGAGTGCCTGGCACTTAGTGGCTCCCTAAGTATTTGCTGTATTATGAATATAGAAGCACCACTCATGTAGCAGTTGCTCGGTGCCAGGAAGCATTCTGAGCACCCCAAAGACAGAGACTCCTCTAATCTTCACAGCAACCCACAAAGTGAATGCAAGCTCCAGGATGTTAAGACAATTTGCCCAGGGTCACACAGCGAGGGGGGACAAGGGGGCAGCCAGGACTCAAGGGTCTTTACCCAGGTTACTGCGGTGGCACCACTGTTCCTGGGTCTCCCAGGGGACCTGCATGGGCTCCTGCAGAGCTGGGCAGGGAGAAGCCCTCGGGCTCCCACAGCCTTGCAGTGGGCAGGACTTCCAGGGACACGGGGCTGGGGGTCCTGAGGAGAGACTTGCTTTAACCCTGCGCTGCTGGAGTTGGGGGCCTTCCTGGGAACAGCCCCTCATTCCCCAGAGCTTTGCTGCAAAGTTGAGAATTCTCTCTACTGTTGGCAGAAGGGGAGCGCTTGGGGAGGAAAATGTGGGGACAGCTCACCATCGCCCCATTTTCCAGGGGGCCTACAGAGGGTTAACAATCTGGCTTCTATAGGCCTAAGAGCTCTGGGTAGCAGTACCTTCAATGGAGGCTCTCCACCTCCTCAACCTTTTGTTTTAAAAAAGCCTTTCCTAACCACACAGCCTCCCTTTGACATGCAGTCCTGGGACCTCTACCCTGGCTCAACCCCTCCTCATGTCAGCTGTGTGTCCTGAGCCTCTCCAAGCCTCTTTCCTCTTATATAAGGGAGAATAATAAAAGTGCCTACCCCACAGGATTGTTTGTGGGCTCCACGAATGAATAGACGTAAAGCTCCTGGAATAGTCGAGATGCAGAGCAATCGCCTAGGTAAGTGTTGGCTGATGTCATGTCATGTTTATGTCTTCCCATCTAACTAGAATGCCCTTCCCCACAATGTGGCAAAATCCGATGCTCATCAAGGCTTCCCTGCCCCCGTGACTCACGCCCGCCCCGGTGTGTCTGAGATCACAGGATGCTCTGCACCTTGGAAGCTATGGACCCCATCCATCATTTGTAGAAGGATGACAAATAACACTCTCAAAATTTGACCAAATTAGTCATATAAAATGGCCTTTGGGAGACCTGCCTGAGTGGCTTCTATCTGGTGGTTTGGTGAGGAAGGGGCTGACCAGGGCCTGGGGCAGTGCATGGTGATGAGGAGCACAAGCTGGACAGCCTGATGGCCTGGGTTTGGGGTCCACATCCTTTATCAGCCAACTGTGTGACGTAGGGCTCGGAGCTGGCTATTCCTCACCTGGAACATGTGGGAACGATCACTCACTGTCCTCATAGTGCTGTTGGGAGGTGACATTTAGAGGATCCACATGAGACATTTCCCTGGTACTCTGCATTTGGTGGAACCTCAGACAATGTACTAGTAGCTAAGCATCAGTTTCCTCATCTGTAGACCCATAGATAAGGAAGTGGAGGCAAAACCAAACAAAACAAAACCAAAAAAACCCCTAGCTTTCGAGTGAAGTGTTTGGCCTGGAGCCTGAACGATCCTACTTCCCTACTTCCCTTCCTCTCTTCCCGGGAGGAGAGAGAGACAAAGGTCTGGATGGGGATTTGCATCACTCCTAGGTTACTTTAGGCAAGTCACCCCACTCAGTTGGGCTAGAAGGGGAAGGGAAGAGAAGAGGAAGGAGAGTAGGAAGGATGGGAGGAAGGACGGAAGGAGGGGTGGGAGGAAGAAAGAAGGATATGAAAGAAGAAAAAGAGAAAGTAACAACCCCCAGGGGCCAGCCAATGTGGGACTGTTGCAGGCTGAGCAAACCAACAGAGGCAATGGTGGAGGGTTGGGTGGGCCCCCACTGTCATGTGCTAACAGCCGGCACCAACATCCATTCCATGTCCTTTCACTGGACCTTCTTGGTCTTCTCAGGGATAAGAATTTCAAATGTACTTGATGGAAATCTGCCACATTAAAATCCGGGCAAGAAAGAACAAAATTAGAAGCCTCACACTTCCTCATCTTGAGACATCTTGCAAAGCAATGATACTCAAAACAATATGGTACTGGCATAAAAACAGACATCTAGACCAATGGAACCAGAGAGCCCAGAAACAAACCCTCCTGTGTATGGTCGAATGATCTTCCCCAAGGATTCCAGAGAGCTACGTAATGCGGAAGGATGGTCTCTTCAACAAACGGGCTGGGCGAACTGGGCGTCCACGTGCAAAAAAAATTAAGTCAGATCCTTATCTCACACCTTATACAAAAATAAACTCAAAGTGGATTAAAGACCTAAGTGTAAGACTTGACACTACAGAACTACTAGTGGAAAATACAGGGGAGAAGCTTTACAACATTGGATTTGGCAAGGATTTCTTGAATATGGCACAAAAGAACACAGGCAAGGGACACCTGGGTGGTTCAGCAGTTGAGTGTCTGCCTTCAGCCCAGGACGTGATCCTGGAGAACCAGGATCGAATCCCACATCAGGCTCCGTGCGTGGAGCCTGCTTCTCCCTCTGCCTATGTCTCTGCGTCTCTCTCTCTGTCTTTCATAAATAAATAAATAAATAAATAAAATCTTAAAATAAAAAAAAAGCACAGGCAAGAAATACAAAAATAGACACGGGACTACACCAAACTAAAAACCTTCACGAAGCACAAAAAACAAAGTAGAAATGATCAATAGAGCAAAAAAGGCAACTTATAGAATGGAAGAAAATATTTGCAAACCCTATGTGTGATAAGGGGTTAAAATCTAGAATATATAAACTACTCTTGTAGCTCAATAGGAAAAAAAATAAATAAACCAAGTAACCCAGTGTAAAAATGGGCAAAGACTTGAAAAGACATTTCTCAAAAAAAAAAAAAAAAAAAAAAAGCCCATACAAATGACCAGCAAGCACATGAAAAGATGCTCAACATCACTAAGCATCAGAGAAATGCAAATCAAAATCACAATGAAAAATTGCCTCACACGTGTTAGGATGGTCACTATGCAAAACAAAACACACAAACCAGAAAATAACAAGTATTGGCGAGGATGTGGAGAAATTGGAACTTTTGTGCACAATTGGTGTATAAAGCGATGCAGCCACTATGGAAACCAGTATAGCAATTCCTCAAAAAATGTAAAAATAGAATTACCAGGTGATTCAGCAACTCCACTTCTTGCTACGTGTCTTAGTCCATTTGGGCTGCTATAACAAAATACCATAGGTTGTGTGGCTTACGCACAACAGAAATTTATTTCTCATGGTTCTGGAGCCTGGGGGTTCAAGATCAGGGCGCCAGCATGGTCAAGTTCTGTTGAGGGCCCTCTTCTGGGCTGCCGACTGCTAATTTCTTGGATCCTCCCATAGCAAAGAGCAGAAAGCTAATTCTACTGACATATTAATTCCACTAATTCATGAGGGCTCCACTGTCATGGCCTAATCACCACCCAAAGGTCCCATCTCCAGATGCCATCCTTGTAGGATTAGGGTTTCAACATATGAATTTGGGAAGAGACAAACATTTAGTTCATATTAGTATATGTCCAAAAGAATTGAAAATAGTATCTCAATGAGATATTTGCATATTCATGCTTATTACTGCATTGTTCGCAAGAGCCAAGAAGAAGCAACCTATAGGTCTATAGAAGGACAAAACAAGGGATCCCTGGGTGGCTCAGCGGTTGGGTGTCTGCCTTCGATCCTAGAGTCCTGGGATTGAGTCCCACATCAGGCTCTCTGCATGGAGCCTCCTTCTCCCTCTGCCTGTTTCTCTGCCTCTCTCTTTGTCTCTCATGAGTAGATAAATAAAGTCTTTTAAAAAAAAATAAAAAGGACAAAACAAAATGTCATATATACATACAATGGAATGTTATTCAGCCTTAAGAAAAGAAGGAAATCTTGTCTTACATTACAACCTGGATAAACCTCGAAGACATTATGCTAAGTGAAATAAATCAGTTGAAAAAAGACAAATCCTAGGGGCTCCTGGGTGGCTTAGTTGGCTTAGCGTCTGCCTTCAGTCCAGGTCCTTCTCCCAGGATCCTGGGATTGAGCCCCACATTGAGCTCCCTGCTCAGTGAGGAGTCTGCTTCTCCCTCTGCCCCTTCCCTGTTGGTGTGTTCTCTCTCTCAAATAAATAAAATCTTAAAAAAAAAAAAAGGACAAATCCTGCATGAGTCTACTTTTATATGAAGTATCTAAAGTTATCAAACTCAGAAAGAGAAAGTAGAATGTGGTTTCCAGAGGCAGAAGGGAGGGGAACATTGGGAGTTGTTCAACAGGTATAGAGTTTCAGTTAGGCAAGATGAAAAAGTTCTAGAGACAAAATATATATAGTTAACACTACTATATTGGACACTTACAAATGGTTAAGATGGGGGCACCTGAGTGGCTCAGTCAGTTAAGTGTCAGACTCTTAATTCTGGCTCAGCTCATAATCTCAGGGTTGTGGGATTGAGCCCCACCTTGGCTCTGGGCTCAGCCAAGAGCCCAGACTCTGGGGAGTCTGCTTGGGGATTCTCTCCCTCTGCTTGCCCTTCCGTTCTCTCTCTCTCTAAACAGGCTGGTAGGAATCTTTCCTCAGACTCATGTGCAAGGAAAGAAGGGCTCATATACCTCATATGCAGAATTCCTACAAATGAAATGGAAATGGTAAACTGTAAAAAAATGAGCAAACAGGAACGCCTGGGTGGCTCAGTAGCTGAGCGTCTGCCTCCAGCTTAGGGCGTGATCCCAGGGTCCTGGGATCAAGTCCCCCATCGGGTTCCTGCAGGGAGCCTGCTTCTCCCTCTGCTTATGTCTCTGCCTCTCTCTGTTGTTTCTCATGAATAAATAAATAAAATCTTAAAAAAAAAATAAAAAAGAAAAATGAGCAAACAGACTGGCAGTTACCAGAGGAAGGGGGCCGGTTGGGGGTGAAGAGTGAAGGGGGTCAAAAGGTAGAAACTTCTAGTTACAAGATAAATTCTGGGGATGTAAGGTACAGCCTGGTGACTATAGCAGGCAGTACTGTACACTTCAAAGTTGCTAAGAGAGTAGATCTTAAAAGTTCTCACAAGAAAGAGAATTTGTAACTATGTGGAGTGACAACTGTTCGCTAAACTAACTATAGTGATCACAAAATATATCTCAATTCATTACGTTGTACATAACATATATGTACATGTATACGTATATGTTGAAACATACAATATGTCAATTATATCTCAATAAAACTGGGGGAAAAAAAGAATGGGCAAAACCGCTTACTGCTTTCTTTCCATATATGCACCCACTTTTCCTTAGGCTCAAACATAACCAAATATCTACCCTGGTTGAAGGTTTGGAAGCTTGCTCTTAACACACACACACACACACACACACACACACACACAAGCTTTATTTTTTAGCACAAAATGGGATCATAGTCTACACATTATTGCACAATTGCCTTGTTTTGCCTATCATTATCACAGACAATCCCATAAGTCACTGCATATAAAAAGAGCAAACACATTCCTTTTTTTTTTTTTTTTTTTAATTCTGGTATAGTTCACAGTGTTATGTTATTTTCAGGTGATAATATAGTAATTCACCAATTCTATACATTACTCAGCGCTCATCATGGCAAGTGTACACTGAATCCCCATCACCTATTTCATCCCTCCGCCCACTGCCCTCTCCTTGGTACCCATCCAGCGTTCCCTAGAGTTAAGTCTGTTTCTGTGTTTGTCTCTTTTTTCTTTGTTCATTTGTTTTTTTTCTTAGATTCCGCATATGGATGAAATTATGTGGTATTTGTCTTTCTCTGGCGAACTTATTTTACTTAGCATTATACTCTACATCTATCCATGTTGTTGCGAATGGCAAGATTTCATTCTTTTGGATGGCTGAGTAATATTCCGCTGTATCTATATACCACATCTTCTTGATCCATTCATCGGTTGATGGACGCTTGGGCTGCTTCCACATTCTGCCTATTGTAAATTATGCTGCAATAAACATAGGGGTGAATATATCTTTTCGAATTAGTGTTTTTCGTATTCTTTGGGTAAATACCCAAAGCCATTACCGGATCATATGATAATTCTTTTTTTAATTGTTTGAGGAACCTCCATAATCTATTCCACAATAACCGCACCAGTTTGCATTCCCACCAACGGTGCACGAGCGTTCCTTTTTCTCCACATCCTCACCAACACTTGTTTCTTCAACAAGCTCATTCTTAGCAGTGCACGGCAATTCCCCAGTTTGGATGTAACCAAATCTATCTACTTATGCCCCAGAGGCAGACACTGAGACTTTCACTGTAAAGAACACTATAGTAAAAAATATTTTTTGTTATGGATAAAGTTCTGAGAGTGGGATTGGTGGGGCAAAGGGCATGCCCTTTTCTACTTCAACAGTGCTTGGTGAAAAATGCTATTTAGTTCATATTTTTATTTGCATTTCCCCAGCAAGTGGGAAGGTTGTGTATGTTTCTTATGTTTGCATTTTCTCATCTGTGAAGTGATGCTGTACATTTTTCTATTGCTTGACTTTTTCCAATTAATTTATAGGAATTCCACATGAAGGATCAAGAGGGATAAAAGACATGAAGCCTTGCCATGGAGTCTCTTGCCACGGAGACCTCTAAACCTCTTATTTGGTCTAATCTGCCTTTTCCTTCATGCTCATGAGTCTCTGGCTTCTTGAGAAGATTCTTTCTACCCCCAGCATTATACCAGATTTTTCCTAAAGCATTCATCTTCTATTTTTACTTCTGATTTTTTCATATTTATCCAGACAGATGCAATGTTCTTTTTTGCATTTATCCTGTACATCTTTCCTCATTAGTTTATATTAATTATCTTACTCTTTTTACTTTTTTAATTTATTTTTATTTTTTTTTAAAGATTTTATCCATTCATTCCTGAGAGACACAGGCAGAGGGAGAAGCAGGCTCCCTGCGGAGAGCCCCATGCGGGTCTGGATCCCAGGTCTCCAGGATCGCACCCTGGGCCCAGGGCAGATGCTAAACTGCTGAGCCACCCAGGGATCCCTATCTTACTCTTTTTAAATATCGCATCATATTCCACTGGAAGAGTCACTGGCTTATTTAGCTTGTAGTATTTGGGGTGCTGAAATTATTTCCAGTTTCAAATACTATTTAATAACAATAATAGCGACCAAATATCAAGCGCTTATTACATGCCAGGCACAGACGTACACACGTTGTGCATATTACCTCATGTAATTCACGGCAGTTACGAGGTACCTTCTATTGAGTCTTTTATTCTCTTGCCAAGATCACACAGCTAGGAAATAGGTGGTGAAGCTAGGATTCTGATCTAATCCAACAGTGAAGGACTCAAAAATCCCAAGACCTTAACCAGCAGATACGTGTTCCTTAGTATTTACAAATGTGGCTTGAAGTATCCCCAACTTTCGTTTCTGTAAGGATGTAGAAAGTAAAATAAACATTTTTTTAAATTTTCTTCCTCTACCCAAACCCTGTACTAGATGTGTCACAGGTTGTCTCCTGGAATTCTTAGAAAAGTCCTCTGACGGGTGGGATTCTCTACTTTCGAGATAGGAAAAGGCAAATTCAGTGAGGTTAAGACATTCACTGAAGGTTTTGGGTGACCATGGGGAGGGGGGGGTTCAAACCCAGTTCCAAGCGACTTGTATGTTCCTATTTTGCACTTAGAAAGATATGCCTCCTAGCTTTACAAATAACACATTGATGAACCCATTGCTTTTTGTTTTGTTTTTTTTTTTTTCTTTTGCTGCTGCTGAACTGTTTCCTTGGGATACATTCCCAGAAAGAGATTACTGAGTCAAAGGGTATGAATACTTTTATGGCTTTCCATCTATACTGCCAAGTTGTTATTACAAAGGTCTGCACCCACATTCCCTGCACCATGAGGCGAGCTTCATGTTCTACAGTGTCAAATATTCAGGTGGGGAAACTGAGCTTGGTTGGGGGGGGGGGGGTGCTGCTGCATTTAACACGTTGAGCCCTGAGTAGAAAAGCCTTTTAGAAAGATCTGTTAGATAAGGACTCTGGTGTCCCAGGACAGCCCTCCTGAGAGTGGGGTTAGAAGTTGGGCGCTTTTGTTTTTCCGCTTTGCTTTTGCATAGCGTGGTCTCTTTTTTGAAAGCCTTTATTTAAAACGTGACTGCAATGGGATTAAGCATAATTAGGCTTATCTTTTTCAGGAAAGGCCAGATGGGACGAATACCCTTTTCTGATGCGGTGCTCCTGGGCCCCAACCCCTGGAGGGGGCAGCTCGGGGAGAGAGAGGCGTGTCGGGGAGGGGGCACGTGCAGGGGTGGGGTGGGGGGAGCTCGTGCGGAGGGGCCCGGCAGGGAGGGCAGGGGAGGGCAGGGGTGCGGGCGGAGGTCCCTGCAGCAGCCCCGGCGCCCGGGGCCCCAGCGCCTCGCGGGGGCGGCCGATAAGGCGGGAGCGGCCCGGCGGGAAGGGGCCCGGCCGGGGAGAGCAGATAAGGCCCTGCGCTCGGGCCGCCGAGACTCGGAGACGCCGCGGCCTCGGGAGATAGAGACGCCCCGGGCGGGCGCGGCTCCCGGCTCCGGCTCCGGCTCCCGCCCCGCAGCGCCGCCCCCTCGCGGGCCCTCCCCTCCCCTCCCCACCCGCACCCCCACCTACCCCCACCCCGGCGCTGGGCTCCCCAGACAGCAGCCTCCCCGCGGACAGCGCGGCTCTAAGCACCGTTAGGGACGCGCGCCCTGGGCGCCCCAGCCCGCCCTGCCGCAGCCCGCAGCTGTCCGTGCGCGCCTCGGGCCACCTGGCTGCGAGCACCTGGCCGGGGTCCCCGACCCCGGGGCTCCACCCTGGCCTAACGCTGCCGCACAGGCAGGGGGGCTTCCCCAACCCCCCCCCACACACACACACACACACACCACCACCACCTTGGAGGCTGACAAGGAAATCTCCACCAGTGACATTTGCATTCTGGCTTTTCGAATTCCTCAAATTCCCCACATAAAATTCAGTTGGCTGCCAGACAGCCAGGGAGGAGGAGGGCTGGGAGAGGCCGCCCAGGGGCAGCCAGGAGCCATAAACGGGTGGCTCTCCGGCCGGGCGGCGCTGGAGAAACAACTTTGGGAGTGGATGGAAATACACACACACACACACACACACACACACACACACACACAGGGAACCTCCCTTAGACACCCCATTGCCAAAGTCAAACATCTCCAGACAAGAGCAAGCCGGCCCTGACTTCTCCACCTGGCATTCAAGGCCCTGCCCATCCTGGCACTGACCCTCCTGTACCTGCCAGGCCTCCAAAGCGCCCCTTCCACGGTGTACAGTGTGCCTGCCACAATGCCTCCCTCACCCTCTTGGCTCCTGGGCAGCCCTAAAACCTTCCTCTTCCTCCTCCACTTAACCCCACAATGAGGATTTAACTATTCGTGGTAACTTCATAAAGGATTGCCAAGGGTTGGTTTGGTTTGTTTTGTTTTTTTTTTTTTTTTTGCATTAAGCTGCCTGAAGAACCGTGCCCAAAGTTTAAGTCCTCTGTGATATAGCTACCACTAATTTTCAGGCCCGCGGTGCGCCAGGCTCTTCTCTGCAATATCAGATCCTGTCATCAACCCCAAGAGATAGGAGAGATCACTCCCATTTTACAGATAATGAAAACTGAGCTTGGAGAGGTTCATTAACCTGTCCAGGGTCACAGAGCCAGAAATTGGCCTGGCCCAACTCCAGATTCAGGCAGTATGTGAGTAAAAGGTAATGGAGGAGGACACCTTGGGTTTTTTCCAGGCACTCAGTTGACCACTTGTGGGCAAGGCCCTCTCTTTCTCTGGGCCTCAGCCTCCCGGAGACACATGGAGATGACTTCCCAGTTCCTGCTTCCCAGACTAGTTGGGAGGCTCTGCAGAGAGATGGATAAGGCTGGGCCGCTTGGCCAACCCCTCCTGCTGGGGAAATTCTAGGTCACAGGTATGCTTCTTTCTCTCCCTGCGCCCCCCTCCCCCCATTACAAACTCTGACTCATGGAAACTGAGTTATCTGTGCTCCCTGCAACCCAGGCAGGCCTCTCCTGAAAACAAATCTCCCATTTCCTTCTGGCAGGTGGGCATATGGGCAATCTGTGGGGCCCTGTGCTTCCACTCTCTGGGCAACCCCCAACCGTCTGCCCTGTTCCTCCCCATCCCACTCGGGCTCTTGGAGCCCCTGCTCTCTCTTCTTCGCCATTCAAACTTACTCAAGGAAAAGCCACTCCATCAGCCAGTTGCAGTTAAGTATGAATGAGTTTAAGTTATTAGCATGTGCTTCCCGAAATATGCATGTTATCAGCCTGGGATTCTGGACAGTTACTAATATGGGGTAATATGTGCCCCCCTTCCCCGCCAGGCAGGAAACCTGGTCCTGCCCGGTGCTGCATCTGGAATTCCATATTTTTATATTTTTATTAGTTTTCTCCCCGGGCCCCACATCCTGAGCTAGGGAAAGGGTTTACATGAGCCTGCTAATGAACAGAGAACAGAAGCCTTATTTCATAAATAAAATCATAGATACACTGTATGAATAGAAATGTAGCATGCTCTTGGAGAGTGTTTAAACTTTAAAAATATTCCCCACCCCCACCCCCAGGGTCTGGGCAGGTGAGCCCCGAGGGGTTTTTCCATGGAAGACCTTGGGATGAGGGAGGGCTGGTTGTCCCTCAGGAGAAGGAATGTTCCTTGGGCTCTGAACTGAGAGCCCTTTTGCAGCATGGCCTCCAGGGCCTGGTGGCGCCTATGTACCCATTCCTGCCCCAGCTGGACCAGCCCTTCCCCACATGGGCTTCTTTACTGGATCTCTGGGCAAAGAGAAGAGTTAACAACAGCTGTCCCCAGGGTTAGTGGATGGGTGTTGTGGTGTGGTCAGGTGGGACTAGGAGACCTTGGGCAAATCATGGTCCTCTCTGGACTCTCCTCGAGCTGAGGAATGGAAGGTATGGGTGAAGCGAGTCCCGGGGTGTCCTGTACTGCAGTTCAACAATGAGGTTGCCCTGGGAGCTGAAGGCAGGCCGAGAGCTCACCTGTAGGTGGCTGGACTCAGGTGTGCAGGCTTGAAGCCTCAGAGCACCTCAGATGTGGATGGCTGTTCATACCGCCCGAGACTCATAACAACCTCTACCACTATACCAATCTCACAGATGGGGAAACCAAGCCTTGGCATTTGACCTGACGTCCAGACCCCTTGAAGAAAGCTAGGAAGAAGTGGCTCGTACTTTCCTATACATGTAGAAAGTGAGGTCCAGAGAAATCCAGCAACTGTCACAGTCCTGTGGCCTTGCCCAACCAAGGTAACAAACTCCTTGGAAGCACTAAGTGTGAGCCAAGTGACCACGGCGGGTCTCTGCCCCTTGAGGTCTCAGTTTCCTTGGCTGCAACCAAGGCTAAATGGGATGGCAGTATGAACATACTCGAATGACAGCGGCCACTCTAAGACAGACACTGGACAGAGGACAGGTCTCTTCCTTGAGAGCGCAGTGACCCGTGTAGGGCCATCTGGTGGCCAGGCCTCATCACTGCAGGACCTCCAGAGAGACCCGGGAGGCTCAGGGTCTTCTGGTGGGATTTCCCAGGTTCTGGAGACAATCTGCAAGAATTATAAGCGCAGATCACGAGGCGGCCAGAGGAACTCAGAGGAAGCCCATTTGGTTGGTGAAACAGCTTCCACTCCAGCCCTGCCACAGGGAAGGGCTCCTTCCTACCTGGCCTCCAGGGATCTGGAACGCTGGGTTGCTGCAGAAGCATCTCACATCCTAACCCAGAGATCCCTGTGCCCCAGAGATCCCTAGAAAACCCAGCCGTTGGTTGCAATAAATAGCAAAATACATACAAAGAGAAGAGGACAGGCCCAGAATTCAGTGCTCACTGTGGACAGCAAAGCCTAGCTTGCTGTGTGACAAATTACACACCGTCTCTGAGGCTGTTTCTTCTTTGGGAAAGGAGGGACGTTGTGCAGGGTGAATGATGTAATGTGTGCAAGTTGCTTTGCACATGATAATGAGCTCTGCTTATTATTATTATCCCAGCAGATGTTTCCAGTTACTTCTCGTCCTCTCCACAGTGAGGGGCCCTCGTAGCACCGCTTCACAGAGGGGGATGCGGGACTTGAACAGCTCGCCCTGGAATACACTTAGTAAGTGGTCGGTCAGGAATTCAAGCACTGACTGTTTCAGGAAACAAACATACTGAAGGCCCAGGGGCCAGAGACGGGTGATGCTGGAAGCCTACTTTTAGATGATTCTGGGGAAAAAAAAAAAATATGAGAGATAGAGTGTAGAAGGCAAAGGGGATAGAATATAAGCAATTGATGAATCCGGTCACAGGTTACACAGGGGTTCTCTGTTCTATTTTTTTTTTTTTTGCAACTTTTCCATAAATTCGAAATTATATCCAAAATATGTCTTAAGGCCCAGCTGTTTCAAAATTCTACCTAGCTTCGTCCACCGTACTCCAGGGGGGGGCAGATGAAAACCCAGGCCTTGCGGAGTTCCCTTGCTCCAGACCGACCAGTGGCCTAATTTCCAAGTCCTCTGGTGGAAAACATGACTGCTGGCCACAGCCCGGCAATGCCTCTGCCCGGCAGCCAGCAGCACCCAGGTGCCCCAGGCCTCCTCAGGGCCTCTCCTCAACCTCCCCGTTTGCCAGGCTCCCCAGGGCCCAGCCAGGCTGTGGTGCGAGGCTGAGGTGGGGTTTATTTTTAAGTTCCCGCTGATTATGAATCATTAGAGGAACTGCCCACAGACTGGAGACAAAAGTCTGGGGCCGCCTGGCCAGGAGGAAACACTCTTTACATTCGACTTTCCCCTTGGCACAGGCCTCCCCGCGCCTGGCCTGGCCAGGCTTTGCCAGCCTCTTCTGTTCTCAGAGGCAGAAGCGCGTTTGCCGCCAAGTCCCGCCGGCCTGTCCGCCTTGCTCTGTAAACAGGACCCGGGGCTGGCGGGCAGGGCCCCGCACTGGAAATGAGCCTGCCTTCCGTAGCCTGGCCACTTCCTCCTCACATCCGGAGACTCCTCAGAGTTCAGAGGAGGGCTGGTGGCAGGAGTGAGGAGAAGCTGGGGTTGTGATCTTCATCGGTCTTGAGGAAGAACCAATGGACAAATGCAGGAGCAGAGGACTCTTAAGCAGCCGTCAAAGCCCTGCATAAAAGACCCACCCCGGGTCTGCCGCCGATTGCAGTTCATAGCTTACATTCAGTCAAGGTAGACTGAGCACCTACTGGGTACCAAGTGCTGTGCTAGGTGCCTGTGAGGCAGGGCTGCATGGAGAGATCCCATTCATAGTATCATTAATTTTTCTCACTCAACTGTAAGCTTCTTAAGGACAGTGTTAATGTCTGATCCACCATTTCCCCGATCCTACAAAGTACCTAGCAAGGTACCCGCTCATAGTAAAAGCTCAGAAAGTTTCTGCTGCATTGGCCTGGATTAAACTAGAGTAGGGAAACAAGAAGGAGCCCAGAGTCTGGCTTACTCTCCTTTCCGGGCCTCTGTCTCCGTCCTGCCTAAGCATCTGTCTCCTGGGAGCTAAGTTCCTTCTTGGAGCAGCCTGGTTTCCCTTTGGGAATATCTGAGCCAGGTTTTCTATCCGAGCAACTAATAATGCAAGTGATTTGATCTGAGGAGGTGCTAGAGACTCTCTCCCCATCTTCACCGTGATGCCCCGTGGCTCTGAGATGTCACCAACCTTGTGGCAGTCCTCTGGGTGGAACATGACCGTCTCTATAGTGAGTATGAACCTCCCCTCTGCTGAGTAACACCTGCAGCCATGCGAAAGGAGTCCGTTCTGCTGGTGGACATTATTTTATAAATGAGAAAAGTGCAGGTCCCAGAGAAGTGACATATTTGATCAAGGCTGGTATGAGAGAAAGTTGGGTTTTGAGCTCAGCTGTCTGTAGCCAGTGCCCCAATTCTTTACACAGAGTTGAGCTGCCTCCCCTTTATCTGATACCATCTCCAAGCTGCATCTCCTCAGAGGGAGGGAGGAATGGAAGTCAACTGGAAAAGCTTGCTGCCGATGCTTCCCAGCTGCCAGTACAATCTTCTCGTCACCCCATTTAGCAATATCCCCACTTAACAGAGGGCAAACTTGAAGCTTTGTGACGGCAGCCAGGACCCTTAGCAGGTCCCCAGCACTGTCCCCACAGCCTAAGGTTGGTGTGGTTCCATGGAAAAGGCAGCCTGTCGGCCCAGGCGAGGCTGTGGGAACTGCAGCCACAGGGTTTTAGGGTCGATGGAGGGCACACCGGAGAGAGGCAAACATCTGAAGGGTGTTTTATTCCAATAGCTTCTATTTCACCTGCCTCAAAGCCCTTGCGGGAGCTCCACACAGCTGTAAAAAGTAAAGCCTTCCACTTTTCTCTGATCTGAATCTGCCCCCTCCACTGCTTGGTTCTGGAAGCCTCCACGGAGGAGTCAGAGACTTAAATCCCACACACTCAGTAGCACAATCTGTCCAAGGGCCATTTTCCTCATCTGCTCATCTGCAGAACAGAGTCAATATCAGCAACTCACAAAGCTCTCTTTGGGATGAAATGAGTTAAGACGTGGTATCTTCATGAAGCAACGTGTGAACAAAGACGTGGTCATCATGGTGACCCACACTGGTCTCATTATTTCACATAGGACGGTCCTCCCTCACCCCCAACATCCTCTGGTACCTGAAGGGTGACGCGGTGCTGTGCCCTGCCCTTCAGCCGTACCTTCCTCTCCTCTTCCTCCCCAACTGGCCCTGCCCAGTACGCCTAGCAAAGGGCATACACTCTATCAAATCTTGCCGATGGTCTGGTCTGGTCTGAGACAGAGAAATGGGCTCAGGCCTTCTCCAGGTCCCATGTGGCCAGAGAGTTCTGGGAGGCGGCACCCCCTGAGCACAGCCCAGCTTGCTCCAAGAAGGAACATAGCTCCCAGGAAACAATGTCCAGGCAGGTGGAGACAGGCTCAGGTGAGCGACCTTGCTCCAGGCCACACAGTCCATGCGAGCCTGGGCCAGGACTCAGACCTGGGTCTTTCCTCACCATGAAGACCTTAGACGAGCATAACGGAGCCCCTGGCCTCAGTTTGAAACGACCTCCTAGTCTAGTGGCTTTGGGCAAGTCACTTAGCCTCGCTGAGGCTCAGTTCTCTCATCTATCAAATGGAGCTCACAGGGTCTCATTCGTAGGATTGCTATGAATGAAGAATTGAGTGGGTAGAAAATGGATTCCCAAATGCCTGCCCTCTGGCTGAGGCAAGAGGCTTCAAGTGTGTCTCTGTAAGTGAGGGTGATGACACCCTATTGACTCTCGGGGGATGCAGACCCCCAGTGCAGCAGGTTGCAGCAGGTTGGCATGAGTGGGGCCAAATCCACGTTCGCAGGCCATCCCCCATCCCACCTCTCCGAGGCTAACCCACTCTAGGGACTCTTCCCAGCAGTGCTGACCTCAACTGTCCCAACCGAAAGAGCACACAAGGAGATTGGCTCCAGGTGCCAGGGACTGGCTAGAAGGCGGCAAGCCCGTTAGTCACCACGCTCCAGAGTGTCTCTTGTGAGCTGCTGCCTGGCATGGTGCCCGCGCAAAGTGGGTGCTCAGTAAACATTGCTGAATGAATGGGTGTTGTTTAAATGCTGAGAGGCCCGCACTACCGCCCGTTTGCGGTCCCAGGGGACCACGGGACGGCCTGTTTGGAATGGGGGGCTGTCCCCGAATGTCTGAGGGGTGAGGTCACTGGGTCTGTGTGCACTGCTTACAGGAAGCGCGCTAGCTCAAGAACGCCTGATGCCAGCCAGCAGACATTTCCTGGCTGGCAACGGTCCCCTGCCTCCCCCTCTTCCTCCTCCCCTCGTGCCCCCAGGCCTGCCCCCCCACCCCAGCAGGCTGCTCTCCTCACATCAGGTCCCACCCCGGTATCGGAAGGCCTGCAGCTCCCCAGGCATCCTCGCCTCCCTCCCCACCTCCTGAGGACCCAGGACCACCTTACCCACAGCAGAGGCCACAGCAAACACAAAGCCACTCTCCTCCCCAAGGCCATGTCATCCCTTACAGGTTTCTGGGACCCTGCTGCGAGGGGCTCCCCAACCTGATCCCTTCCACCTTCCACATTAGTTTGATCCAGCCTGAGCCTGGTTCTGGGGGGGACCCCTTCGATGCCCCCTTGGGTCATTCCATGATAGGTTTTCCTGCATCAGAAGCAAGGCACTTCTGGCAGGTCTCTCGGTGTGACCAACAGGGGGAGAAACTGAGGCCCAGAGAGGTTAAAGCGGTTTCCTGGGGTTGCACAGTAGTCTACACTGGGCACTCCTGCCCAGACCTGGGACACGTTCCTGCTTCTCTAATCTTGGGGCGAAACCCCTGCTCTGGGCTACTCTGTCCTCCTCTGAAAAATGAGCAAGAAAGGCAAGACACGCAGAGAGACAAGTCTTCTGCCCTTCACGCCTGCTGACTAGCAGTCTGCCCCCCGCCCAGCCCATGCCTGCTCCTGTGTGAGATGCCACAGTCCCTCCCGTGCTCTCTCCAGTGCTTTTTCTGCTTCAGCCCCAGAGACCTAGATTTTAGCTCGGGAGGATGAATAATGCCTCACTTGCATAAACCAGTGCCATTTAAAAAATCACTTTAGCACACAGTACTCTAACTTTCCCTTTAACATCCCATTTGACAGATGAGTAAACTGAGGTGCAGAGGAGCTGCCCCTACTGCTGGCAAGAAAAAGAGCTGGGATTTGAACCCAGGCCTGTGTCTGATTCATGGCGCCGAGACAGGCATAGATCAGATGCCCGGGAAGCCTGTGTGGGCACATGTCCGCCCTTCTGGGGTCTGCTGTCCTCATTTAAATGGGGGTCTCGTGGAGGTGATGCATTGGACTTTGGGACTCACAGCACATCAGGAGGCGTTTCCGCCTTCCCATGTTCCCTGGTGATCCCCAGAGCTGGGGACCAATTCTCCCAGTTTCCCCAACTATACAATGGGAATCACAACCATGCCCATGTCTTAGGGGTGGTTGAGGAACTCCGGGTGCCAAGTCACCTCCCTCCAGCAGGGCCCTGCCGGGCTCTGGGGGTTAAGCGTAGGAGCTGGGCCCGAGCCACCGTGGCCGGTGGGAGCCCCAGCTCCGTCTCCCGGCCTCAGCACAAGTCCCATCAAAGCCGAGCCACTCGCCCTGCCCGCCAACCCAAACCTGGCTGGCCGGAGGGGCTGCAGCCAAGGAAAAGGTGGGGCAGAGATGTTTGCTCTCCAGCGCTCAGCGATTGTGCTGGAATGACCGCGGTGGCCAGCAGAGTCAAAGGGGACTCTGTTCTCAGAGGCCAGGAACCCCCCCAGGGTACACAGAGCTGCTGGCTCCGGGCCTGGCGCTGGCCTCCACACTTCACACACGTGGCCCCCTTTAATCCTTACGACAACCTGCCAAAGTGGTTGGACTATCTGCCTGGAACCGACAAGCAAACTGAGGTGCACGGGCACTCACGGGGGGCAAACCAGGTCTGCCTGCCTCACTAAGCACTATGTGTGGCCCCAGGACCGAGAGCTGGCTGTAACCTGTTTCCTGGGAAGCCCTCACCGGGGGCTAGATTGGATTATACAATCATCTGTGCCAGGTTAGCTGCTGTGCTTGAGGGTGTTTGACCCAAAACAGAATAGCTTGGAGAAGGAGGCATCACCAGCCTCACTGTACGGCTGAGGAAACTGAGGCTCACCCAAGATCCACTTCAAACATCCATGGCCCAGGGGACTCCTTGGTAGCTGAGCTGGACCCCTGCACTTCCCCCTCTTTCTTCTGTGTTAGAAAGAGAGCAGAAGGGCAGGCCAGGTGGCTCAGCGGTTTAGCGCCTGCCTTCAGTCCAGGCGTGATTCTGGAGACCCCGGATCGAGTCCCACGTCAGGCTCCCTGCATGGAGCCTGCTTCTTCCTCTGCCTGTGTCTCTGCCTCTCTCTCTATCTCTCATGAATAAATAAATAAATTAATTAATTCTAAAAGAAAGCAGAAGCATGTACCACCATCATCCTCTTGACTCCCAAATTCTGCCCCTATGTCCACGGCCTCTAAGGCAAAGTGCAGTTGCATCAGGACTCCTCATCCTTTTTTTTTGGGGGGGGGGTCCCGGATAACCTGTCCCTCTTTCCCTGGCAAGATCATAAGTATACAGCTTGATGAATTATCAGAAAGCAAATATAATAGTGTAAGCTCCGAAGCCCAGCATTCGAAGATAAGTGTGTTTACCCAAGCGCACAGAAGCAGTGGAAGCCAGACTGGGGGATCAATTGCAACTGCATTTCTAAAGAGGTGCCCAGGGATGCAGGTGCTGCCAACCTCCTCCTGTCAGTGTGGTCCTGAACCTGCAGCATCAGCATCTCCTGGAGCTGGCTGGAAATGCCCAGTCTCAGGCTCGCCCCAGATACAAGGAGCATCAGTCAGCTGGAAGCATTAAAAGCTATTGAGACCCCACCTCCCAGGGCTCCAATCTAATTGTCCTAGATGGGGGGGAGGCGCCCCAGATGTTGATATTCTCCACTGCTCCCTACGTGCTCCGGAGGCGTGGTGAATGTTGGGAAATTCTGCTGTGGAGTCAGATCAGAGTCGTAAAGGACCTGACCCTTCACCTCATTTTACCTCCACCTTTTTTTTTTTAAATGATTTTATTTATTTATTCATGAGAGACACACAGAGAGAAGCAGAGACACAGGCAGAGGGAGAAGCAGGCTCCATGCAGGGAGCCTGATGTGGGACTTGATCCCGGATCCCAGGATCATGCCCTGAGCCGAAGGCAGTTGCTCAACCTCTGAGGCACCCAGGCGTCCCTTACCTCCACCTTAAAAAAAAAAAAAATAGTCTGTTTATTTATTTGAAAGACAGGGAGAGAGAGCAAGTGAGTGCGGGGAGGGAAAGGGAGAAACAGAGTCCTTGCTGAGCAGGGAGCCCAACACAGGGCTCGATCCCAGGACCCCGGGATCATGACCCGAGCAGACGCTTAATTGACTGAGCCACCCAGGTGCCCCTCTACCTCCACCTTTAAGGAGGACAAGAAATAATTCCAAAATAATTCCCAGCAACCTGAGGGCACACTATGTGTGAACAGACTCATCAAACGTTAAACCAGGAAGTGATCTGGGAAGGAAGTCTAGATTTTTCTCTATCACACCATGTGGTCTCTTGGCTGCCCAAGTTATCTGCAGACCCTCTGCACCCACTCACTTTTCAGCTGCAAATGGTAAAACACTTCCTCCCTTGAGTCTTAATGTATGGATTGAGGACCATCCCAGTCACTGGGGTTGTAGTATTAAAAACACAACTCAGCAAGAAACCAGGACTCCATAAAGAGAATTCTGATAACTGTTACTATGTAGATTTTGGAAATAAGACATAAATCCATAAAACACAAACAAATTAAGAAAAAAATGTTTGCCAGTAATTAGAACAAGCCAAAGATTAATTTAACAATGTCCTTCATATGTAAAGCACTTTTATAATCAATAAGAGACAACTTAAAAGTGGGACAATGGATATCAGAAAAAGTATAAAGAAAAAAAAAGTATAAAGGCCCATAAATATAACCAGCATGCTCTACTCCACTTCCAGTTGAAGAAATGCAAATTAAAACACTAAGATTAAATAAATAAATAAATAAATAAATAAATAAATAAATAAATACACTAAGATACAACCCTCACCTATCAAGTAAAGATTGACAAGATAGCCTGATCATGGTGGTGAATTAGCAACTGCACACTGCGAACATATAAATAGACAAAAATTTGATTTTGACAGTTTAGTGACATCTATGAATGTTTTATTTCTTTTTAAAAAATATTTTATTTTACTTTTTAAGATTTTATCTATTTATTCCTGAGAGAGACACACAGAGAGGCAGAGACATAGGCAGAGGGAGAAGCAGCCTCCCTGCAGGGACCCTCATGTGGGACTTGATCCCAGGACCTCAGGATCATGACCTGAGCCAAAGGCAGCTGCTCAACCACTGAGCCACGCAGGTGCCCCAAAGATTTTATTTTTAAGTAATCTCCACACCCAATGTGGGGCTCGAACTCACAACCCCAATATCAAGAGTTGCACGTTTCACTGGCTGAGCCAGGCAGGCTATCCTCTATGAATATTTTAAATTTATATATTCTTAGACTCAGTAATTCCTCTTCTAGAAATTTGCCTTGCAGATAAATTCATATAAGTGCACAAAGATTAGGCACAAAGTGTCATATCAACACTTTTTGCAATAATGGAAAACTGGAAATAACCCAAATGTCCACTAATGCGGTCATGCTAACAACAGGATAGACTCTCATGTTCTGACATGAAGGGTATTTATACGTTGCAGAACGATATGTAGATTATGATTTTATTTGTACAAGAAATCATACAAATGGGTGCGTGTTCATATGTGCATGGAAACGTCTAGCATGATACACTAAACCGTTCCTATTAGAGGGAAGATAGTTTTCATTTTTTAAAAAAATCTCATCTAATTCTGCAATGTTCACCCAAAGCACATCCTACTTTTGTTCTAAATAATTTGTACTGCAGTTGGGTTGTATTTACTACTATTTTAGTGGTTGCTAGAGACAGTGCTGGTGGGGGGTGGGGAGTGGGTGACATGCTAGAACTTTCTCAGAAGGACAGATGGAGATCTCATTTCAATAGTCATTGGTCACTGGTATTATAAAATACATTCTCTATTGCTGATGAAATCCCTTGTTTAAATTAAACAGTAAAATGTATCTAATTATATTCCCAGATAGGTTTTTATATCAGGCTATAGCCCCAGAAGTAACTCGGAAAGAGAAGACGGAGAAAGGAGGGCAGTGGTGGGGTTAGTATTCGATGGTTTACAAACCACCTCACCAATGCACAGGGCCTGGATGGAGCCTGGAGACCCCCTGGGACAATCTCCTCATTTTATAGGTGGGAAAACAGGTGCCCACGGTCACCCCAAAAGTTTGTAACAGAGCTGAACCTGGACCTTTGAATATAAAAATGTCACAGCTCCTCCCTCATGCTTTCCTGGCTCTGTCTGGCTCTCCCCACCCCCATGGCCCCATCTGCTCTTCAACAAAGACTTACTGAGCACCTCCTAGGTGTGGGATAATGTTGTAGGTCCTGAGGACCCAGCAGAGAACAGAACAGACAAACTCCTACCCTCGTGGAGCTTACATTCTAGCTTATTACGTCACCTGCCTGGTACAGGGGGACAAATGCTGTCCTGCTGCAGCCGGGAAGGCCTGGCTGGCCAAAAAATTCTCTACTCATGTCCTGGTTCTGCAGGCAGAGGGCCTGGACTCTGGAACAAGAGCACCAGCCAAGAACGGCCCAGAATTTCCCTGGTACCCAGCTCTGCAGGGCTAACGGACCCCCTCCCATGAGAAGTAGCTTTGATCCTACAAAGCAAGTATTCATTTCTCTCTTTTACAAGTGAGGAAACTGAGGCCCAGAAGGTGAACCCATGAGGCAAGGAAGCAGCAGGGGGCCTGGGCTTCCTTCTGCCCACAGACACGACTCAAGCTGGGGCAGGATGGGTAGGGCATTTTCTGCAAGCCTCTCACTTTGGGGGAAGACAGTGGAGGGGGCTCTATTGCCTTTTTCTCAGGGTGCTTAACACTGCCTGCCCTGCAGGGATGATGCCCAAGTGACCACCCATGGCTGGGAAGGAAGCAGCCGTGTCCTGGGATTCTGGTACCCAGAGCAGAGTTCCTAACCGTGAAGGTCTATCAGATGCCTTTTTTGTGATACGTGATGAAAACCTTGGACTCTCTCCCTAGAAATACCCTATGTGTCCCCCTCACAGATTTTGCACACAGATTCCCTGAAGCCCATCATCATACCACCCTGGGTGGGGGGGGGGGGGCTCTGCTAATGGGGGGAGGAGCCACGCCCTGGAGGTGAAAGTTTGGTGCCCTGCTTCCGCAGATACCTCCTGCCCCTCCAGAGAATCTCTACTTAGGGGACCTGCACAGTGTGGTGGGGGGGGGGGGGAGGTATCTGTGGCCAGACCTGCCGCCTGGATGGGGCGTGAGTGCCCCCTGCGGGCAGCCCAGCCAAGTGTTCCAGGAAGTGGGATACGAACCTCACCAGAGTTTAATTGAATGCCAAGATCTGATGCAAAAAGTTGTCATTTAAAATACCATTGTTAGGGGCCCCTGGGTGGCTCAGTGGTTGAGCATCTGCCTTTGGCTCAGGTCGTGGTCCCAGGGTCCTAGGATCGAGTCCCTCATCAGGCTCCCTGCAGGGAGCCCGCTTCTCCCTCTGCCTCTGTTTATCTCTCATGAATTAATAAATAAAATCCTTTAAGAAATAATAAGAATAAAAAATAAAATAAAATATCATAGTTAAATCAGCATTGTCACAGCTGGGTGTTACACCGCAAGCTCTGCTCTAAATTTCAGAACAAAACCTTCAGCATCACTCAGCCTCCTGGGAATAGGAACTCACTCTCCCCCTCCAGTCTTCAGCGAAGTGACCACCTGATGGCATTACCTCCCTCTGCCTGGTTTTCTTAGCTATCAAATGGTCATAATGCTACTCCCTGTCCTGCAGAGCAGTCAAGAGGGTTATAGTGCCCATAAAGCCCATAATGACAGGAGACCAGGTATCTAACGCCTGCTTGGTCACCCCCTGTTCCTTTGGGCAATTTGCTCTACTTCAGTTTGCTCCCAGCAGAGAGGAAGGATGAGTCCAAGTTCCAGGGGGCCCTGGCTCCAACCACCGCCCTCTTGAGGCAGGACTAATTCATCTCCTTTGTCCAGCCCCACAGAGCTTTGTCCTTGGCCTGCCCTTCCCAAAGCCTAACAGCTCCAGCTACTGGCCTCTTGCTAGACTTTCCAGGGAGCAGAGTCAGGGTTCTCATCTGTGTGGGCTCAAAACAACACTTGAGTGGTTTCCGCAGACCTTCTAAATCCAACCCCCATTTCACAGCTAGGGAGACTGGGGTGAGAGGGAAGTGGAGGGACCTGCCTAAGATCACAGGGGGAGGCAGGATGGGCCCAGGATGCTGCCTCCTGGCCCTCTAGATCCATAAGTCCCTAGGACTGCCATCAACAGGAGGCCAGGCTTGGCAGCAGCCCAGCCTGAGAACAGGGAGCGCCAGAAACAGACCTACCCCTTTACTGGGACTGGGAACGGTGCGGGGAGGGGGTGTGCTGGGGCTGGACTCACCAAGGAGCCTTGTCCCCTACGTCTGCCTGGAATATCATCCTAAGCACAAAATACAGAAATGAAGGCCCCTTTGATCCCTCCTCCCCTCCCTAGTCCAGCCATACCAGGCTGCAGGAGGGAGGCGGGGGAGGGTAAAAGAGTGTGTCAGCTCATCTCAGTTTACCCAGGACTTAGTTTCAGAACTGAAACTCCTATATCCTGAGAACCAGCTCCTAATTCTAGGCAAACCAAGATGACCCCCTCTTCTTCATGGAAGCCAGTCTGCCCCTTGTCCCTAGGCTCGATCAGAGAAACCAGAGGCCCAGAGGGCTCCCAGAACCCAGTTGGGCCACATCAACCCCCATGGCCCTTGGGGACTCACAGTGGACTGATGATGGGACATGCTCCCCCAGAGAGTAGAAGGCCACCTCGACCCTCAGCGACCCTCACAACATGCCGTCTTGCCCACAGCAGCAGAGCAGCCCATGCTGGTGCTCAGTCGGTGCAGAGGACAGCCTCCCGGCATCCCTCACTGCCCACCAAGCCCGGGGGCTGCAGGGAAGAGAGATGATGGAACCCACTGATGAAATCTGAGATATCCCAAGAAGCTCTGAGGGCCCAGGCATGAAGGAGAACCTTACTTAGAAGGGGGCATTTCTGGAAGAGCATCTAGATCTACATATCTATAGAAAGTTCTACAAGTAAGTCTCAGAGATTTCTGGGTCCCAGCAAGTCCTCAGAACCACAGAAGGATTCTCGGGCCCCCAACAGCACACTGACGTGAGGAGCAAGCTGCCCACCAAGTTGAAACCACCCCCTGTGGAAAAGGAGAAGAACCCACACCTGGAGATGTGCAGATGCCTGGAGTGACATCTGCACCATGACCCTTTCTGCTTCCCCCAGTCCCCAAGGAGAGCTCGATATAGACAGTAAAGAGAATGCTAGAAAAAGACACTCCTTGCTCACCTAATTTGTTGGTCCAGGATGCACCTGTTATGCTGCCCAGTTCACCGCCTGAAATCCCCCTCCCTTGTCCCTAAACCCGATCAGACAAAGCCCCGAAGGAAGGACAGAGAAGCTGAAGGCGAGAGGATCCCCGTCAAAAGGCACAGCTGCGTCACTGTCCTGGGGCGGGAAAGCCCACTCGGCCCCTTACCTGCCATGAGCCTCGGCCAAGCTCATAAAGTGTCTCAACCTTGATTTTTCTACTTGTAAAACAGGGATAATAAGCTCCAAGTCCGTGAGCTAATCTGCATGGGCTGACCCTGAATCAGTGTTCATCTCTTCATTCTCCCTGGGGCGTCAGTGTGCCCATCTGTAGCCTGGGCGGGCTGCACCAGCTGCTCACCCAGGCGAGCTGGCTCTACGGTCAGTTGGCTCGGGCTGGATTTCCGCTCCCCACGTAGGGTTCCCGCGTGAAACGGTGACCTCTGCAAGAGCACGACTGCAGCTCTCGGAGGGAGGGGCCCACCTCAGCCCTGATTAAATCCTGCTGAAAGCTCTGCTGGCCCTGGCCAGACCTAGGCCCAGCGCACACCTGCCAGGAATGAATTTCCCTTTATACCACACAGGCCTGGAGACCCTGGCCATCAGCCCCGCGCCCCAGACAGTCCTCCTCCCCCTCCCCCAGTCCGAGTCCCCTTCACGTACTCACGTTTTGTGAGCGACTCTGAGTGGAAGGGGCTAGTGTTTGAGGCCACAGTCAGGTGGGCTGGGCTGCTTGCCGGGTCCCAGGGCCCAGGTGGGGGAGGGACCACCTGCAGGTGCCATCGGGCTTCTAGGTGGCCAGAATCTGGCATCTGCTGGCCACCTCTCCCAGGATGCTCCTCTGGAACCATTTGGAGCCTGGGCATTCAAGGGAGAAATAGGTGGATACAGGCTTTTTCAGTGGGGGCCCTCAGCTCATTAGCTCTGGGGCAAAGGGAGGAGAAGATGGACAGAGGTGTTAAAAGGAGATGAGGAGAGACCCAGCTCAGACACACCAACATCCCCCGATGCCCATAACAGGAGGTGGCTGCCTCCAGCCATTCTTTTTTCCTTTTTAATTTTTTAAGACTTATTTATTTATTTATTTATTTATTTATTTATTTGTTTGTTTGTTTGTTTATGATAGACACAGAGAGAGAGATTGAGAGGCAGAGACACAGGCAGAGGGGGAGCCCGACGTGGGACTCAATCCCAGGACTCCAGGATCGCCCCCTGGGCCAAAGGCAGGCGCTAAACCGCTGAGCCACCCAGGGATCCCCTTTTTACTTGTTTAATGTAGCTACTAAAACAATTAAAATTACACTTGTGGCTCGAATCGTGTTTCTGTTGGCTGGCACTGGGTTAGGATATGTTAGGATAATCTCTCCCCTACTAGGCTATAAAGGCTGTTGGGGAAGGGCACAAAGCCTGGGACAGACCATGAAGGGCCAGGGCCACCAGGCCGGGGGTGGGAGGGGGGTCTGGAGGTGCCCACTGGGCACTGGGGAGCACGGAATCCAGGCCCGTGATTCTTAGAAGGCCGGCCACTCCCCAGGAAGATACGGTCCCAGCCACACTGGAAGAGGAGCAGGTGGTCTGTCTCTGAAAGGGGGGTCCATCCAGGGTGGGGGACGGGACACAGGGCTTCCAGCAGGAAGGAGCTGTCTGAGCACAGGCCCCGCAGCAGCACTCAGGCCTTGCTGGGAGGGGCCGGGGGAGAAGGAAACATACGGAGATCAAAGGGGAGAGGAAGAAAAGAGGGCTGGGAAGAGAGACCAGCCAGAAAGAGAGAACAGAGAGGAGAAAGGAGTAGCTATCAGGGAAAGAAGCTCCCCTGAAGGGAGTAGTCAGGGCACTCCTGCTCCTGAGGCAGGTTTTCAAAGAAAATCTCCCGGCCCCATTGCCTCCCGGAGGCAGGTAGGCCCCAAATGACAGGACAGCCTCCCCCCGCAGCCCTGGCCAGGTGTCCCCTCTTCCTCTGCACCCCCCCCACCACCACCCAAGCTGGCTCTGGTAGGACCGGTGCAGAGGCAGGTGTGGCACTGGTTGAGAACAGGGCATAAAAGGGGAGCCAAACTTTGCCCCCCATTTCCTGCCTCAAGAGAGACCCCAGTTTCTGGCCAGATTTGGAAAAGTCAGACCCTTTAGAGGCCTGGTTCTCATTTAAAAATGAACCAGGTCAGGGCACCTGGGTGACTCAGTTGGTTAAGCATCGGACTCCTGATTTCGGGTCAGGTCATGATCTTGGGGTTCCGGGATCTAGCCCCGCATCTGGCTGCATGCTCAACATGGACTCTACTTGAGATTCTCACCCTCTCCCTCTGCTCCTCCACCTGCCCCCCTCTCGTGCACGTATGCATGCTCTCTCTTTCTAAAGTAAATAAATAAATATTTAAAAAAAACAAAGAAATATTTAAAAAATAAATAAAAATAAAAATGAACCAGGTCTTCAAGGGGCCAGGACTTAACAGGGAAGGGCCCAAGCCCTGCCCCTTCCCCCTCTATTCTGGAGACAAGCAGCCAGACAGTGAGGGGCAGGTATTAGCCTTATGGCCGCTGGTGTCTGGGCACAAAATCCCATCTTGAGGAAGACTTAGTGCCGGGGTGACTTTTCCAGTTATCAGATCATTCAGAGGGATCCCTGGGTGGCGCAGCAGTTTAGCACCTGCCTTTGGCCCAGGATCGAGTCCCATGTCAGGCTCCCTGCATGGAGCCTGCTTCTCCCTCTGCCTATGTCTCTGCCTCTCTCTCTCTCTCTCTGTGTGTGTGACTATCATGAATAAATAAATAAAATCTTTTAAAAAAAATTAGATCATTCAGAGAGGTGGAGCGGGCGGAGGGTCAGCAAACCACAGCTTGAGGCCTGTACCACCTATGCTTGTAAAGGTTTTGAGCTAAGCATGGTTTTACATTTTTAAATGGGGGGGGGGGGGGTTCAAAAGAGGAATAAAATGTCATGACACATGAAAATTCCATCACATCTAGATTTCAGCGGCCCCAAATCAAGTTTTACTGGGACACAGCCCTGTGCATTTGTTTGCAGCTTGTTTAGGGCTGCTTTCACAATACAACATGGGTTGAGCAGCTATAACAGATGCCGAGCGGCCTGCAAAGCCTACAGTATTTACTATCTGGCCCTTTACAGAAAGCATCTGCCAAGCCCAAAGTTATTGCTCCTGACGGCCTGCTGCAGATCTGGGTCCCAGTACTGATCAGACCCGGGTTAGAATCCATCCCTGCATTTCCTGAGTAACTCTGGGGAAGATAACCAGCCTGAAGCGTTGCTGAGAGATTTAAGTGAGATAGTACATGTACATGCCCAATAAACATTAGTAATTATTATTTTTTTAAAGATTTTATTTATTTATTCATGAGAGACAGAGACACAGGCAGGGGGAGAAGCAGGCTCCATGCAGGGAGCCCGGTGTGGAACTTGATCCCAGGTCTCCAGGATCACGCCCTGGCCGGAAGGCAAGCTCCAAACCCCTGAGCCACCCAGGGATCCCCAGTAGTTATTATTATCATAATTATTATTCCTTTTCCAGGGAAGAATTTGAAGACCCTCAAATCCCTAGCACCAGCCCAGATGTTAAGCTCTATCACACATGCCACACTCAGCTTGATCACAACTGGCTTCAAGATCTGGCTCCTCCAAACTGCTCCTTCTCCCGAGCCCCCCATCTTGGCTGGTCGGGGAATCAAGGGAAGAACTGTCGAACGTACCCCACCCTGATTCCCAAACACAGCTTAGTCTGGGGTGGGCAGCTCACAGCTGCCAGTGGGTGAGCCAGACAAGGCTTAGCAGCAGGATGGTGAAGAAAGAAGGAAGACCTAGCAGGAGGGACGTGTGTGCCACTGCCCTTCTGCTGGGAAACCCAATGACCCTCACCAGGCCGATGGTGCTCGTGATGGTTTACAGAAGAGAAAACTAAGACTCAGAGAAGCCAAGTGACTTGCCTAAAGTCACACAGCGACTGAATAGCAGGGCTGGGATATATATATAATATATTCCCATAATCGGGGGAGGGGGGGCGCCTGGATGGCTCAGCCTGTTAAGCACCTGCCTTTGGTTCAAGTCATGATCCCAGGGTCCTGGGAGCGAGCTCCGCATTGGGCTCCCTGCTCAGTCAGGGAATAGCCTGTCCCGCTCCCCCATCCCCTCCTCCATCAATTGCACTCTCTCTCAAAAAAATACATCCACATAATCTAAAATCCAAATGTACCAAAGAGTGCAGTAGAAAGTCTTGCCTGCCAACCACACCTCCCAGTCATTTAGTTCTCGGTCCTGGAAGCTACTGGCCTTGTATGTCCCTTCCACAGATATTCCATGCATGTACAAGCAGATATTTAAAACAATACACAGGGACAGCCTAGGGGGGCTCAGCGGTTTAGCACCACCTTCGGCCCAGGGCGTGATCCTGGAGACCCCGGATTGAGTCCCATGTCAGGCTCCCTGCATGGAGCCTGCTTCTCCCTCTGCCTGTCTCTGCCTGTGTCTCTGCCTCTCTTTCTCTCTCTCTCATAAATAAATAAAATCCTTAAAAAAAATAATAAATAAAATAAAATAATAAAACAATATACAGATATATTTAGATAGATATCCTTCCCTTCCCATCTTCTTTCTTTACCGAAATGGTAGTAAACTCTACACACTGATCTGTGCTTTGCTTCTATCACTTACAACATATCTTAGAGATCTTTCCTATTAGTACTTAGAGAGGAACTTCATTCTTTTTCACTGCATAAATATATCATTTATTTACTCAATCCTATACTGATGGACATTTGGGTTATTTCTAGTCTTACTGTCATAACAAAAATAATGCTGCAATAAATAGCCTTGTGAACGTGTTGCTTCCCGCATGCTTGGGTATTATCTGTAGGATAAATTCCTGGAAGTAGATTGCTGGGTTGAGGGATATATGTGATGGTAGCTTCTATAGATAATGCCAAATAATCTACAACAGAGATTGATCCTATATATAATTCCACCTCAACACATAAGCACAGAGAAAGGATTTGAATTCAGGTCCATCTGGTTCCAAAGGGCTTGTTCCGCACCATGGTGACCACTACCGTCACTAGAAAGTTTTTCCTGATAATTTGGGCCACCTCCAAGTCTTGGGTCCTCCTGCTTACTCACCTGGAATGCCCGCCTCCTCCTCTAGGAGGCCTCACCCCTACCAAATAGTTCCATGTCTGAAGGTAAATTCTGCTTCCTCTGAAATCCTGCCCACCCACTGTCCATCCTAACTGGCTTCCAAGCATCTGACAGCTCCCCCTGCCACCATTTCCTGGGGGGTTACTCTTTCTCCTCCAATGCCCCCCACAAGGACAGAGATGGTGCCCCACTTCTCCAGGCATGGTACCTGCCATGGGGGATCGAGTCCACAAATGTTTGCAGAATGAATGTGCCCAATTTTCATGCCAGATATGCGGAAATCATCCCTGATCCCTTCTACTCTACTTCACCCTCAATATTTAACTAATACCAAATCCTGTTGGTTCTACCTCCCAAATATTTTTTTCCCCGAATATTTCTTGAATCTTCCCATTTGTCTCACCCAGCTCACCTCCTGTCTAAGCCACCATAACTTCTTACTTGGATTACTGCAGTAGCCTCCTACCTGGCCTCCCTGCCTCCACACACAAGCCTCCAATCCACTCCCCATATCTCTGGCTCTCTGGACAAAATGCTAACCATTGTCCGATATCCATTCTTGCTTTCTTTTTTTAATAACAGAACCCCTGCCTCTTGGCCGGTCACCTTTGCTGGCCTGCCTTGTAGCCAGGTGGGGCCATGTGACTGTGCTCGGGCTTCCTGGGTGTGAGCACTGGCGATAGGCCTGGCTTCCATCTGACCTTGAAAAAGAATAGCACACCTACTGCTCCCGTCTACCCTTCCCCAGCTGGGGCATGGCAAACAGTTTAGACCTCAGGGTGGACGCTGGGCACTGAGGAAGGCAGAGCCACACACCGGAAGGAACCTCAGGAGGCCTCTGGACGAAGAGCAGGGCACCTGGCAGGGACACTCCACACGGGAGCCCTGGCCGAGCACACCAACGACACTGCCCACCTGGCGTCAGTCCCTGAGCTCCGGCCAGCTGGCCAGCCAGTCACCTGGGAGGGCCTCGGGAACACAGCAGGAAGCAAGACCAGAGTGTCTTTTAATTTTAAATTTTCTTGGGCGCCGACTTGGAGCTCAGCCATTGAAATGTCATTCTCCTGGCTTCCTGCTACACACACGCACGCACGTGCACACACACACATACACACCCGTGTGCTCACGCCTGGCAGCTCTCTGCTAGGAAAGAATGCAGCCTTTTCCCCTCTGTCCATCATCACCATGCTTTCAGACAGCCTGCATTCCTCCTCCCTGAGGTCAGCAGCCTCCTGCTCTGGGCTGTCACAGGGAACCCGCACATCCTCGGCGATCCATTCTACTGGGCCAGATCTCCACGATCCCAAGGAAGACTGGTGGACAGTCCCCAGAAAGGTGATGAGCACACACGTGCAGTCCCTATGTACCTACCTCCCCTTTATCTGTAACCGTGAGCATCCACTAAGGGCTAGTCACAGCCCCTGCTCTTGGGAGGAGAGGGAGGAGGCCCCTGCCGGTGACATCATGTCATTCGGAGCTCAGATCTGTGTAGAACCAACCCATCCATGTTTCCCAGGCTGTGGTCTCCACCTGCCAAGGCCACCTGTAGGATCCCCTGCCAATTTCTCCTATATTTTAAGGCTCCCAAAGCCATAGCTCATGCTCTCACAGGAAAGAATAGTTAATAAACGTGAGTTTTCCACCCTTTTCTAAAAAATTGTCTTCCTCCATGGCCCCTCTAGGTCAGAATCAAACCAAGAAGTCTCCTTTCCCAGAGACAACCCTCTGAGAGTCCAGCTTTGTCGTGAGCCGTGTCCCTGAGTCTGACTCCTTCCTGTCTAGGAGCCTTCTCTGTATTCTGATGCCCATGCCAGGAGTCCCCGAGGCTCCCCCGGCCCAGCCCTCCACCACAGCGTAGCTGGCACCGGCTCACTCCGGGGACCCCCACCACAGGGAACTACACAGCCTCCCCACCAAACCCCTGAGGAAAAACCAGGGTTCAAACCCACCCTCATCCTGCTCAGCTCATCAGCCACCATCAACCATTCATTCCTCGGACATCTGTGAGGAGGGGCGGAGGAAGGATTTTTTTAGGACTGGGGAAATGGTGAGGGTCTTTGGGTTGGGGTGACAGCAGGCAGTGAAATAGGACTGAGACAGAAAATTCAGGCAAGAAGGGGATCGGGGTGGTGGGGGGAGGCCGATGTGCAGGAAGGGGCCCTTTAAGTGGGACTTGCAGGGAGAGGAAGGGGAGAGATTAGGCCTTTAGAGCCACAACTTGAAAGCAAAAGCCTCTATTTTGGCCTCTATTTTCTCTAGGGTTGAGGGTACAGGGGCCACGGCTGACATTTACAGGACTTCCATCAGTTGCTCCTCCAGCAACTCTTCCAGGCAGCCCTCCAGACGAAGACCAGGAACGCAGGTAAGATGTGGAGCCCCAGCGGAGCGGGATGGGGGGCACCGTGCTTCAGGGAAGGGGCTGGTTGGACTGCGGCCGCCCGAGAGGGAGTGTGCCCTGCTGGGGGCAGTCTGGGAGGGCGGCCTGGAGGAAGCACAGCACGCAGTGGGCGGTCAGTAGGCATCTGTCTCGATCACTGTAAACGTCCCAGGAGACACCTGCAGAAGAACTCTCTGAATCCTTGGATGGAGCTGATGGATGGAGACGCTGCCTCTGCCACCGCTGTGCAAGCCTGAGCTCAGGGAAGGCAGCTTGTCCTCCCAAAAACTGCGAGAGATCTGCTCCTGGGCGCAGGGAGGGCGCAAGAGGTTGTGCCAGGGTGCAGAGGGAGAGAGATGGCGGGGACATGGAGACCCAGGGAGAGACATGGCCTCGGCGGGAAGGCCTGAAACGGCAGCCTAAAGCCAGCGACTCTGTGACTGCTGCCCTGGCACAGGCCACGCGGCAGTTGTGTTGCTGGCCCTTTACGCACGTCACCTTCACCGGTCATGTTTGCAGCTGTACCTCTAATGCCCAGAGCTGCCCCCAGCGCAGAGAAGGAGCTTGGCAAATGTTTGCTCTTACAAGATTAATACATCTAATTCTCACCATATCTTCATGCAATACAATTATCTGCACTTTGCAGAGGAGGAAACTGGGATCGAAGGCGTTTGGCCCCAGCCCTTGTGGGAGGCAGATTTCTAGGAATGATCCCACTGACCCTTGACCTTGTCGGGCCCCCTCCCTCCCCCCTGAGTGTGGGTGGTCCTTATGGATATGAGATATCCATCCTGTAATCACAGTACATGGCAAAAGGGAGATAATCTAATCACACAAGTTCTTTAAAAGAAAGTTTTCTTCAGCTGGTGGCAGAAGGGGGCGTCAGAGAGCTCCGAAGCACCAGAAAGATCTGACACATGGTTGCTGGCTTTGAAAGTGGAGGGGCTTTCAGAGCTGAGAGCAACCCCCCAGCTGACAACCAGCCAGGAAACGGGCCGTCAGTCCTACAACCGCAAGGAACTGAATTCTCCCAACAACCTGAGTGAGCCTAGGAGCACACCTTCCCTGGAGCCTCCGGAGGAGAGCCCAGCCCAGACACAGCTTGATTTTGGCCTTTTGCGACTCTAAGCAAAAGACCCCAAACCATCCCCACCTGGAATTCTGACTTACAGAACTGTGAGCTAATCAATGGATGTTGCTTCAAGCTGCTAAATTGTGATCATTTGTTACACAGCAAGAGAAAACTAACACTGCCCTTGTGCACAACACACACAGAGCCCACATTTACCGCATCCATACGGAGCATACGACGGTCACATTCGGTGCGCACTGCCACCCCCAGTCTATTACGTGCAGATGCCACCCACAAGGTACATGAAGTGCCCTCAACACTCACTATGGACACCTGTTCCTGGAAGCCTGCTGGAGACTGGGGGCATTTCCTACTACCAGGCCCACTGCCAGGCAGGTGGCTACCTGTAGATCCAACACTGATGTGCCCCTCCTCAGTTGCAAGTGTCACCAGGAAGTGGCTGCCAACCACGGACTACATTTCCCAGCCGCCCTTGCATCTAACATGGCCCTATGATTGGTTCTCACCAATGGAATGTGGGCATTAAGTGATGTGTCACTTCTTAGTCAAGGCCATCAAGAAGTGGGCATGCCCCTCTCTTTCCCTACCCCTCCACTGAGTACAGGGAACACTGAGGACCCTAGAACTCATAGAGCCACAAGCTAGAGAAGCCTTGGTCACCACGGAGAAGAGCCACTTGCCAACCAGGAACACATGCATTAGGGTGTATGAGAGTGAACACTGTGTGTTGAGTTAAGGCACTGAAATGAGTGTGCGTGTGTTGGGGGTAAGGGTGTTTTATGTCACCCTTATGTGTTTAGCTAGTGTTACCTTGATATTCCAGCCCTTGTTCTCCTGGCCCTCCCCTTGGGCCAACATGACAGAGACTGGGCTCCTTGCATCCAATGGGTCCCCAGGCAGACCCTGCACAGGGGAAAGCTCACCTCCGCCCCCTGACTGAGAAAAACTATAGTCCCCTGCAGCCATCCACACCTGCCCAGTGACCATCTTCCACATGCCCAGCTCTGGGCTTGGGGCCATCCTTCCCTTCCCCCCACCCCTCACCCAGTCATCTCCTGTGTGCATCCCTGTGGCTGCTGCTCTGGATGGGACTCATGGGATCTCAGACATCAGCGATAGCCTCAAACTTTTCTAATGCAACATGCATTTGTACTACGGAGACTTTTCTAAAAATGCCTGTCCTGCAGCAACTCTCCCCGCTCTAAAGCTCCCCATTGCCTTCCAAATAAAGCCTATGTTCCCACTCAATCCAGCCTTCTCTTCCATTGGAGCCTGTCAGGGCTCAGAGAAGCCTCATACCTCCCCATTCCCTCCGCACAGGACTCCTTCCTCATGTGAAATGTATAAAGTACCTTCCGCAAGGGCACATCATCAGCGATGATGGTAACAGTGATCCATTGATTGCACTTCTCATCCTCCCGATCTCAGATTCTTAAAGTCCTAACTGTCTTTCAGGATGACCCAAAGCCCACCTCCTCTAGGAGGGCTGAGGTAGTTAACTTTATGTATCAACTTGATGGGGGTAGGGGATGTTCAGGTAACTGGTAAAACATTATTTCAGGGTGTGACTATGAGGGTGTTTCCAGAAGAGATTGGTATTTGAATCTGTAGACAGAGTGAAGAGGATTACCCTCACCAGTATGCGTGGGCATCCTCCAGTCCGAGGGTCTGAATAGAACAAAAAGGGAGGGGAAAGGTCAATTTGCTCTCTCCTTGAGCTGGGACATCCATCTGCTCCCATCCTCAGACATCATCCCTTCTGGTTCTTGGGCCTCCAGACTCAGACTGGGACTTGCACCATGGGGTCCCCGGGTTCTCGGGCCTCTGCCTTTGGACTAGAACTCTACCACCGGCTTCCCTGGGCCTCCAGCTTGCCGACGGCAGTTGGTAGGACTTCTCAGCCTCCACAAGCACATGAGCCAGTCCCTCCTACTAAATCTCATCTATCTATACCTACTCCATTGAGTCCTTGTCTCTGGAGGGCCTCCTGAAAGCTCGAAGCAGGAAGGTTCCACCCTTTCTGGTGCTCCCCTTCCCAGGACCTGGGTCACACCATACCCCAACACTGCCATTGCCACATGTCACAGGTTGGCTTCTCCAAGAAGACTCGAAGGTAGAATTTAAGGTACAGGAGTTATTGAGGAGGACTTGGGATCTGTCCTGGAAGAGGAATCTGGGAGCCTCATCACCCTGTCCACCGCAATTAGACACGCAGCTGTTGCCTCCCCCACCTCTCCAGAGTCCCTGGAAAGGAGGGAGCATAGAGGCGGCGTCAGTCCTGTGTCCTTTGCCTCCCTCCTCCAGCCCCCAACAACCTGCAGGCCACCATGTTTGGCACAGACCCCAGGACCTGGCTGAGTTCCGAGTATCTGTAAATTGGGGGTGGAGTGAGCCCAGGCTGAGTGCAGGGGGCCCAGCTGAAAGCTGGGAGTTTTGGGTTCCCCATGTGGCCACCCCATGCTGACCTTTACAGAGCATACGCTGCCCCTAGGACACGTTTTATAGAATTGTGGGGGCCTGTTGGTCATTGCAGCAATGAGGGGGCACCACTAGTGGGCAGGGGGATGGTTCTGCAACAAAGAACCATCCCAAAACTCATACTGGTGAAAAACCTGTTTATAAATCTCCAAGTCTAGAGCTGAACTCTGTTTTACATATCAGCACAAAGTATTTTGTTGTATGGCTTTAAAAGCATACACCAAATTTTTCAGGAGTACAACTACTAAGTAAACCCAGGGAAGATGTGTACTCTGTTTAGTTTGGAATTTCATCCAGAAATATTTCTTTTGGGACGCCTGGGTGGCTCAGCGGTTGAGCGTCTGCCTTTGGCTCAGGTCCTGATCCCAGGGTCTGGGATCGAGTCCCGCATCAGGCTCCTTGCAGGGGGCCTGCTTCTCCCTCTGCCTATGTCTCTGCTTCTCTCTTTGTGTCTCTTATGAATAAATAAAAATTTTTTAAAATAAACATTTCTTTTTCAGGGGCACCTGGCTGGCTTGGTCGGAAGAGCATGCAGCTCTTGACCTCAGGGTCATGAGTTCAAGCCCCAAGTTGGTGTAGAGGTTACTTAAAAATTACTAGATGCACTTCTTTAAAAAGAAGAAGAAAGAAGAAAGAAAAGAAAATAAAGAAAGAAATATTCATTTTTCAGAAAATCTTGGCAGGTATTTGACCCACCTGACAACTGCCCTGGATGCACCTGCATTTTACCTGTCACATTCAGTGCCTCTGTTTGCCGCCAAAACCCAGAGGTGATTAAACATTGCAAGGCCTTCCTACTGTAGCCATGCTTAAGCATTTACAGACTGAGGGGCCCCTGGGTGGCTCAGTGGTTGAGCATCTGCCTTGGGCTCAGGTCGTGATCCCGGGGTCCTGGGATCGAGTCCTGCGTCGGGCTCCCCGCAGGGAGCCTGTTTCTCCCTCTGCCTGTGTCTCTGCCTCTGTGTGTCTCTCATGAATAAATAAATAAAATCTTTCAAAATAAAAACATTTACAGGGCAGCCCCAGTGGTGCAGCGGTTTAGCGCCGCCTGCAGCCCAGGGCGTGATCCTGGAGACCCTGGATCGAGTCCCCACGTCAGGCTCTCTGTATGATGCCTGCTTCTCCCTCTGCCTGTGTCTCTGCCTCTCTCTGTCTCTATGAATAAATAAATAAAATCTTAAAAAAAAAAAAAACATTTACAGACTGAAATACATTTTATTTTAATCTCATTGCTTCCTGTTTATGTCTTCTTCCTATTACAATTAAAGCAGTACATTTGGTTTTTAGGTCTCCGGATTGGTTGCAATATCTGTGAATTTCATTTCAGGATGGTAAAAGGGGCATCCACAATATTTTATATTAGAAGGTAGTGGGTCTGACAGATTAAGAACCTCTGGCCTGAGTGTGTGCTCTTCTCCTGGGCCTGACCTGTCTCCCAACTCATCTCATCACTCACCACCACCACCAGCTCCATGGGGCAGGTGGGCTCTGGGACCTATGGGGGGAGGGTGCCCTCTGCAGGCCATCAACCCCTCTCCCCAGGAAACAGGCCCAAAGGAACCCTGGATTAGATGATTCAATGTAAAACAGAGCCATCTGGAGGGATCCTGATCTTGCCATATCTGTTTCCAGAGCTCCCTCCAGATTCACCATCACAAATTCTGAGCCTTCCCACCATCCTGGGGACCTGGGCAGAGGCGTGGGGAGGTGGCAGGGGAGGGCAGGGGTAGAGTTACCCTCTCCCCTTTCCATGGGGGCCTAAAGGGAGTCTGAGCCTAGATGCAGGTGTCTCTCAACCAAGGGGACACCTTCCAGGCTTCATTCCCACTCATGCTTCAAGACAGCCACCTCTTGCCAGGCTTCCCTGGATACTTCAGCCAGTGATGCTGGGCCAGGTGGGAAATCTCCGGGACAGAGGCAGAGACACAGGCCCAACTAACAGAGCTCACAGCATCAGTGTGTCCACCGGGGACATGAGCGTGTCTGAACAAGTAGGAAGACGCCTCAGGCTGCGTAATAGGGTTATCACGTAAAATACAGGATGCCTGGTTCATTTAGATTTCAGATAAATGACAAGTAATATCTTAGTGGAAGTATATCCCATGCAAACCTGGGAACACACTTATACTAAAAAAAGTCTAAGTTGCTCATCTGAAATTAAAATATATATTTTTTAAACATTGTATTTATTTATTTGACAGAGAGAGAGAGCACAGGCAGAGGGAGCTGCAGGCAGAGAGAGAGGGAGAAGCAGGCTCCCAGCTGAGCAGGGGGGTCCCACATGGGGCTCAATCCCAGGACCCTGGGATCATGACCCCAGCCAAACCAAGCCACCCAGGAACTCCTGGAATTAGAATTTGACTGGGTGTCCTGCACAAAGCCCAAATATGCCGTGGAAGGCAGACCTGGAGAATGTCACTGTAACCAGCACCAGGCCAAGGCGTAAGCCTGCCTATGAGAAGGGCTGGGTCAGGAGCAGTGTATGTGGACCCAGACTCGAGTCCTGAGACTAGACCCAGCAGTTCTCAACTCCAAGTGAGGCTCCAGGGTCCCCTGGTGATCGGATTCCCAGAATGGCCACACCCCCAGATTCTGGTCCATTCTGTTTAGTCCGGAGTCTCACCCGCCGCTCACTGGGTCGGTTGCCAGTTTTATCACCAGCGCAAGTGAAGGCCTGGGTCTGGGCCTTGAGGCGCAGTGGGCAGGCAAGGGATTTCCTCGAAGACGAGTGGGCTTAGATCCCCAGTAGCTGCACCGGCAGCTGGACTTACCTTCCTAAATGTAGGTAGGCCTTTCCAGTGGCTTGCTACCTCCTTATGGAGAGGAAGGTTCTAGCACAAATAATACTGTTCAATTAAGAAACTGGGGCACTAGACAGGGCGGAGACTGAAACCCAGCCTGCCTGAACCCAAGCTGATGGAGAGGCTAGGCTCCAGAGGGATCCCCACCAGCCCCAGCTCACAGGTCTCCTCACTTCCCCGTCAAAGGGCCCCAGGCATGGCAGCTGTTCATTACGTTTCCCAGCCTGGCCCAGTGCAATTCCAGTCTGTGAGCTGTCCCTCCTCGGCCCACGTGCCCCGGGTCGCCCTGACCATCCCCTCCCACCCTCCCTCCTCTATGATGGAAAAGTAATTCTGCACAACTGGCCGTCCCAGCACTTAACCATACCATATCATGATTACTCTCTGCGGCTGTCACTACAGGTGTTCTGGGGACCTGTCTCATATAGTCGCTGATAGAGGTGACTCCTACAACCATCCCCAGGTGTCTGAATAGCATCAAGAAGCCCCAGGAGCTGCAGAAACCACATTCCAAGAATCTAGGACTGTCCACTTTAGAATGTGAACCCTGTCTGATTAGGAACAAACCCAAAAAAATCACATTCAACAGGTGCTTACGGAGCCACCGGGAATGAGGGGGGGTGAGGAACAGAGCTTCACACCTTCAGCGGAGTGTGCTGGGCAGATGCAATTGTGTAGACAAACTTGAGCTTCCGTTTATGTTTACAACGTAATTGGATTGTTGCGACCCTTCAAAAGTCCTTAAAATTCAATAGAATGGAATATTTACATACCTTAGGACCATATTGAATTCAGAAATCTTAGAGTTAAGTGAACAATTATATTTACATACTGTATTAGTTCCTTATTGCTGCTGTAACAAATTATCACACTTAGTGGTTTAAAATAACACAGACTTATTATCTTCTAGCTCTAGACGTCAGAAGTCCCAAATGGGTTTCCTGAGGCTGAAATCAGGTGTTAGCAGGGCTGCATTCAGGGGAGAATCTGTTCCCTCACCTTTTTTCACCTTCTAGAAGGCACTCTCATTTCTTGGCTCCAGGCAATGACATCACTCCGAGGTCTGCTTTGGTTATCACTTCTCTCTCTCTGATTCTTCTCCCTCCCCTTCCCTTATAAAGACGCTTGTGATTACATCGGGCCCACCTGGATAATGCAGGATAATCTCTCCATCTCAAAATCCTTAACTTAATCACACCTGCAGAGTCCCTTCTGCACGAAAGGTAACCTATCCACAGATGCTGGGGATAAGGATGTGGATATCTCGGGGAGGGAGGATCTTATCCTGCCTATCACACCTAGTTTAAGGGTCAAGTGCAAAAAATCCAATCAGGCTGTCTGCCTGGTAGGAAACTGCAGCAGATCTGGGAAGCGTGTATAACATTTAGCTCCAAGGATGTGGGCTACTGGACCAAGACATTGATATTTTTGTGTTGAGGGAATCAGTGTGCATTTGTTACTCTAATCACCTTGTAATACATAAGGTGATTTGGTCTTTTAGAGCAACAGCCTTATAACTATTAATTGAAAGTGTATAACTAAATAAGCTAAGCATCTTAAATTGAAATCTTACCAAGTTTATGCATCATATTAGAACATGTAAGAGAACTTTAAATTCACCATATTTAAAAAATAATATAAAAATAAATTCACCATACTTTAATTTTCATTATTATTTAATTGAAACTTTTTATAATTTTAACATATACTTTTATAAAAATTATCTAATATTCGGGAGGAAAAAAACTTGTTGGTTCACTCAGATATTGGAGTACTAAAATTGAAAGTCTGTGTTTAAAATAAAGGTTAAAATATTTTAAGGGGTACCTGGATGGCTCAGTTGCTAGAGCATGCAACTTGATGGTGGTGAGATCAAGCCCCACATTGGGCGTGGAGTCTACCTAAATAAAAAAAGAGAGAGATAAATCTAAAATAAAATATTCTAAGATATTTGACTAATTAAAGGTTATAAATTGGATGGTGGTCAGTTCAAGCCCCACACTGGGCGTGGAGTCTACCTAAAAAAAAAAAGAGAAAAATCTAAAATAAAATATTCTAAGATATTTGATTAACTAAGGTTATAAATTGGACCAAACATTATTCAAAGATGGGGGGATCCCTGGGTGGCGCAGCGGTTTGGCGCCTGCCTTTGGCCCAGGGCGTGATCCTGGAGACCCGGGATCGAATCCCACGTCGGGCTCCCAGTGCATGGAGCCTGCTTCTCCCTCTGCCTATGTCTCTGCCTCTCTCTCTCTCTCTCTCTCTGTGACTATCATAAAAAAAAAAAAATCAAAGATGTCTTAAAGGAGATTGTTAAAATTTGATGCTCATAAATAGAATAAGACTTGCAAACTGAATTTTATTTATTTATTTTAAGGATTTTATTTATTTATTCATGAGAGACACACAGAGAGAGAGGCAGAGACACAGGCAGAGGGAGAAGCAGGCTCCATGCAAGGAGCCCAACGTGGGACTCGATCCTGGGTCTCCAGGATCACGCTGTGGGCCAAAGGCAGGTGCTAAACCGCTGAGCCACCCAGGGATCCCCCACAAACTGAATTTTAAAGTCTAGAATGATACCCCCAGTCTTATTTCCCCCTGGAAGAAATAGCCTAGATAGGAAGTATGTGGTCCTAGGGCAGCCCCAGCAGCCTGAGGAAAGACTGGAGTGAGGTCCCAGAGAACTGCATAGACCCTGACAAATCGCATCAGGTGGATGCAGGGTGGATGCCTGTCACTGCTGGTTTTTAACTCATATTGGTATTATTGTTTTGAACATTTTTATATTGTTGGAAAAAGCAAGTAAGTATATTTAGAGGACTATCAATCTTTTCAATTTGAAAGAGCAAGCAGTACAATTACTTAATTAAAAAATTACTTAATTAAAAAATTACGATTACTTAATTAAAAAATTAAGTAGGAACCCTATCATAGTAGAATCAAATTAGAAAAGGACCTTTATTTTCAGTAAAGGCAGATTTAGATGTCTGGACCAACCTTGCTACTGCATGGCGACTTAGAAAAACTGGCCACAATAGTTTAAATAATCTTAAAATCATCAAAGAGCCAGGGAGATATCAAGAGATTGCCTGGCCAGGAAGCCCAAGATGGGGAGGCACTTCTGCCACAGTGGAGTCAGCGGCCCGAGGGCAGGCTGTGGGGAACCCGGGCAGAGCCTCTGAGAAGCGGAAGCGGGTCAAGGAACGGAGAGCAGGTCAGAGAACTGGGAAGTGGGCCCCACTCAGGACTGGGATCCAAGATTGCCAGTACTCTGGATGCCTGGCAGGAGCTAACAGAAACCCTAAGTGAGGGAAGATGACATTCCTTCTGGTGTCAAGTCATTTCCAAAGGTGATGTTTCCAACAAATGTTCAACCTACAGTCAAAGATAAGCAGGCACAAAAACTTAAAGAAACATAATGGGGCACCTGGGTGGCATCTGACTCTTGGTTTCGGCTCAGGTCATGGTCCCATGGGTGGTGAGATCAAGCCCCAAGTTGGGCTTTGCACTCAGTAAGGAGTCTGCTGGAGATTCTCTTTCTCTCTCTCCCTCTCCCCTGCTCTTGCTCTCTCTCTCTCAAATAAATAAATCTTTAAGAAAAAAAAAAACCTTAAATCTATAAATAAATAATTTTTAATATTTAAAAATAAAAGAAACCAGGCACACAGGTAACAAGACAACATAACCAAGGACCAGCTGAAACCATCGCTATTGAAAGCAGGTGGAATCACACGGTATATACTTGTGCTCCCAAGAGGAAAGGGCTGGAAGGGAAGGCTGGCCTCTGCCCAGGTGACTGGCCTCCTGCCTGTCCTGTCCCTTCCATCTCACTCTTGCTGCCAGGTGGCCATGGGAAGCCTCGAATGCACTTTCCTTCCTACCTTTCTGTCTTTATTCCGTGTTTCCCTCAGTCTGGAGTTCCAGGATCTGACAGGAGCCCACTGGTGTAGATGTCCTCGCCTACAGGAAGTCTTCCTCACTCCTCCAGCGAGAAGACATCTCATTGTCTGCTTTTATCTTCCGCTCTTGGAACACCTTTATCCTTCTGCCTTGTGTTTTGAGCCATTGCATTCCCGCTCTTCCCCCCACTGGACCTTATTGAGGGGCTGGGTCTGGAGGGACACCTGCCACTTGCCCCTTGCATTTCCTCTGCGCAGGTGCTAGGCGCTTCGGAGCATGACCACAGGGGGCAGGTGACCAGCTTGCACCTGCTCTTTAGCACACTCATCAACGTCCTGCCACTGTCATCTTGACTTGAGTTCTCAAGACCAAGGGAACCCTCGAGATACCCCACCTCCACCCAAGCCCTGGCCACACTTTGGAATCACCTAGGGAGCTTTTAAAAATTAAACCTGGATCTCTGGGGGTAGAGCACTCCAGGTGATTTTAATAAATAACCAAGCTTCAGAACCACCGGACAAGCCCAAGGGGCCACAGCAGAGCCAACTCTAGAATTCCGAATCTTGAGGAGGTGCTCTTGCTTTTATCCCAAGAAGAACTGGGGAGGTTCCTAGCCCACTGGCTATTTGGGGTCCCTCACAGTGCTGGAAAAATGGGCTCCACAAGACTGTTGGCTTCTGTGGAGCCAACCCCTTCCCTCCTTGTCCTTCCCTGACTCCAGAACTCGGGCCCAGACAGCCAGAGCCCAGGGGACAACGGGTGACTCAGACACTTCCTGTTTTCTTGGCCACAGTGACAGAGGGATGGAAACAACCAGGCTGGGGATCATGGCCTAAGAGAGGGGCCTGGAGAGAAGAGGAGGCCGGAGCCAAGGGGCCAGTCGGCCTTGAAGTGCAGGAGAAGCCGAGCAGAGCCAAATGGGGTAGTTCACTGGCCTCAGGGAAAGAAAATGAGAGTGGTTTGTTGGCTAGCCAGGTCAGCAGAGGGAGGAAGGATTTGGAACTAGCCTTTCTTGAAATGTGGGGATTTTCTGGGTCCTCAGGGGCTGCAGGAGAGACCTACAGTTTTGCCTACATGTCTGGTTCAGGCAATCTGAGAGGCAGAAGCTGTGTTGGAAGGAGGAGCTTTAGGCAGGGAGGCAAAGGACCTGGGTTATCTTGTCCTTGCCCTGCCACGAATTAGCCGTGACCCCAAGCACACCCGTGGTCATCTCTGAGGCCATGCTTCCTCTCCTATAAAATAAAGGAGGCTGGGATAAGTGGAGCTCTGAGCAGTCCGGCAATTCTAAGCAAAAACCGTATCCTCTCTCAACTTTACAGAGCACCGTGCAGCCTCCAGGGGACTTTGGATTGAGATGATTTTGATTTCAGGTTGGGCAATAACCCTGGTAGGTAGGCAGGGAAGGTACCATCACCTGATTGCTGCTGGAAACATTGATCATCAGGAAGACGAAGAAAGGTGTTGGCCAAGGCTGCGTGGAAATGGGGACACTCCTCAAGACCCCACTTGGTCACCCCTTCCTTGGAGGATAGTTTGCGGATGTTGATGAAAAATTATACATGTCTTAATCTTGACCTCCATCATCTCCCTGAAGGAGCCACCCCTCTAGAAATCATCCTACATTCAGAAAAATCTCATTGGACAGGAAGATACTCACTGAAGTGAATTTTGTATTGATGAGAGGTGAAACACAGCCCAGACATCCAGCAATAGGAAAATGTAGACCAGAGAGTGTGGATGAGCTCCCTGTAAATTATCTTTAGACTTGGTGGTTTAGCAGGCGTTCTACTGTCTCAGAGTTTCTGTGGCTCAAGAATCCAGGCACAGCTTGGCTGGGAGCCTCTGGGTCAGGGTCTGTCAAGAGGCTGCCACCACCTCAAAGCTTGACTGGGAGAGGATCCAGCCCCAAGTTCACTCATGCGGCTGTTGGCAGGCTTGGGTCCTCGTTGGTTCTTAAGACAACTGTTCCTCAATTTGAGGGCCTCTCCATAGGACAGCCCACACGTAGCAGCTGGCCTCCCTCAGAGCGAGTGAGTACCCTGAAAGACACACAGCTCTCTCTAACTTGACCTTGGAAGTGACACCCCCTCCCCCCCCCATTTCTGCTGTATTCTATTCATTAGAACTGAGTCCTTAGGGATGTCTAGGTGGCTCAGTGGTTGAGCGTCTACCTTCGGCTCAGGTTGTGATCCCGGGGTCCTGGGTTCGAGTCCCATACCAGGCTTCCTGCAGGGAACCTGCTTCTCCCTCTGCCTATGTCTGTGTCTCTCATGAACAAATAAATAAAATCTTTAAATTAAAAAAAAAAAAAAAAGAACTGAGTCCCCAGGTCTAGCCCAGCCAGGTGATAGGGACTGTCAGGAAGGGAAAAACTTTCCTCCACCTTCAGGGTCCTTGAGCTGGGTCTGAAAATTAATCTGATTAGGACAGATGAACATGAGAAGAGCATACAAATGCACTTAATATAGGTTTCACATGACATGGGAGCTTTTCTAAGGAAATGAAGACCAGAAAGGTCTTGATGAGGGTTTGATACAGAGTGGGCAGTCGTGTAAAAATATGATAGGTCAGAGAGTGGGAGTGAGCTTCCCCCCAATAAGCTGGGGGAAGCTTAGCAAGGCCTGTCTGTTCAAATTCTTCGGGCTGTTTCTATCTCTGGAGATAGTGGTGGTCCTTTCTTCCCGTATGGGGCGGAGCACCTCTCTCAAGAGGGTTCTCTTTCTTTCTCTTTTGTTTTTATTCAGACAGATGCTCACCCACTGAGCCACCCAGGTGCCCCTTTCAAGATGATTTTTGACTTGCTTCTGGGGAGAAGGGCAGAGGGAAGGTCAGAATGACCTTCCTGGTTCTGCTGTCTTCTCAGACTCCTTCAGCTTAAACTATTCAATATGCCAAGGTGCTATATTTTGGGGTAGCATGTCCCAAACCCCATCGAGACCACCCCATCAAGGCCATCCTAGAAGCCACCGAGCATAAAGCATATGTGACATGTTTATGATCGTAAGTGAAATGAAGACAACAGGATTCAAAACTGGATACACAAGGCGATCATATCTGAGAATACAATAGGGAAAAAGGATAGGAAGAAATATGTTAAAGAACACATTTACAGTTGACCCTTGAACAACACGGGTTTGAACTGCGTGGGTCACTTATACACAACTTTTCTTCAATTAAATTATGTTGGAAAATGTTTGGAGGTTTGTGGCAATTTGAAAAAATTCAGACACACCACATAGCCTAGAAATGTCAAAAAATTTAAAAAGTTAGATATGCCATGAACGCATGCGGATACGAGTCTACCATGAAATACAAATTTATTATAAAGTTAAAATGTATAAAACTTACGCACATGAACACAGATCAGACACTATCTTCACATTTTTGATGCCAAGTGTTATCAGCACATAGAACATCTATCTATACTGTTTGTATCATGTAAGACAATGTTGACGTAGGTACGGACAGATTATTCATCTTGTAAATAGATGGCGTAAATTTACGGTATCAGTAAACACAGAACGGCACTGTAAATATATTTATTTTTAATAAATAAAAGATTTATTATTGGAAAGATTCTCTTCCTTATGATTTCCCCAATAATACTTTTTTCTCCAGCTTACTGTATTGTAAGAATACAGTACATAATACATGTAATATAAAAGATATGGGTTAATTGACTATGTTATTGGTCAGGCTTTCAGTCAACAGTAGGCTATTAGTTAAGTTTTTGGTGAGTCAAAAGTTGTGCATGGATATTCGACTGTTCAGGGGTCAATGCCCCAACCCCCACGTTGTTCGGGGGTCAAATGCACACACCAAAAAACCAAATGGGGTCTGCATGATAAAGTACCTTTATGAATTAGGTCTTTTGCTTTTCCACACAAGTGTTAATTTCTGCATCTTTTCCACCCCGCATTATTTATTCTTCAAACTTAGGTAACTAATTATCTAGCCCTGGGATCGAAGGGGCTGGGTAGAAGGAGTCCAGTTCCTACCCCCCTGTCCTCGAGCCTGTCCCTGCAAGAAGAATCTATCAATTCTCACATGCGGACAGCCTCAGGGGTGTGTTTCAGGCAAATCCTAACCACCTCTAATCTCATTACATATTCCTGGGTTTGCTGGGGCCTGAGGAGTTGGCTTGGGGTAGAGGTGGGGGGTCATCCTGAAAGCAGCATTATCTGGAGACTATTTGATGTAGAGGGGGTGGCAAGGAGTGGAGAGACACAGGAAGTGACCCGGAGAGGAAGGAGAAAGCATATGACACAGTGGAAAGATTCCTGAAAGTCAGAGTCTCAGAGCCTGAGCATGCTGGTCACTGGAGTGTGACTCTTTCTTTTTTTTTTTTTTAATTTTTTTATTTATTTATGATAGTCACACAGAGAGAGAGAGAGAGAGAGAGAGAGAGAGGCAGAGACATAGGCAGAGGGAGAAGCAGGCCCCATGCACCGGGAGCCCGACGTGGGACTCGATCCTGGGTCTCCAAGATCACGCCCTGGGCCAAAGGCAGGCGCTAAACCACTGCGCCACCCAGGGATCCCAAGTGTGACTCTTTCAATCCTCAGTTTACTCATCCACAGAATGGGGTGAAAGTAGGTGATATTGCCCTTCCTCATTCAATAGGGTTAAACGAGATTGATTATACACAGAAATACACTCTGCAAACTGTAAAGCCCTGGACCAGTGATGGTTTCTTCAGGGATTAGCTGGAGCAAATATACTTCCCTCTTGCCACTGAGCTCCCCACAGGGGCCAAGACCTTCCCCAGGCGCCAGCCACAGGCCATGTTGGCTCCCATGTACTAAGCCATGGTTCCTTTCCCATCTCTTTCTAGTTACACTGGTTAAATGTTGACACTGAATACACTTTGGTTAAAAAGAATGAGGTTTACCTCTAATGAAGGACGATTTGGCAACATACGTCAAAATCACAACTACCTCAGCGATTCCACTTTTAGGAATAGATGTGCACACGTAGGGATGTAATCACATGTATAGGCATATTCACTGCAGCGCTCTTTGTGAGAGCAAAGCATCATTAAAAAAAAAAAAACTGTGTCCATCCACATGGGACTGGTTAGATCAACTATGGAACATCCATCCAGTGGAACACTGTGAAAGCATTAAAACAAATGAGGTGGCGCTGCGTGCATTGATCCAGAAAGATCACCAATATATACTATAAAAAGAAAAAAGCAAGCTGTCAAACAATACTACCTATCTATGTCTGCTGCTATAAACAATCAAAGCTACCTATATGTATATGCACCTAATTTTTATGAAAACAGGAAATGCAGGGAGCGATTCGACGGGTTGTCAGAAATGGCCATCTGCAGGGGGACGGTGGGAGAAGGTGACTAGGAGAAGGCACCTTACCATTTTTCTTCCATTTACTTCGGGGATGGTCACCATTGCTTTGTAATGTGAATATAGGTGTGGATTTGCTGTGTAATTTTTTTAACTTAAAAGTTTTATATATATATATATTTTATACATACATATGTATATGCTTTAGAATCTTTCACTGTCTTTTTTTTAAATTATTTATTTATTCATGAGAGACACAGAGAGACAGGCAGAGACATAGGCAGAGGGAGAAGCAGGAGCCTGATGTGGGACTCGATCCCAGGATCCTGGGATCATGACCTGAGCCAAAGGCAGACGCTCAACCACTGAGCCACCCAGGCACTCTTTCACTGTCTTTAAAATGTTGGATCCCTGGCTACTGTTTCAGAAATTTTCTGAGATCATCATCAGGCCTCATGGGTACTTCCTCCTTAGGAGGGAGTTGCCAGCATCATTCCTTGAAACCCTCCCTGTAGAAGGACCCAGGCTCCCCACTCCAAGCTGGTGCTTCCTCCTGGATGAGGTGCCCCAAATGCAGCCCTGAGGTCCCTCCTCCAACCGGCCTCCACCCCAGGCCTACTCTCTGCCCAGGATGACCCCTTGAGCTTGTTCTCACACTGTCTGTGTGGGGAGGAAGGCAAAAAACAAACCCCAAAACATCCTCATTCATTCATGCCTTATATACTATTCAATCGTGAATAAAAGCCCCCGAGATTGGCATCTTGTCTAAAGAGACTCTAATCAAACAGCCTCCCACGTAAACATGGGGCGAGGTCCTCGATGGAGGCCCTGGAGGGCAGACCCTGGGCAGACCCAGACAAGGTTCTGAGGAAGGAAGAGTGATGGAGGTTTTTTTCCCATTTTTGCTGGAGTCCCTGCCCCCCATCCCCCAATCCCCCCATGCTGCTCCATTCCTCATCCTCTCCACCCTCCAAGAACCTGCTTGGCTGGGGTCTTCAGCAGCTGGCCCAGGGCTCCCCACCAGTGGCGAGGAGGGAGAAAATGCGAGACAGGAGCTGGGAAGCCGCCAGCGGATAAGCTCAGACCAAAGAGCTCCCCGGTGGGGAAGCGCTGGCCCCCGGGACAGCCGGATTCCAGAACAGTCGCCATCATCTCATCGGTGCTGGCTCGCAGGTGCTGGCGTCCACACATCCAAAGCCATCCCCTCCCCAGCTTCCCCTCTGCAAGGGTCCTGGGCAGCAAGGCCACGGCTGAGTGGGCTATTGGTGTGTGTGTGTGTGCACACACACATGCACACTATACACACAGGTCCATGCTCTGTGGACAGGGTGTCAATTCATTCCAGACGTATTGGAACAGCCTCAATTTCACATATTTGGACGCCACAAACCATTGAAATCTCCCGAAGATTCCAATAGGATTATGCAGCATTCCTTCTGTCTTGTTCCAGAAAAAGGCTTTGAGAACCAGCTTGCAGAGTTGCAAGGATTTAAACATAACAGGCAGGGCGATCGGGGGAAGGGAGAGTGAGATGACATCGAAATGCATAAGTCAAATCCTGGGCACAGGCCGGAGGCGCCGCAGATGTCTCTGAGCATTTCCAAGCGGTCAGAGCTCAGCGGGAAACAGGACACGGATTCCTGCTCTTCAGACCTGCAGGAATTTCCCTCCAAACGTCCTCAGAAAGATGCAGTGTGACTCCGAGTTGGAAAAGAACACACGCACGTTCTCCGCCTACCTGGTGGTTTGGTGATTCGTGACTGCTTTTGTCAAAAGCCACAGAATAGTGCGTGTAGGATGCGTGCATTTCACTGGAAGCAGATTTTACCTGGAAGAGAAATGAGGCCTAAACGGATACAGTTAGCGATATGCCTACCAAGAGTTTTGGGGTGCGGTGAACCAGCACCCGCACCTTGCTGGGAAATGCATGGAAGATGAATGGCTGGCTGGCTGCGGGGGTGGGGGGATAGGCAGTGACGTGCAATAAAGCAAGTAGAGTAAAATATGGTCTCAGCACACATTCAGGGAGCGTATGGTGTGAAATGTGCAATTCTTGCAACTTCCCTGTGTGTTTGAACATTTTTATTTTTTTAGAGATTTTATTAATTTATTCATGAGAGACACACAGAGAGAAGCAGAGACACAGGCAGAGGGAGAAGCAGACTCCTCGCCGGGAGCCTGATGCGGGACTTGATCCCAGGACCCGGGATCGTGACCTGAGCCGAAGGCAGACGCTCAACCACTGAGCCACCCAGGCGTCCCCGAACATTTTTATAATAAAATGTTGGGCACTCTGAGAAGTGAGGCAGACTACGGAAGTTACCATCCATGCCAGGAAAGGTAAAAGGCCCTTCTTACATTTTGTTCAGAGCTAGCGGGAGCCCCCCAGATCCGCTGACCCCTGGGCACCCCAGCCGTGGGTGAGGACGGGGCTTCTACAGTGCAGGGCTCGGGACAGCAGGGACACAGGGGCCTGGCTCCTGCAGAGCCCGCAGCATGGCAGGATTTTGGGATCTCCCAAACAAACAAAGCCCTCAGATCATGGAAACCCCTCGTCAGACCATCAGGGAGCATCTACCCCCTGGGGCGCTGGACCTTATCCAGAACACCCCCATAAGTGGGGTTCAGCCTTGAGAACACGATGATGGCATTGCTGACAGGGATCCTTTACTGGGGCCCTTCTCTCTGCGGGGTGCTGCAGTAAGCATTTACATCTATCACGTCCTTTTTTTTATTATTATTATTTTTTATTGGAGTTCAATTTGCCAACATATAGCATAACACCCAGGGCTCATCCCGCCAAGTGCCCCCCTCAGTGCCCGTCACCCAGTCACCCCAACCTCCCGCCCTCCTCCCCTTCCACTACCCCTTGTTCATCTCCCAGAGTTAGGAGCCTCTCATGTTTTGTCACCCTCTGATATTTTCACTCATTTTCTCTCCTTTACCTTTATTCCTTTTCAGTATTTTTTATATTCCCCAAATGAATGAGACCATATAATGTTTGTCCTTCTCCGATTGACTTACTTCACTCAGCATCATACCCTCCAGGTCCATCTATGTCGAAGCAAATGGTGGGTATTTGTCATTTCCAATGGCTGAGGAATATTCCATTGTATACATAGACCACATCTTTATCCACTCATCTTTCGATGACACCGAGGCTCCTTCCACTGTTTGGCTATTGTGGCCATTGCTGCTAGAAACATCGGGGTGCAGGTGTCCCAGTGTTTCATTGCATCTGTATCTCTGGGGTAAATCCCCAACAGTGCAATTGCTGGGTCGTAAGGCAGGTCTATTTTTAACTCTTTGAGGAACCTCCACACAGTTTTCCAGAGTGGCTGCACCAGTTCACATTCCCACCAACAGTGTAAGAGGGTTCCCTTTTCTCTGCATCCTCTCCAACATTTGTGGTTTCCTGCCTTGTTAATTTTCCCCATTCTCACTGGTGTGAGGTGGGATCTCATTGTGGTTTTGATTTGTATTTCCCTGATGGCAAGTGATGCGGAGCATTTTCTCATATCATGTCCTTTAATGTTTAAATGGCGCCAGGAAGCCCATCCTGTACTATCCTCATCCCCATGCATACGGGAAAAACAGCTCAGAGAAGTCCGGGGACTTGTATGTAACTCTCAACTGGCAGATGCTGAGCTGGGAAGCAAAGTTATATTTGACTCCAGACTCTTCCATCCTAACCACTGCCCACTTCTGCTCTACAAGCACTCATCCCATCCCTGCCACCCCCCCTCCCCACCCCATCTCCCTGAGGGGGGACAGACAGACAACTGGTCTCTGCTCCATCCTCAGAAGAAAATCTGACTTGGTCTCAGACTGCTCCTCATAAACCAAGCATCCCACTGCTGGCCCTGTGTTCCTGCTCCCCTGAACAGGTCTACACCCTGAGATGGGCTCTTTCCCCTGACACTCCCTGGACACACACACACACACACACACACACACAGATGTGCTCCCATGAAACAGCCCCACCGTCATCCCTGCAAACCCCTCACCTCCATCGCAGCATCGTCGGCACTGCCCTGACCACCTTCCCTGCCTCCTACAAAGCCAAGACAACCTCAAAACAGCCTATCACCTCTTTAATAGAACCTCAGAGCTAAGGAAGACCTGACAGCTAGTAGCCAGCCTCTTTAGCTTTCACAGAGGAGGAAACAAAGGCCCAGAGAGGGGCAATGGGTGACCAAATGTCACACAGCACGCCAGGACTGAACCTTGTCTTCTGGGGCTTGTCCCCTTCAGTCAGGGCTGAATAGGGCTGAGTTGGGTTGCAGGGCTGGAGCTGGTGGTAGATGGAACCTACAGACCCTCCGGAGAGAGAAAAGCTAGCTCCTAGGGCCAGGGAAGAGAATTGCTGGGTCCCACAGTGCCAGCCAGGGGACCCTGAGAGACCTACTCTCATTTTATAGATAGGGAGCTTCAGTCCCAGAGAGAGAAAGTCCCTGTCACTGGACCCCACGCTACTTCTTGGCTACATGGGGGCAGGAGTCTGTCTGCCTGAATCTGCAGTGTCTTTCCCACTCCAGCCCCTTGCTTAGCAATGAAGGATCCTGAGCCAGAGCAGACTGAGCTGGGCCTCTCTCACATCCAGACCCCAATGCCTGGCACCCCCCGGTGCTGCCCAGACCTTCTGGCTTTACCAAGTCCCTTCCTAAAAGTCACAGAGTTTGGGCTGTGCACTGGGTCCTGCAAGGGCTGTTGGCAGAGGGGCCCACCTCTGCAGCCCCTTGCAGGGAGAGAAAAAGGGGAGCTACAGGGGCCCCAAACCCACCTGCCCCCAACACACCTGTTTTCCAGTCAGGCCTGGCCCCCAGGATGTCAGACCCAAAGGAAGGGTCCTGCCCTGGTTGCTGCAGGCCTCAGGCTGGACCCAAGCAGCCCCTGGACTGGAAGGGGAGGAGGTGGTAAAAAGTCCCCAGGTAAAAAGTCCCCTCCCACCCCAGCTGGGAGACCCAGGCCCTTCCAGCCAGAGCCAGGCATGACGCGGGTGGAAGGAGAACAGGATTTGGACAGTAGAGCCAGACAACCCCCAAGCAGCCCTGGCCGTGCCAGGCTGACCATCCCCTCCAACACAAACACCGGCCCCCGGCTCTGCAGGAAGGGGGCATTTTTCAGAGATGACATCAGCTCTTAAAGTTTTATGCATCCTGCCTGCCTCAGCCCAGAGAGCAGAGTCCCCAGCGCCCTGAGCCCGGTGAGGCAGGCACCAGCCCTGGTGCAAACAGCACAGCACTGGCCTCGGACACCACAGCAGTCCACCCACAGAGGGATGGGCGCTCGGGTGGCTGTCCAGCGGCCTGCTCACCCCGAGGACGCCGCCCTGCCTGGCTGCACTCTGCACAACAGATGCAGGAGGACGGAAGACACCAAGCTCCTGGTTCCCCAAACACACCTCAGGGCCTTTGCTCTTCCCCTTGTTGGTTCCCACGCCTTCCCTGCTCCCTGCCACCTAGCCAACACCTCTGCAGCCTTCAAGCGTCCTGTCCAACGTCCCCTCCCCTGGGAAGCCAGCCCCACCTCCCTGAGCCTCTGCAGTATCCTGCCCATCCTTCCATGAGAGCCCTGATCCCCCTTGAACAGTGTTTAGAAGCACCTCCCGTCCCCTCCCTCCACCCTCACCTTCCTCCCCCACCAGACCTGGGGGTAGGGGAGGGCACTAGAGGGCACGGCCCAGTCCCATTCCACTATGGCAGAAAGACATGAATCAACCACCCAGAGCTAAGGGACCCGGTTGAGAGAACCCCCGTGGGGCTCAGCGGAAGGCAGGGGAGCTGGAGGTGAGTGGGGCTGCGGGGGAACGGGAGGGGTGGGGGAGAGCTGGCCAGCCAGGATGGGAAGCCACAGGGGCTGAACCTCCAGGGGGCTCTTCTAACAGGCAATCCTGCTTGAGTGAGCGAGGGAGAGAGTGGGGTAAGGAATGAAGGGTCCGAACGGAGAGGCAAGGTGGAAGGACCAACTTCGCCTTCTGCCAGGAGTTTTCCCCAGCAGCGGGGAGACTCGGACACGGAGGCTTGCCTGCAAATATTGATTTCCACCCTGCCACCCCCACCTCCGGCTTCCCAGGCTAAGGTGTGTGGAATGGGCACATCAGGCCCCGAAGGGGCCCGGGGGCCTGGGTCCCTGCCCCTCTGCCCTGCGAGGGGGCTGACTGGATGCCCAGGGCCCAGGGCCAGGCTGCCCCTGCTGCTGACTCAGGCCCCACTGGCCAGCTCAGCATTCCTGCCCTCCCCACTGAATGGGGCTATTGAACCTCTTTGTAGGGGGAGGTTGGGCCACCGGCCACACCCCCAACCAGAGCCTTCGCTGTGCTGTGGGCTCTGCTCTCAGGGGCAGCAACGGCCCTGGGGTCAGTCTGAGAGTGCTCTGGCTGCCACTGCTAGCCTGGGGGTGTCTGGGACACGGGACAACGACCCCAGGTAATCTGGCTCGGCTGCACCCGAGAGGGAGGGGATCCCAGTGGGAGGGCATCGTCCTGACCCTCAGGACTGCAGGCCCTGGGATGGCAACCCTGCTCGTGATCCCCAGCTTGGGGACAAGTCTGTCCCCCTGCAAGTGCCACAGCATACAGGCGGGGGCGCTTCAGGGCATCTGTGGGTTGTCTTGCCTCCCCCGTCACCTGGAGCTTCCCTAAATCAGAAATGGTTTCCCCACGCAGTCAGGGCCTCTCACAGGGTATGGGCTGGGTATCCCCATCGGACAGGGAGAGGGGGTGGTTTGGAGCCCTGCACGTCAGACCCCAGAGCGTTCATCTCCTCCTTAATCGTACCTGGTGCTCAGCCTCTGCTGGTGGCTCCCAGCAGAGCAATGGGCCAGCTGCCCCAGCAGAGCCAAGGCTTCTCTAGATAAAGTTCCCCGTCTCCCCCTCCCCTCCTGGCCTTCGCCCCCAAGCTGGGATCTGGCCCCCCAGCCCTGGCTGCGTGGGCCTACACCTGTCAGGTGTGCTTTTTCAGGAATGGGGGAGGGCCGGGTGCCATGAAGCCAGTGCAGGTTGTCACACTTTGGTGGGTGCTACTGCTGGTGTCCAGGCTGGGGGCCGCCAGGAAGGGATCCCCAGAAGAGGCCTCCTTCTACTATGGAACCTTCCCACTTGGTATGTCCACTCCTCTGTTGGTCTGTCCGTCTGTGTGTCAGTTTGCCCGCCTTGGCCAGCTGGCCCAAGAGCTTGATGTTTTAGTCTTCTGACAGGTAGGATGAGAAGAAGAACTCCATAGAGTTGTTCTAAAATAGGAGAAGTCCCTCACAGATTATTTATTTATAGATTTTATTTATTTATTCATGAGATACAGAGACAGAGGTGGGTACAGAGACACAGACGGGGGAGAAACAGGCTCCATGCAGGGAGCCCAACATGGGACTCGATCCCGGGTCTCCAGGATCAGGCCCTGGGCTGAAGGCGGCGCTAAACCGCTGAGCCACCCGGGCTGCCCACCCTCACAGATCTTTTAAAACTTACTACGCAGACAGTAAGTATTAATCAGGGCCGAAACTGTGCAAACGAATGTTCCACATGTGGTTGTCCTCCCCCGCCCTGCCCCACATGCTCCCATTGCTAGGGGGACAGGGGCAGGCTGCTGGGGAGGGGTCAGCCCTGCGGCTCAGGGGGCACGGCCCACAGTCCAGGTGCTGGGGGGGGGATATGGAGGGGGCCCGAGGCTCAGCTTGGGGTGTCTCCTTGCAGGCTTCTCCTGGGGCGTGGGCAGTTCTGCCTTCCAGACAGAGGGAGCGTGGGACCAGGATGGCAAAGGGCCCAGCATCTGGGATGCCTTCACTCACAGCGGGAAGGGGAAGGTGCTTGGGGATGAGACAGCAGATGTGGCTTGTGATGGTTACTATAAGGTGCAGGTGAGTGATGGGTGTGTATGTGGGGCGGGGGGTGAGTATGCACCCAGAGGAAGTGCCGTGATGTATTAGGGGAGCCCGGGGACAACGTCAATCTGGTGCTCGCTCAGCACCCGCTCTCCCACTGCAGGTGACGGGGTCGGGCTGTGGTGGGCCAGGGATTGGTGGGCTGGGGGTGTGTGTGCAAGAGGGGGAGGAAAGGAAAGCAGGGCCTTGGTCCAAGTGATGGGCCACTGAGCTGCTGATGCCATGATCGCAGGGTCTACGCGCCTTGGTGGCCCGAACCCTTGGCCTCTGCTTGTGAATTGGCCCCTATGGAGGAAGTCCCTCTGCTTGGGACCCACTTTTCCTCTCTGGGCTGACTTCTTGGGGGATTCATCACCCAAGCTTATTAGGAACACCCTGATGGACATCTCAAGCACCCCCATATCCTGCATTTAGGTGACTCCTGGCAGGGGAGAGAGGGGCAGGTGCTTTCACAGCTGTTGTATAGATGAGGAGCTACGGACAGGAGTGAGCATTGGCCCGGGCCCCCAGCGTGACCCTACCTCCCACCCCAGAGCCCTAGGTGACCCTGCCCTGCCTCTCACCCCTGTCTGCACAGGAGGACATCATCCTGCTGAGGGAGCTGCGTGTGAGCCACTACCGATTTTCCCTGTCCTGGCCTCGGCTCCTTCCCACGGGTGTCCGAGGTGAGACAGGGCACCGCCTTCCAAGCCCAAGTGGGGTTCCCTTTGGCCATATTGGCTTTGCGGGGACCTCGGAAAGTGCTGGGGAGGGAGAGCAGCCCCGAAACATGGCTTCTCTGGTAGCACCCCCCCGGGTTCTGTAGGCAGCTGGGTCCCCGTGCCATGCTTCAGACCTGGGATCAGGCAGGCTGGGGGGCTCCACAGGGCCCAGGAGCACTGTCCTGCAGAAGGCCAAGGCCCCTTTTAACCTCACCTTCAGCTGACAAGGTGAACAAGAGGGGAATCAAATTCTACAGCGACTTCATCGACGCCCTCCTGAAGAGCAATATCACCCCCATTGTGACCTTGCACCACTGGGATCTCCCGCAGGTAAGGCAGGTGCAACCCCGACGAAGGCCCTGGGGGGCTCAGCTCAGCGGGGAGAGCCTGACTGGAGGGTGGGGGTTGCCAAGGTGGGGCAAAGCCTGGGGTCTGGACCAGGAGCTGCGAGGGAGCCAAGAAATGTGACTCACCCATGGAGGGACATCGTGCTGGTTTAACTCATGTTTGTAATAGGTGGCAAGTGCGGATTTTGAGGTTTTCCCCAAACATTTGGCCTAAAAACAACAAACCAAACTAAAAAAAAAAAAAAAAAAAAAAAAAAAAAACCTCTTTTGCATGAGACGTGATGACACGGCATCACTAACGAGTTTGTTTGAGCCGGCATCCTATGAGCACAGCCCCCTGAGCAATCCCTGCTGAGTCTCAACCTCCCCATGGACATCACTACTCAAGCAATGGTTCCTTCACCCGGCAAGGCCCCACGGAGATCACGGCCTACTGGCAGAGGAGCCGCGTACATGACTCTGACACAGGCCGCAGGAGGTCAGAGAACGGAAATGTGGCCTCAGGGAGGTGTTGGGAAGGGGATGGGGTCCCATGAGTGCTTTGAAGGGTTGGTCATGAAGTGGAAGGGATGCAGCGCAGCACGGCAAGGAGCAGAGAGAGGGGGGTGGCGAGTGACTGAGTTAAGGGTCTGGGGAGCAGGCAGGACGGGGAGGGGCAGAGGTGGGAGTGTGGCTTGGGGCCAGGCCTGACTTGACTTGACCTTGACTGCTGAGCTAAGGGGCCTGGGATCATCCTGTGGGAAGGTGAGCTGCGAGAGGCCTCTAAATGGGGCTGCGGGGGTACAGTAGACTTTAAGGAGACAAACTGGAAACCACCTTCCAGCTTCTTCCCTGGTTAACTGCTCTCACTAACCTGGCCCTTTAGCATCCCCCCTCAAACCCCACCAGGGAGAGCTCAGTAGGCGATCTCAGGGGAATGCTTGACCTCTTCATAAGCAGATGGCCTTGGTTGGAAGACAGCTGCCCACTGGAGAAAGCAGAACCCACCCTCCTAACAGAGCTGCTGAGGTTTCCGACATCTGTCCGGCCCTCAAAATCCTAATCAGAGCTTCCGTGTCCCGCATCATGTCTTATTGCTTCTGAATGTTCATTCCAGGTTCTTTCTCCCAATATCAGACCTCTCTACCTTGGCCAATTTTCCTAAACATTCCTTTTAAGCGTGAGAGTCTCAGACTTTCTGTGTTCCCCTCTCGTTTGCACAAGGAACGTCCGCACTGACGTTGCCTCATGGTTCCTTACCGGCCACCATCCGCTGGCTGTAATGCCCAAGACCCCCTTCCTTGCTCTGTTGCTCTCAGTAGCCTCTGTACTGTCATCACCCTGTTGCTCCCACGTCCCTGGCCTATCGACTCCAGAGGTCTTTTCTAGACACAGACCCTTGGGGCGCCTGCTTCTTTCTCCACTGTGTGTGTGCAGCTGCTCCAGGTCAAGTACGGCGGATGGCAGAATGGGAGCATGGTCAACTACTTCGGTGATTACGCCGATCTGTGCTTTGAGGCCTTTGGGGACCGGGTGAAGCACTGGATCACTTTCAGTGATCCTCGGGTAAGCAGGGCCCTTCTCCAGGTAGGAAAGCCCCCCTTCCCAGACCAGAGGGCTCCTACCCCCTTCTCACCGGCCCTGTGGTCCCCGCTTGCCGTCCCTGTAGACAATGGCAGAAAAAGGCTTCGAGACGGGCCACCATGCTCCAGGCTTGCAACTCCACGGCACGGGCCTGTACAGGGCAGCACACCACATCATTAAGGTGAGGTGGGTCCTTCTGGGAGGGACGGCTGGGTTCAAGGTGGAGGGACAAGCCCCACTGTCAGTTCAGCCGGCCCCGGGGGTCTGAGCCTGAGCTCGGTCCTTTGTGGTTCTAGCAAATTCTATCACACCTTCGCACTGGTCACTTGCGTTCCATACGGATCTATGGAGGGAGTGGCCAGTCATCCAGTGCTGGACACTGCCAGTGGGACAATACAGTGGCTGCTCTCTAGAGCTTACGATTCAGTCAAGGGGGATGGAGCACACGCATGTGAAAGTTTGTCACCTTTGGCCTAAACAGTCCAGTGAGGACTTTCTCTTTCTACATTTGGCTTATGAGTTCTTAAACTGCGAGTATTTATTATTTTTTATTTTTGCGAGTATTTTTTAAGATTTATTAATGCATTTGAGAGAGAGCTAGAGCGCAGGGGGAGGGGCAGAGGGAGGGAATCTCAAACGGACTCCCACTGAGTGGGGAGCCCTATGGGGGGCTCCACCCCACGACCCTGAGATCATAACCTGAGCCGAAATCAAGAGTCGGATACCCAACCGGCTGAGCCACCAGGCGGCCCATCAACCGTGAATGTTTAAAAGGGTCTCCGAAGGCATCAGTGAGTGCCTGATAAAGAATATGGAGAGAAGGCAGGTCGGCGCATTTTGAATTCCTTTCCCAAGACTGTTCCAGCTGCGTGGTATTTTCCAAACTTCCTGAGCACTTAGGGTAAAAGGAACCGCTTAGTTACTGCAGAAGACAAGCAGGAACAAAACAAGAAACTTGAGCAAAAATCGTAGGAACGAGAAATAACACAAAGGGCTTGGTTTTGTGCTTGTGCCAGAAGGAGACCGAGTTTCCCTACAGAACAAAGAAAACAGGTGCCTCTGGAGGTCAGAGGAAAGGAAACAAGGGTTTGGGATCATCAAGGTTGGACTCGGGGGGAAAGATGGGACTCAGACTGGATCTCTAGTCGGGACAGAGGGACAGAAAGGCAGGCGAGAAAGGTGCCGGCCGATGTCCCCCTCTGACGCACCGCCCCTCCGTTTTCAGGCCCACGCCCAGGCCTGGCACTCCTACAACAGCACGTGGCGCGCCAAGCAGCGAGGTGAGCCCCACCAGCCGCGGGCGAGGGTCCCAGCCCCGGGGGGATGCTGCTCGCACCTGCCACCCGCCTGTCCTTTCTCTTAAGGTCTGGTGGGGATCTCACTAAACTGCGACTGGGGAGAGCCCGTGGACATCAGTAGCCCCAAGGACATAGAAGCCGCCGAGAGATACCTACAGTTCTGCCTCGGCTGGTTCGCCAACCCCATCTACGCCGGAGACTACCCCCAGGTCATGAAGGAGCGGATCGGTGAGCCAAGTCCCGTCTTTAGGTCCAGGCACCACAGCAATAGTACTGAGCGCAAGTGACGGAGAGGCCGGGGGACGGAAGGACACGAGGGGCTCGGGTGGGGCCCTCAAGGGGTAGCCCAGCCCCCAAGGAACTGAGAACTGCCTATTTGAACTGGGGAGAGGGGAGGAAGGACACCCACACAAATCCCCAGAGGGGGAGGTTGAGGCCTTCAGAAGCCAGGGGAAAACAGCAATTCTCTGGGCCGTTCCCTTCTATGTTCTGCTCTCCTGTCTCGCTCTCCCCACCCCGCTCCATTTCACTTTAAGTGAAGTCGGAGGGAGAAGTTGAAGACGAAGTCCTGGGCAGTGCCAGTCCTATCGTTGGTTCTGCCGCCTGAGAAATGTTTTCCAAGCTCTGGTTTTCACGTCAGAGAAGACCAGAAAAGGGTGATCCAGGGCCAGTTAATCCAGCCTTCAGGGATGTCTTTGAGGACCCAGGCTCATTCCATCTTCCGCTCCGGCTCCTTTAGCCAGCCCATCAACCACTCCCTATGGTCACATGATGGCTGCAGCAGCTCCAGGCATCATATCTTTGCACATCAACTCCCAGAGGCAGAAAAATGGAAATAGCTCCGTCATAGCCATATCTAAGAACAAGGAAAATCTTCCCAGAAGACAGTCTCCTCCCACAATTGACTTCTCTTCAAGGGAAGTCCTCAAGGGACAGAACTGTCAGATACTCCAGAATGCCCTACACCATGAGGACTAGGGTCTCTGAGGTGGGGAGTCAGGACACTCGTAAAGGATACAGCCCCTTGGAAAAGGATGAGGAAGAGGGCAAGAAAGAAGACAGGCATGATGGGCGGGCAGCCAGTAGCATCTGGCCACAGGAGTCTAAAAGTATTAGCTCTGTTTACTTAAGAGGTATCAGTCTGCATACCCCTATAGAGACAGGGGTGGCATTGAAATAGGTTACAATCTCACACAGCAAGACTTCTTTGGATGTTTGACCAAGAAAGAACTGTCAACGTTTCAAAAAATTCCCTTTCTAAAGCACCATTTATCAGACTTACCTGAAATAGGAGCAGTTGATTTAATTCTAGCTCTGCCACTAACCAGTGACTCTAGGCGAGATGTTTTACCCCTTTGGGCATCATTCTTATTATCTGAAAGTGAAGGACTAGACAAATAATCTCTAAAAATCTCTTGGAATAACCAGTTCTGTGACACGTCTATACAGGTATATTCAAAATCCTGAGAATGAGGTCCTCAAGATGCACAGGGAAAAAGCCTTCCCCTGCTCTGCTCTGCAAGCACACCCCATCATTCACCTGTTGCATTCACTCCCAGGACTCCCAGAGGCAGGAGCCACAAGATGGCACTAAGAAAAGCCAAATTGTCACAGAAGAGTTCTTGGGCTTCAGGCCAATAATTCCAGACCTGATCAACTACAACTCTGTGGTAACTGAAGTGAAAATTGGGCTGAATTTTTCCTGCTACAATGTGGAAAGAAGGATCCTCTGAGCAGTTAATATTTTCTTTAGTGAAAGCATCTCATAAGCACAATACATGAACAAGAGTAATTCTCGACCTGTGCAGTCTCAAAGAACTTCCAGTGATGATGGAAGTGTCCTCTATCTGTGCCGTCCAGATAGCCTGTAGTCATTATGCCTATTTAAATTTTAAGATTAAAAATTCAGCCCTTCCGTGTGACTGCATTAAAGATGCACAATCTAATGGCCACATGTAGTCAGTAGCCACTCTATTAGACAGTCCAGGGTCAATGTTTTGTGGTTTTCTTCAAGTTACTGAATGTCACTGAAAATAACATGCTAGTATCTGAAAGGTAGTTAATAATACCAGCTTTTCACTCAGTTCATCTAAACCAACAGCCTCTTTAGAAACATGTTTATGGTTATATTTTAAAACAACTTATACAAATGCTACTTCACTCATTTAAAAGCTTTTATTTTGCATATATACAAAGATTTTATGCATGGTTCAAATTTTTTAAATTTTAAGAGAGTACAAAGTGAAAAGTCAAGCTTACCTCCCTCCCTCTTCCCACTGCTCTCATCTTTCCCAAAAGGAAGCATACTTCCTGATGGATTGTACATGTGAGCAAAAACACTGCTGCTCCGTGTGTGTACTTGCTAAATGCAACACTGTCTTTCATTTAAACATGTATCTTGGCATTCTTTCCATGTTGGTATATAAAGTGCTGCATCATTCATTCTAATGACTGCACAGTGTTGTATGGATGGATATCCAATCATTTATCCAAGCACTCTCCTTATAGACATTTAGGTGGTTTCCAATCTTTTGCTACTCAATCTACAATGAAGATCCTCGTACACACATCCTTTTACATGTGCGAGTAAAATGCAGCATAAACAGATATTGGTTAGTGAAAGGACATACCCTTTAAAAACCTTAAACATTAGTAGGACAAAATTTCCCAACACAGAGGTTGTACCAGCTTACACTACAACAGAGCATGAAGGGGACCATATGTCCCCCCACCACACCAATGACCTTCCACTTCTCTTCCCAGAGAAAACCAAAATTACCAATTTTTGCATAAGAAATAATATAGGAATCCAAACCCTTTTTTCAATACAGCTACAAAGTTGTCATTTATTGAGTAATCTATGAAAATATAACTTCTAAGCAATATAAAATTTTAAAATTTTGGATAGCATTCAAATGTCAAAATTCCAGCTTAAAAGTCTAAGGTTACATTTTCCATACAAATGAATCCCAAAACCCAGAATCTGGATAACAGTTTTTAGGTCAATATGCTAGTATTATCATGGTACACAACAGCAAACGGATTGTGAGAAAATAAAACTTTGTTAAATCCTATTTCTCTCTCTCAATAGGGAAAAAGAGTGTGGAGCAAGGCCTGGATATGTCAAGGTTACCAGTGTTCTCACTCCAAGAAAAGAGCTACATTAAAGGCACATCTGATTTCTTGGGATTAGGTCATTTTACTACTCGGTACATCACCGAAAGGAACTACCCCTCCCGCCAGGGGCCCAGCTATCAGAATGATCGTGATTTAGTAGAACTGGTTGACCCAAACTGGCCTGATCTGGGGTCTAAATGGCTATATTCTGTGCCGTGGGGATTTAGGAGGCTCCTCCACTTTGCTCAGGTGATTATCACATTAAGCTATTCAATGAACATTTTTTTCTTTAAAGATTTGAGAAAGAGAGAGTGCGTGCATGCATGTGTGGGGTTGGTGGGGCAGGAGAGGGACAAGCAGACTCCCTGCTGAGCCTACATGAGGTTCGATCTCAGGACCCAGAGATCAATACCTCAGCTGGAATCAAGAGTTGGATGCCCAATCAACTGAGCCACTCGCGGTCCCCTACTGAACACTTTTGAATTCATGTCTTATAGCTTAGGCTCAGGTACCTACATTTTTTTAAGTTTTTATTTTAATTTCAGTTAGTCAGGGGAGTACATCTGGAAGTGAAACTCCGTTACCTCTATACATCAAAGGCTACTAAAGACTTTACAGACTAATGCCTAAATGAGAAACTACCTGAACGTAGAGCTGTAGCTAGTCTCATCCCACGTTAGTTATTTGGCCGCCCTTCTCACTTGAACTATGTGGGAAAGAACAAGACCTGAATGAAGTACATTTTCTCTACAATGATGTGGATTAACTGAGAAAAAGTCTTTCATATGAATTTGCTCCTGTCTACATTCACCTCCAAATAAATGTGTGAACTGGCACCTACTAATGCTAAATACATTTGATTAGAATATGGCGGGCTTGAGTATGCTGTTACTCTATGTGCCTCAGATTCAGAAACCCACCTGTAGGTTGGAGTTTTTAAGCTATTCCTTACTATGACTCACTTTCAGACTCAATATGGCAATCCTCCCATCTATGTGACAGAAAACGGCGCGTCTCAAAAATTACACTGTACGCAATTATGTGATGAGTGGAGAATTCAGTACCTTAAGGGCTACATAAATGAAATGCTAAAAGGTGAGATACTAACCAAGATTGTCTTCACGTATTTTGGTTAGTAGCCTTCATTGACTGAAGCTTGTTTCTGAATCTCATAAATGAACACATTTAAAATTACCTTCACAATGTTATTTTTTCCAAGTAAATGAAATTTATTAAAAATGGAACATGTCTTTGCAGCTATAAAAGATGGTGCTAATATAAAAGGGTATACTTCCTGGTCTTTGTTGGATAAGTTTGAATGGGAGAAAGGATACTCTGATAGATACGGATTCTACTATGTTGAATTTAACAACCGAAATAAGCCGCGCTACCCAAAGGCATCAGTTCAATATTACGAGAAGATTATCACTGCCAATGGATTTCCCAATCCAAGAGAGGTAGGACTAATTATTGATGTTATTTGTTCTAGATTTTTAAAAAAAATCTCTACACCTAAGATGGGGCTTGAACTCATGACCCCAAGATCAGGAGTCATGTGTTCTCCTGACTTGAGCCTGCCATGAGCCCCTCACTTGCTCCAGATTTTAGAAGAGCTAAGCAACTGGGGGTGTACAGTGTGGTGAGTGTCTCTCCTCTCTCCTCTGTGGAGGACAGGGCTTTGTGGGAACATGGGCCTTTGACTATCTCCTAACTTGTGCCACCTCTTTGCTCATTTGCTTAGAATGAGACAAATATGCCTTAAAAGCCAGTCCTAACTTAAAATTCAATCCTAACTTGCAGAGCATGAAGGATAAACTAGAGTTATACACAAGTCCTATTTGTTTTAGGTTATGGTAGCCAGTAGAGACTTCTAGTTAAATGTTATTCTAAATGTTACATTTGGGGATCCCTGGGTGGCACAGCAGTTTAGCGCCTGCCTTTGGTCCCTGTGTCTGTCTCTGATGAATAAATAAATAAAATCTTTAAAAAATAAATGTTACATCTTAATGCAAGCAAATACTGCCTACTTACTCTTCAACTTATATGAAAACAGTTAAGTAAATTAAATGTATAATGACCATAATTTTCACTTCTTTTCCCACTAGTTCCAAAATGAGATTAAAAATAATCAAACCTAATATTAGTAATCCTTTAAAACATACCAAACGTTTTCAATCACCTGTAAATTTTTCTATCAGCTCTCTATGTTGCTATTGATGGCAGGGAATAAAAATCATACTTTAGAATGTCTCAATAAAGATAATTTCTAAAAATAAATCTTACTTTTTTTTTTAAGATTTATTTATTCATGAGAGACACAGAGGGAGAAGTAGCCTCCTGGCAGGGAGGCTGATGTGGGACTTGATCCCTGAGCCAAGGGCAGATGCCCAACTGCTGAGCCACCTAGGTGTCCCTAAATCTCACTTGTTTACCAACATTCTTTTAGGATGAGCCAAGTGCCACGATAAACAAACAGTGACTCATAAGCATTCACCAGTTTGGCATTTCTAGGAAAGTGCTAGATTGTAAGGTCCTCAAAAATAAAGACTGGTTTTGTAGGTTTTTTTTTTTTCTTTAATCCCTCACAATGATGCACATAGGCAATACAATAAATATTAACTAATTTAAACTCCAGGCAGATTTAAATTCTTTTAATCCCACATTATTTCAAAAATGATTTCAAATAGCAAAAAATTAGTCTATATGACATTACTTATCTAGTCGGTTTTTATTAGGTGGAAAGTTGGTATCTCAAAGCCTTGGAAACTTGTTCTATCAACAACCAGATGCTTGCTGCAGGTAAGTATATTTTAATTTTTCCCTTCAACAGTTAAGGCACATGATTACACATATAATGATGTTACCAAAACCTCAAAATGTGGATCTATCTGAAGTCAATCATTCCAAAGCATACAATTAAAAAAATGATTTTTTCCTTCACTTTGAAACAATGTTAAATTTGTTTTATAAGCATTTCAAATAATATTTTAAAAATCTACCACAAAAGAAATATTTTATTCACCCTCGTTTTATTCTTTGTGAGTCATCTGTCAATTTATAAACCTATTTTTGTTATGGTGGGCTTTGTGGAAGGAGGAGAAAATGTAAGCATATTCCAATAAAGAAAAGGCGAAGGATACGCCAGATATTATACTCACTCATTCAGCAAGTAATTATTAAGCACTCACTATTAGCAGGGGTTGTTGTAAGCCCTGGGGTATATAGCAATAAAATAAGGTCCCTGACCTCATGGAAGGCATGGTTTCTTGTGCAATAGGATCTAAAAAGCTCTGAGATGTATAACAAAGATGCATCTACACATCAATGAATGCCAGCACATTTTGTTTCCTTCAATTCTTTCTCTAAGGGGAATCAGAGAAATATACTTCCTGTTTTAACAAACCCATCTTTAATGTGGTATGAGAGATGGAAAGTGCTAGATGAAACAAATCCTACCAGTTATTTTTTCTTTTTCTAATTCAGCTCTTTTTATATAGGCCAATACATTACTACTGTGCCCTGCTCCCATCTAAATAACCAGATGATATTAATTAAGGATGCATATTCCTTTAAACCAAAATAAACTTGTATTTTATCACCTAGACACACGATATAGATTTACTGAATTCTGTAGGAGCAGGGCCTCAGGCCTTATTTATCATGGTAGCCAAGGTGCCAGGCACAAGACCTAAAAGCAGGAATTACATAAATGTCCACTACTATAATCAAGTACATGGAACATGCTTATTGTTCAACTCTTCAAGATTACTTAGCTATGCAAGAATTGTCCCATGAACTTTCAATATGGAAACTTCTATACCTCTTAAGATACACAATAACATCTTTGAAAGGTTGGAGATGTTTCTCAAGGATTTTTCTTTCACAATGCCCCCCCACCGCCCCCCGCCCAGTGAAAACAGAAACTGTGGAACATGTCTGTTAATTTTCTCACATTAATTTATAGTAAGTATAACACTTAGATTTTATTCCAATACCTATGGAAGAACCAAATGTAGGAATTATTTATCTTATATTTTGTGAAATATTTTGTGAAATATTTTATAAAACCCTCACATAATTTTTTTGTAACATTTATTCACCATGTTCTCTTTTGGAGCAAGTGAAAATAACTACAAAGCTTGATGATGCATTTTCCAAGTTTTTCCCAATACAGTTGCATCTTTCAGGATGAAGCTATTATTCGTTGAAATGATGACACTGTCATTTGTGATGTTTTCTCTGCCATTTCAGAGCCTCTGCTAAGTCACATGCAGATGGTGACAGAGATCGTGGTACCTACAGTCTGCACCCTCTGTGTACTCATCTCTGCAGTTCTCCTGATGCTCCTCCTACGGAGCCAGAGCTGAGACGGGGTTACAGGTTTTATAGATTAATCTTTCATCAAGGATCTTCAGGATCTTCCTCCTTTCTCTGCTTTGAAGGTTTATATACATTTCTGTTTTCAGGCTCTGTGATTAAAAATATATATATATATATTTTTGGGTCTTGTGCTGGGATTTAAAAACTAGAAAATAAAAATAAGCATAAATGAAATAAAAATCACCTGTCAAAGTCAATGTTAATATTTTGCTATTATGCATCTGTTTTTACTTTGCAAAAAAGGAATCATGATGCACAAACTGTTTTGATGCTTCATTTTTTTCTCCTTCTAAAAATTTATCCAGGGGCACTTGGGTGGCTCAGTCAGTCAGGCATCACACTCTTGATTTCGGCTTGGGTCATGATCTCAGGGTCCTGGGATCAAGCCCTGAGACAGGCTCCCCACTCAGCGTGGAGTCTGCTTGTCTCCTTCTCTCTATGCTCCTTCCCCTACTCGTGCACTCTCTCTCTCTCTCAAATGCATAAATAAATCTTTAAGCAAATAAATAAAAATAAAAATCTATCCAGAAACATCACTATAATGTGGAAATAACTGTCAGCTTAGCACTGTCCTATAAACAATGGTTACAGTCAAACGTCTACACATAACAGGCCTTTCAGGTTCTCAATCTATCAGGCAACTAGGGAAATGCATTGGGTGGGTACCAAGTAAGTGAGCACATATCCTTTTCTGAGATAAACTTTCTTGCACTAAACTCAACTTCTATGAAATACTTCAAAGAAATACGTATTTAATATTTTCTCTGTAGCTAGATATTCAGAGTTTTTGAGAGCCTGTTTGGAGGTTCTAGCAGGGGAGCGCAGCTACTCGTATACCCTTGACCGAAGAACGGTCCTCCTCTATCGGGGATGGTCGTCCTCTTCGACCGAGCGCGCAGCTTCGGGAGGGACGCACATGGAGCGGTGAGGGAGGAAGGGGACACCCGCCTAGCCAGCCAGATCAGCCGAATCAACCCTGGCGATCAATGGGGTGACAGATGTCGCAGCCAGATCGCCCTCACATCCGATATTCAGAGTTTTTAAAATAAAGGTCTATTTTATTCTCCAATTACACTAAAATGCTAAAATTAAGTAACATCTATTTATCTGGGGACAAAACATGGCATAAGAATGATATGAAGTGGGGATCCCTGGGTGGCGCAGCGGTTTGGCGCCTGCCTTTGGCCCAGGGCGCGATCCTGGAGACCCGGGATCGAATCCCACGTCGGGCTCCTGGTGCATGGAGCCTGCTTCTCCCTCTGCCTGTGTCTCTCCCTCTCTCTCTCTCTCTGTGGCTATCATAAATAAATAAAAATTAAAAAAAAAAAAAAAAGAATGATATGAAGTGGACAGCCGTGGTGAATCAGTAGTTTAATGAGTTTAATGCTGCTTTCAGCCCAGGGTGTGATCCTGGAGACTCAGGATCCAGTCCCACATCGGGCTTCCTGCATGGAGCCTGCTTCTCCCTCTGCCTGTGTCTCTCCCTCTCTCTCTCTCTCTCTGCGCCTCTCATTAATAAATATTTTTTTAAAAAAAGAATGATATGAAGCATTTTATTTATTACCTGATTCTATTGTTTCTAAAACACCAAAACAGTAGATAATGCTATTATATTAATTCTCTTGGTTAATACCATCTCAAACATTTTAAAAAAGTAATTTACATCTGGGGCTTAGTGCTATAATTAGGCTAGTGTAAAATTGTTTTGTTCTTTAATTTTTATTTAAATTCTAGTTAATTAACATACAGTACAATATTGGTTACAATATTGGTTTCAGTACAATTCAGTGATTCATCACGTACATATAACAACACCCTGTGCTCAACATAAGTGCCCTCTTTAATACCCACCAACCATCTAACCCAGCCCCGCCCATCTCCCATCAACCCTGTTTGTTCTCTAACATTAAGAGTCTCTTACAGTTTGCTTCTCTCTTTTCCCCTCTCCCATATGTTCGTTTTGTTTCTCAAATTCCACATAGGAGTGAAATCACATGGTATTTGTCTTTCTCTGCCTTATTTCACTTAGCATAATATACTCTAGCTCCATCCACATAATTGCAAATGGCAAAACTTCATTCTTTTTGATGGCTGAGTAATATTCCACTGTGTACAGATACCATATCTTCTTTATTCACTCATCAGTTGATGGACATTTGGGCTCTTTCCATAGTTTGGCTCTTGTTGATAATGTTGCTATAAAATATTGGGGTGCTGGGGTAAAATAGTTTTTTTTTTTTTTTTAAGATTTTATTTATTCATTCATGAGAGACACACACAAAGAAAGAGAGGCAGAGACACAGGCAGAGAGAGGGAAAAGCAGGCTTCATGCAGGAAGCCCGACATGGGACTTTATCCCGGGTCTCCAGGATCACGACCTGGACTGAAGGCGGCACTAAACCGCTGAGCCACCCAGGCTGCCCAGTAAAATAGTTTTGTTTTGTTTTGTTTAATTTTTATTTATTTATTCATAGAGACACACTGAGAGAGAGAGGCAGAGACACAGAGGGAAAAGCAGGCTCCATGCAGGGAACCTGACATGGGACTCGATCCCTGGTCTCCAGGATCACACCCCAGGCTGCAGGTGGCACTAAACCGCTGTGCCACGGGGGCTGCCCCGGTAAAATAGTTTTTAACAGAACTTTCTTTGCTTTCAATGTCAAATTGACACTCATTTAGGATTTTTCTCTCCCGTCAATATTTTTGAAATCAAACTCTCTACCATATATACAGATTTAAAATGCAAAGACATTTTAATGAAATGTTTTTGCTTTTCTGGTTTTAGGACTAATCTGACCTATTAAGTGGACTACAGAAGGTAGAAAGGAAATTAAAGACTTGCATTACTCTATAACATCTGGTAAACCTCTTGCCTGATTACTGAAAAATAATTCATATTCCAAATGTATTAAATCAACATTTCTGTTGTAGAAAAAACTGAAACATACATAATACATTACAAAGTATTTGGAGGGAATACAAAGTGAACATACTACCTTACAAAGGACTCCATCAGCACACTTCACTTGAAATGCACCTGGCTGCAGGTAACCAGGTTAGTGAAGAAGATCCTTTCTTCTAGGCTACCATTCAATGTTAATTCAGAAACATCTGTAACCAGACAGAGATCATAATTGCTAACCAGCCTGCTGGTCTACTAAATACTACTATATATTGCTGAATTTCATAATAATCCAGGGATAATCTAAATAAGATGTCTTCTACTTTGAATTTATAAGAAAAGCCACCAGGGACAATTCCTTTAAATAATAAACCCTCTGATGCACCGAAAACGTTGATTAAAGAAAATAAAAAGCAGATTTTTAGAAATACTATATTCTTATTTTGGAAGTCTACTGCTTTATCTTTATGCCTCATCCACAATAGTTAAACTCTTTTTCCAATCTTAACATGTTTCAGAAAACAATTTCTACTTGAGATTTCTAGTCTTACGGCCAGACACATATGCATTTTTTCCTCTCCTGAAGACTGTTGTATTAAAAAAAAAGATAGTACAATTAACATTTAAATGAGATTATGTTTCCAGTCTTGTGGGTTAATATTTTGGTTTCCACATTCTCACCATTACCAACAATCATTTGTGAAGTGCCTGCTGGGCAAGTACCACTTCCTCAGACACTGTTGTTCTCCCTCATTCGCTCGAAATCATTATTCTCTTTCCTGACATTTCTTCTCAAGGGTTCCTGCTTTTAATCTCAATGTTTTACTCAACAGTAACACATTAGATATCTTGAAAAGCTAGTTGTTGACCTAAGTGCTCAGTCCAATGAAGCAGAAAGTTAAACCTCTGAAATGCATATAATCTTTGGCAAAAATAAATCATGACTGGGCTTTAATATTTACAGTCAGGCCTTTGTTTGAATAGCCCATGAGGCTTACAAACGAGGGCCTCCTTCACTAGTTGGTCTTACTTTGGGCTGGAAGTGACTGAATAATTTCTAGATAAACACATCAAGAACGTAAAATGGGTGGAAGAGGTTATAAAGTTCTAGCTAAAATGCAGTATGAGCACTTTTCCAAGCACATAAATATACAATTTCATAAGAATTCCTATTAAAAAAAAAGAATTCCCTATTTTCACAAGTCATTGAAACAATGCATCAATAAATTGTTTTAACTCTAAACATTCAAAGCAACTCACTCTTTTTTTTTTTTTTTTCAACTCACTCTTTTTTGAAGTAATCTGCATCAAAGAGTTTAGATGGTACATTTAATCTATTTCACTTATTCAGCAGCATTGAAAAAAAGGTGTTTAATCTTGCATGAATTTCCTCAAAGAACAGGTTTGATCTTTATGTTATAATAAAACTTACTTTAAAAATGGCATTTTCCAAAAATGTATCACATATGCTCATAGCTTTAAAACGTTTTTAAATCATAAAATATAGGTCTTTTTAAAAACAAACAAACCTGAAACAACTTATGCAGAGAAAACAAAATGCTTAAATTAGTGGTTCTCAAACTAGTTGCACAGTGGAATCACCTGGAGAACCTCAAAAATCACAGATGTCTAGGCGCTAGCTCCAGAGACTCTGATTTGCTTGGTCTTGGTATTAAGACTTTAAAAGCTCCCTAAATGATTTTAATGTTCACTCAAAGCTGAGAACAAGCCCTCCCCCCACTGCATGCCATACCTCCAGGTTAAAATTTCATTGTATCCTTCCAGATCTTTTCTTATGCCTCACTCTCCATATTTTTTCCAGGCTTTTGCTACTGTAAACAATATCACATTTGTTCATAAGTCTTTTTGTACATGTTGGGTTTTATGCATGGAATAAATCCCTACTAATAAAACTACGGGCCTACAAAACGTATTTTAAAATTTTGGTGGGTATTGCTCTCCACAGAAGCTATACATCCTAACACGTCGACCAGCAATGTGTGAGGCTACGTGTTCACATTCTTGCCAGTACTGTGACACCAAACTTTTTGATCTTTGCTAATCTGACAGTTGAAAGAGAATATCTCTGGAATGTAAGTTTGCATTTCTCTTACCATAGGTGGGGCTGAGCACCTTTTATTCTGAAGATGACATCTGAATTTCCTTTTTGGTAAAATTTTCGTGTTACTTGCCCATTTTTCTATTGCGTTCTTAACGTATTTTTCTTACTCATTTGAAACTTCTTTATATACCAGGCAATGTAGCCCCTTTTCTGAACGTGAGCTGTAAAATTAATTTTCCTAGTTTATCTTTTGTTTCGTGCCTGGTATTTTTTGTCATGCAGACATTTTTCTAACTTTATATGGTTGACTTTCAAGCTCTATACCTTCCATGTTTCATATCACACTTAGAAAAGACAGCATGATCTTCACTGATGGTTCTCAGGAAAATTATTCAGCTTTTTTTTTTTTTTTAATTATTCAGTTTCTTTAGGACTTTTATCATTCAGCCATATGAACAGAGAAGTTTCCATTGTGGTTGAGAGAAGTTTTCATTACGCTTGAATCAAAAAATATTTCGAGGAGAGAACATTCTCTGGAAATAATTTTGCAAGGTATCATCTCTTCAAGAGAACTATTTGTCTAGTTCTATAGTTCAACAACCAGCAGTGGTGGACTATAGGCTTTTGAAATCTTTTCAGATTCTGTCTTAAAACTGTCAGATTTGATTTTGGATAGTCCTCCCATTATCTGAAATGCAGCCATTTAAGATCTATACAAAGAGAGGACAGCACACTACAGTCCTCACACATGACAATGACAGTTTTACAGGTGCTTGCTGAAGGAGAAATACTTGGAGCCACCTTATTACACCAGGGGCTCACACACATTCTCTGACTGAAATGTACCATCTTTGATAGAATATTAGGAATATCAACCTTCTTCAAGCCCCTCAGAGCAGACATTAGATAGAAATATCATCACTGAGAGTAGTACACAAAAGAATGAGCTGGCATTTCAACCTTAAAATCTATTTTGACTCCCTGTATTCCATTGCTTGACCTCTTTTGATAAAAGGTTCCTCTATCCAGGATAATGAGAAAAAGTACTCTTCCAGGGATTTTTTTCCCCCAGAATATGTTTTACACTTAGAGTTCAGGAAAATTATTTAAAACAGAGTATGAGAGCTATCACAATATACCAGTAAAGATTCAGTTTCTCTTCTATTGGAATAATTTAACTAGATGACAAACCATCTTTACCAGGTTTGTGGAAACTCAGATGGTCTACAGGTGCGCTGTCACTCAGTTGCCAAACTGTTTTCACCTTCTTCTGACCACCACTTATTTCCACTTTCCATTTCTGTGGCTTCTCACTAAGGAAGGGAAAACATCAAAGGAAGAAAAAAGTCCCAGTTATTTCCTTCCTTCTATACTCATTAGTGAAGTCCTATGTGAGAGGCATAGAGGAAGAAGAGACGGACAGGACACAATCCTAAATTTTGGGTTTTGAGTCAGAACTACCTAGCAGTTCTGTGAGTCGGGGACTCACATCTAACAGGCATTCAGAAACACAGCCCAAAGCTCCAGAGAAGCTAGAGATGCGAGTTGTGATCATCATTGGCCCAGAGGAAGCAAGGCCTTGAGTATGAATACAATCAGCCAGGAAAGAAAGTAAGAAGAAAAAGAGGCAACAGTGGAGTTCTGGTGAAAACTCATACGAGAAGCAGGCAATCTTGGAGGTGGACAAGAGAGATGGAATTAAAATTAAGATACAAGCTATGTCACAGAAATGAAGCAAGGGGATAGGTCCCAGAAAGGAATAATGTTAAATGCCTAACAGCCTTGTGAGTACTTACTTGTAAGGAGAATGAATTGGTGGGCCAGCTAATTACACAAGGGGCTAAAACACACTCTTTTACTAGAAAGTTGTTCCATGGATTTGGCAATTACGAAGTCACTGGAGACCTCTGCCAGAGCAGTTTCAAGGAATGACAGGGTTTGGCCAGAAGGGAACCAAACTGAGGGAGGGTATAAACACAATAGCTTCAGTAGGAGAGAAATTTCAAGTACACTGCATACAGAGGGGAGAGTTGGGGAGACCATCATTTAAGGCAATATCAAAGTCCATGTGGATGGCCAATCTGTGCCCTAAGCCTCACAGTCCCATACCTCCCCAATCCCAAGGCTTCTCTCGCTCCCACAGCCATAGCCTTGACTTTGTCATTATTACCCTAATCACTTCCTTTCCAATCTGTCATTTCCCTTCTGGCTATATTTTCTGCCCTATACTGTGAAAGAATTAGATTGAGAAAAAATGAAAGACTAGAGGCCCACTGGCAGAAAGAGAAAAGACAAAAGAAAGGTCTGGGAGAAGAAAGAGGGTGAACTATCAGATGATAGTCAAAGAGTGGGATAGAGATGATTAAGGTTTCAGAGGTGGAACAACTCTTGGTCATGAAATCCCCAGGGAAAGGACACAGAAATTGCCCAGGAATTATAGCCAGACTTAAGACATAATTATTAAATTGCTGACCTTTGATACAAATTTTTTACAGCAGCTGGTCTAACTGGCAGCTGAAAAACGTGTTGCTCATCAAGAGGATTTTGTCTGTAATATTTTATGCAGGATCTAAAACAAAAACCAACAACAAAAAAAGGACCTCTTTTAGGAAAAAAGTCTCTTGGAGATAAAGGCTTTCTGATAATCTAAAGCTCATAAGCCAAACATTCCATTCAGTACCACCAACCAAAACAACAAAAGAATAATTTCAGGGACACGAAAGTAAATGAACAAAAAACAATGCCCCCTCCCACACAAAAGTTAGGTTGTTTTTGACTTTGAAAGGAAATCTCATTTAACTTTTTTTCCCCCAATTTTTAAAAATCAATAGAAGACATATTTCTCATAAAATATAATTAAGTTGAGCCAAAGTAAAGGAATGAGTGGGGAAAAAGAGGTATCAGTAAAAGAAAACCAAAAAGAAGCAAAAGAGAGACAAAGATTTAGCCTCCATGGTTTTCAGACTCTGGGGAATTAAAGAGTTAACTCATTTACAGTATTCATCTTTAATGAAAATAAATCTTTTAGATTCTGTCAACAATTTCTAATTTTTCCCTTTACAGCTGAGATAAATTCTGATTTCAGGAAAGGCCACAGTACATTTCCTTCTACAGGGAAAAAAGTCAGCCCTTCCACCAGATTGTAAATTCACTCATTTCCAATTTAAGGCTTCAAATACACGTAAGACACCAGCAACCCACTTAAGAGGATCATTGCAAACTGTTTCTAGGCAAAGTTACCAGCAGAATCTCTAAAATAGAAGTCTAATAATATTTGGTTCCATGCAAGTACTACATGGAGATCTAGCAATCATTAGTTTGGCCCCGGTGTATAAGGAAAGAAAGGAGAAGAGTCATGACACCTACCTACTAGGTGTCAGGTACTTCATTCACATGAACATCATTAACCCGGACAACAAACACATGAGGTTACTAGTTCCTGTTTCTAGATGAGAAAACAAGAGGAAGCGAAAAGAAACTTCCTCAGGAAGTCGGAAAGTTCTAGAACCAAGGGTTGAACCAGAGTCCTTCTGAATCCAAAGTCTTTCCCTTCCTCCAACAGGGACTGAGAAGCATTCTGCTACTGTGAAGACAGGCTGTACCGATTCTAGTCTAACTGGTAATAAAAACTGCACATATTTTGGCTCCAGCTGTTTCACAAGAGAAAACATGTTTATGTGAAGGGAACAAGAGAGCAATACTTACTGTGTTAAAGCAAAGAGGAGCTCGTGTTGGGGTTTAATGAAAAGCATGCAACTGACTAATATTTCTAGAATATGGTGGAGTTTTTGAACACGATACACCTGTTCTTGTATATCTACTGATGGAGTAATGAAATATTCCTGGAATGAAAAACAGTACAAGCAAAAGAGGGAGTTAAAGAACAAGAACCATCTTCAGAAAGATTGCTATGCTTGCTAAACCTCAACTAGGCCTGATTAATAGGAAAAAAAAAATTGAGGCAGCCAGATAGAGTTTATCACTCTTCAATGCTATTCTTCAGACTAAATCATGAGCAAAGTTGTCACTGAGAATGTTCTCAGCAAACCATTACATTCTCTGGTCAAAACAAATCCGAGAACTGCCTTACCAAGGAGGCCTGAGTGGATAACTAATACCACGCACCAAGCTCTCCAGATGGAATGACTGGCAAATCCACAAGATAACTCTTAACTTCAATACCCTTGCCAGGTTGACAGAAGTGTCAACCTCTAAAAATAAGTTAACAAGTACAAAGAAATCAATCAAGTGTATTGATAAGCTTCCATTCACATCAATTATTGGTAGATTGGTACAACCCTTTAAAAAAATAAAACTTGGCAATGTATGTCAAGCATCAAAAAATGCTCAGACCTAATACTATTTCTGAGAACACATCCTAAGGAAATCCTCCATGGTAAATATGGTAGGTGGGATTCTGTGATGGCCCCCAAATTCCCACTGCCTAAACTACACATCCCGTATGATCCCTTCCCCTTCACTGAGGTCAGAACTTGTAAATATGATGGGCTGTTACTTCCATGATAAGGTTACTAACTGACGGCTTTGAATTAATCAAAAGGGAGATTATCACCTGGTTATCACTACAACCTACCTAATCAGGTGAGCCTTTTAAAAGAAAGTGAAGTATTAGAGATGCTCTCCTGTTGGCTCTGAAGAAACAAACTACCTGCCACGTTGGAGAGAATGCCACATGGCAAGGACCCACAAGCAAACCCTAAGACCTGAGACTGGCTCTGGACCAATAGCTAGCAAGAAAATGGGCACATTGGTTATCAGGCTACAAGGAAATGAATTCTGCCAACAACGAATGAGGGAACTTAGACTATCTTTCCCTAGTCAAGCTGACACCTTGATTTAGCCTTGTGAAACCCTAAAGCAGAGGACCCAGCTAAAATGTGCCCAATGCCCAACCCAGGGAAACTGGGATGTAATAAATCTGTGTTCATTTAAGCTTCTAAGTTTGCGGTACAGAAGCGCCCCCCATCTTATCCAAGGTTCCACTTTCCATGGTTTCAGTCCTTCTGAAAGGTCAATAGTAGCCTAATACTAGGTCACAGTGCCTGCATCACTTACCTCCCTCAATCTCATCAGCATTTTATCATGTTCCAACATCACAATAAGGGTGAGTACAGTAAGATATTGTAAGAATGATAGAGACCACATCCACATAACTTTTATTACAGTATATTATAATTGTTCTATTTTTAGTTATTGCTGTTAATCTCTGTGCCCGAACTTTAGGATAGGTAAGTGTGTATAGGAAAAGACACAGTATATATAGGATTCAGTATTGCCCATAGTATTGCCCATGGTATTCCCCACGGATAGGTGGGGACTACTGTAATTTGTTATGCAGTAACAGAAAACAAATACAGTAAGGGAAAAGCATCAGAATCGTTTGAAGTAGGAGATGATTTGTTTTAAAACACATAATCTTGAGCTGCAGGTCTATGGAGTCTCTGAGGCCCAGGAATTAGCAATTCAATAAGCTTTCAAGGAGCCTCCAAGTATAAGGACTATTGTGTCAAAAGTTTGGAGTCAAATCATATTAAAATAAAAATAGGCAAATGAAATGACTGGGGGGGGGGGGATTCATGAAAATAAAAAGTACTTTATCTGGTTACTTATTGGTTTGTCTACTTATCTATCTGTTCCCTAGATCCTAGGAGAGAGGCTAGCATGGAATAAGTATTTAGTATCTGCAGGTAGGATGAATTAAGAAAAAAAAAAAAACAAAAACCCACTAACTTTAGAATAAAAAAACCAACTCACCAAATGATTTAAAGATGCAAGTTCCTGACCTAGTAAGAAAAAACACATAAATGCAAATAAGCTTTATTAGGTATTGTCAATTACTTGTTAAGGAACCTAAGTAAAATTTTTCAGAGTTCATATACAAAAAAGATGCTCAAGCTAAATAGTTACTCAGAAATGGCCAAGTTTTCTGGCATGTTACACCACAAATACATATTAATACTATTCTAAAATGATCACAGCTTGCCTCTAATAAAAACAACCAAGTGTTGGGTGGTAAGAGAGTATCCCACAAAGAAGTTTTTTTATTTACTACACTAACCTCGTAGATCTCAAAATGTTTGAACTCAAAACACAAGCAAACAAAAACTAGAGTCATATTTAATCAAATAGCTTTATCAAGAAGGAAATTGAGTGCCAGAGTACAGAAGCGCTGGTCTCACAGTGATTTGTAGGCAAAGTCAGCGCTATAAATGAGTAGGGCCAAGTAGGAAGAAAAAGCCTGTGAATATCTATGGCTGACGACTGTGAAGTGCTTTTTAATTTTTTGAGCTGAGAAAGGAACTCACCTATGAAGAAACTGATAAAATCTTTCTTTAGTTTGTCCAGACCAATTTCCAAAAGCATCTTAACTGGAATAGTCCCACTGAGAGTAACTGTGTCCATGGTTCCATGATAAGACTGATGAATAAGCTTACTTAATAAACTGTTACTTCCACTGTGGAGCTAGAAATTTAAAAGAAAATTATAAAGCCATAAATGAAAATATAAACAAATCCAATAAACAAAACAGAAGCAAACTATATTGGCTATGAACTAAAAATTATAAGCTTGCATATTTAGTCTCCTAATACCAACAATTATTTGAATAAAAATAAAAATAAAAAGTTTGAACTTATGTCTAAGTTACAAACATGGCAGTTCCTGAAGTGTCATTCCTATAGCATTTGCTTTAGGCCAAGGCAACTATGAAGAGTTTCAATTTATCATTCCCCAGATACAATTCCACCAAAAAAGAAGACAGAGTTGATCCTCTGAAGCTTTGTAACCAGGACCTCTTTTCTCCTAGCTGATTAAGGGCTACTGGGCATCTTTCCCAACTGAGTATACTCAGATACTGAGTATCTTCCTCTGCACAGAACATCTGCTACTGTGGGCCAACTCCCTTCCTCAGTGGTTTCCACATGTGTCAGAAGTTCCTTGGCTACAATATCTAACTAGATCTACTATATCTAACTAGATCTGCAAATCAAGAACTGTGAACTTATAGATCTAACACATGTACCAAATGTTAAGCACTTCATTCTAAAGATACCTAAATATTGGGCATTTTCTATGTCTATTAGACTAATATGTCCAATAGACTAATGTCTATTATCTCTAGTCTCCATCATAACCTTCTGCATTTCCCTTGTTTTAATAAAAACAATTTCTGGGTTGTCTGCACTCATTGCACATGGCAGGGATATACTCGCAAACATCTCACAAACACAGAAAGTTGCATGAGAAAATCCCCTGCGGCTGAGGTTAAAATGCCTATAGTCGCTACTGCCCAGTGAGGAGCAACACTGACATGCCTTCGTTTGCACTGGATCTTTGTGCAGACCCATGAAGGTTTCTAAGTTTTGGAGTCGTGAATTGGCAGCTACCATACTTCAAAGAATTCCCATGAAATGAAGAATTTTTTAGTTTCTAGTTTTTTACTTACCTTTTTCTTGACTGTAAAAGCACAAGTTCATTATGAAATATCCATAAAGTATAAAAATGTAGGATGCAGTTGAAAAAAATCACTTGTAACCTTAGCACTAGAGGCAACTGCTGTAACATTTTGGGATATTTATTTCCAGGTTTTTCTCTCCAAAATTTACTTTCTTCATGCAATAGTGTATAGTCCTTTCTTTTTACTGCAGATTGTAAGCATTTCTCCACATAATCCATCAGCATCATTTTCAGCAACGATTACATATGCCATTATGTGGCCGTATCATTAACCCATGAACAGGGGAAATTTAGGCCATTTATAATTTTTTGCTACTATAAATGAGGCTGTGGGGACTATTCTAATATAGAAAATCTTAATACGTATTCCTGTGTATAAGCTTAGGGTAGATCCTAAGAAAAAAATAATGATTCAAAAAAATAATGATTCATACGTTTGAGGACCTCAATACATTACTCAAAATTGCTTTCCAGAGATTATCCCAATTTGTACTCTCATCAGTAGTATATGAGAATAATCATTCAGAGCAACAATGGTGACAATACTAGTTCACAAATACTGAACACTTAATTATGAGCTAGGAGCTTTACATGAATTAAATTAACTATTATTTATTATTTATCACTAAACACCACTATGAGGTAGGTACTTTTCCTACCCCTACTGTATAGATGAGGAAGCTGGAGCAAAGAGACATAAAGAATCGTTTACACAGCTAGGAAAGCAGCAGGGCTGGATTCAAACTTAGGCAATCTGTTCCCAGGCCTATGCCTTAACCTTCAGAGCCATGCCAATTAAAAAGTGTTCTAACACTACTAAACCTACCCATGGCTGTATATCACCACGTTGCAGACTCTGGATGATCAGTGTGAAACACTTCACCAAGTCTTGGTATGAAACCACACCTTGGAAAACAAGTTAGTCCAACATTACATTCATGGTATTTCTGCAGATCAGATATATCATCAAAATTAAGCATACACAAATAAGTAGAAGACAGTACCTGTACTTCTGGGTGGGGAGAAGGGGAAAGAAATTCAAGCCAAAAAGAAAAAATTTAACACATCCTCTACAGTAAGAGAGTAAACTCACTGTCACAAAATAATACAGTACAATATTAAGGACTATCTTTTCCTCTTCCTAATAGTTATAATTCCACTAAGGTGTAGGTTTTGGTTCATATAAATATTAACATAAAAACCACCTATGTCTTACATTCAAGGCAAGAGAAAAGAACAGACTCTAGGAATTATCTTGCCTTAGTACAGTTCTTGAGTAGAATGTGCTAATACCTCACTAGAAATGAATTTGAGAAGCTACGAACCAGCCCTCCACACAAGACTAGTAGTACACTTAGTCCTATATTATTTTCAAAGTAAACCTAACCAATGACAGGAAACATTTATTTCACAATCATGACAGATACCTACTACCACTCATTTTGAACCACAGCTGCTCAGCAAAGTCGAGATCCCCCCGTACGGTGAAGAGACACTCAATGGAGCGGTCAACTGCAGCACTGTCATGCTTTACTATCTGAAAAAAGAGCATCACAGAATACTCAGTTTATTAAAAAAGAAAAGAAAGAGTTCAAAGCCAGTGAGCTTTCAAATGCTGCTCCAAGAATATGGGGATCCACAGATGGGAACAAATTTTTTACAATCTCGCTCACTGATGAGGAGACACAAAATGAACTGGACCCTTAAAATTGTTGTAAAAGTGTGATGCCTCAAAGCAAGCATTGAACTTTCCTTCAGTGCAAAAATACTTAATTAAATGACATTTGTCTCCATTTTCCTATTTTATCAAATGACAACCTATTTAGTTTAATGATACCAGGAAAGGCATACTATCATACCATTTTATAGTATACTAATATAATACGACCATCTTATAGCATATGGACATAGTCATTTCTGCTTCTCTGCAGTTGATCAATTAATAATACATATGTATTAGTTCTCTTCAAAAGCATTTGTTAGTTCTTAAGGAAAATAATCACCAGTGTTGACATAAAAGACCAACAAAAAACTACCTTCAAAATGCTACCTTGGCTGTACCAGATCCAGCTGAAATGGTATGACATGAACAATAGCCGTAAAACCAAATTTTAAAGCTATTTCAGGGCACAGTTCTGATAAGAATTGCTTACCTCTGTGTCTTTCTTTGTAGAATCACCAAATTCATCCAGCTTATTTAAGTCTAGAAAGTAGTAAAAGCTTATTAACTCTACATCCTATTTTTCTGCTTTCTAAATTATTTCCTGGGCAGGGTGGGGGTGACTGGGTGATGGGCACTGAGGGGGGCACTTGATGGGATGAGCACTGGATGTTATGCTATATGTTGGCAAATTGAACTCCAATAAAAATAAATTAATTAATTAATAATAATAATAAATAAATAATTTCCATCCCAGTCCTGTTTTCAAAAGGTAAATAAGGACAGTAGAAGTACAACCAGGGATTTTAACAAATTATTAGCTCTCTAATGGAAGTTATGATAGACATCTCCAAGCAGGGGTGTGGAGATAACGGAGATACAGTGAGAGCCCATGACACACAATGTTGGGCACATGGTAGGTGCTCAAAGTTTCTGTTCCATCCCTCTTTTCCTATTATCTCAAATACAGCTGTGGTATGTAAAATTTAAATTCAATATTAATTCTTAAAAGTACTTAGACCTGCACTGTTAGTAATCTGTTCTTCTGATCATGACAGACCTCACAGCTTTATAAACTTCCCAACTTTTAGACTTTACCAAGCCTAAAAAGATAACTTATTTTTAAATTTAGAAGGTATAAATTCTCAACAAAGGGAAAAAAAAAACAAAAAAACAGTATACAGAGCATGAGTTAGGAAAACAAAGACCATTCAGAAATTCTTGCACAAGTTCAACAGCAGATTTTACTTCTAGAGGCTCAGGCCATTCAGATACACCAGTCCTCAAACCATCAGCCAAAACCTAAGAGAGATTTAAAAAAAGAAAAAGAAAAAGAAATACAATTTTTTTTTAGAAAAAAAAATAATTTAATCAGTAAGAATGTATGTTATATTAGTCATTATAACATTTCTTGAATGTTTAACCACATGACAAGAACAGTTCTAAGTGTTTTATATGTAGTATGGTATTTAATCCTCACAAAACCCCTATCAGGCAGATACTACCATCATCCCCCTTCCACTAAGGCCAAGAAAGGTGAAGTAACTTGCACAAGGTCACACGTTACTGACAGCGCAAAGACATCCACCTAGCAGTCTGATACCAAATATGGTGTTCTAACGATGATGCCATGTGCATAAGTGCTACTGAGGATTACAGACTAATGAGACTGCTTTGAAGATGCTTGTAATTTTGGATAAAAATGACTGACAAACCAGGTGCAAAAATCAGGGAACAAAAATGTGAAACTAAATGGAAGTTTATATACAAATAATATAAATGTATAGGCTTATACATACAATATCTCCACTAAAGGAAAGGGAGATTGGAACAGCCAGGGGAACAAGGTGAAACATCAGCTGAATTCAAATGTGGGCACCATGAGCAGCAGAGCAGGGAAGGGGCATGGAATAAGATGAAGAGGGTTGGGGCAAGGTCCAGCCATGGTGGAAGAAATACCTAAAGAACAGTGGGAAATGAGATTAGAAGGAACAGGGGCTAGACGGAAATACAGATCTTAAAACTTATAAAGATTTTTTTATTTCAAATGAAAGACAACAAGCATTGTCGATTGTCTGGCAGGAAAATGACATGATCAATTAGTTAAGAATTCATATCAGAAATACCTAGGATGAAGAAAAGAAAGAAAGAAAGAAAGAAAGAGAGAAAGAGAAAGAAAGAAAGAAAGAAAGAAAGAAAGAAAGAAAGAAAGAAAGAAAGAAAGAAAGAAAGAAAGAAAGAAAGAAATATCTAGGATGGATTCTAAGGAAAAGAGGAAGTACAATGTTTTTTTTAACAGAGGTGATCATCATTTTCCACCTCCAAGGAGTCTTTGGAAAAATGTGCAGATAGTTTTTGGTGTCACAATGATTGGGGGCACAAGGGCACGTTGAGCATTTAGTTTGGTAGGACCAAGGATGCGAAGCGTTCTGCAATGTGTACAAGGTCCCAAAGCAAGAAGAATGGTTCTGCTTAAAATGCTCATTATGTCCCTGTTGAGAAACAAATGACCATTAGAGTGGTCCAGGAAGCAGGTGATAAGGACTTTAACTAAGATAGGCAGACAATCAGAAAAGGGGGAAAAGAAGTTTATTAGAGAGAGAGGGAATAAGAGAGGGAGATGTGGAAAAAATAAAAGAAAAAAATCTTAATCCCTATACAGGGAACTGAATTTGGGAGAGATTATGGCCACGTGCACATCCAAGATTCTGTGAATTTATAGGGGACATTATAACAACATAAGGACTTTCAAGTCAGACAGACAGGCATGCATTTGAATGACAGACATTCATGTGAATCAGGTCTTCCACTCTGTAATTGCTGATGTCTTCAGCAAAATAACTGTGCCATCTAGCACCACACACTTAGCACATGATGGCAGCTTCTAGTTGTGGTAGTTAGTGGTGGTGGTAGAAATAGTTCTTACTAAACTAAAATAGAAGGTTCCTACCCTGGGAAATTGAAGGAATGGTGGAACCACATACAGAAATGGGCCGGGGGGTGGGTGGGTTCTGAGGGGATCTAGTCTGGAGGAGATCTCAAGTTTCAGTTTGGAAATACTGAGTTTGAGGCAACAACAGTCTACTCAATCGGGAAATAATCTGGTGGAAGTGAAAAGGAAGGGAAATGGCATCAGCTAGAAGACAAGAGTCTGGAGTTCCCTCATAAAGGCATTAGTCAAATTACTGAATGACAAGCTCTCTGCCAAGGTGTGGAGAGAGAAGAGCAGAGACTTGAGGATAGAAGTAAGATGGAATCCCAAAGGAAGGGTCCCAAAAGAAGAGCTTTCCAGAAAGAAAGGTGAGAAAAAAATACCAAGTTTTATACGAACAGAGAAATAATAATAGGAGGTAAAAGTATTAGAAATGTTTGGTATTGTGTTCGGCAGCTCCTCAAAAGCTTAAACACAGAGTTATCACACTGACCCAGCAAATCCATTCAAAAGATGTGAAAACCTATGTCCCACAAAACTTTTACAAGACTGTTCACAGCAAAATTATTCATAATAGTCAAAAAGTAGAAACAACAGAAACGTCACCAGCTGATGAGTGGATCAACACAATGTGGGATAGCTATACAATGGAATGCTGTTCACCAATGAAAAGGAGCAAAGTACTACAAAAAGTAACATTAATCAGTGGCTGCCAGTTGCTGGTGAGGGTGGGAGGTGACTGCCAATGGGTACAGGGTTCCTTTCTGGGATGATGAAAATGGACTAAAATTAGGTATGGCCACGGCTGTACAACTCTGCAAGTATATTAAAAACTACTGAATTGTGCACTTGAAATAAGTGAATTTTATGGGATATAATTTATATCTCAATAAAGCTGTTTTAAAAAAAAAAGCAAATAGGGCAGTGACTGGATATAAATGGCTCTCTATGCCAGGCTAAGACATTTAGAATTTCTACTGCATTAAAATGAGGCACCCCCTTGAGATTCAATTTGTAGAATAGAGTAAAACTCACTGAAACATAAAAGTCTTGAAACACATGCTCACTAATCTTTAGCGTGAATCAATATCCCAGTTATTAAGAAGCAGATTATACATGACTATGGAATAAATTGGCAGCTGACCCACCTAAAAAGAATAGAAATGAAATATGACTAGAAACCAAATATTCCGGTAAAAAGGTGGAAGAAGTGTAGCTCTTAACTAAAGCTCCCTGTGATTATAAGGACAACTGTAAAATTATACTGACCAAATTGCCAAGAGTATCTACTGAATACATGACAGTTGGAACAAATTTGAACACAAAACTAAACATCAATGATGTCAGCAAACATTTTTATGAAAATATAGAATTTAATGCAAGTTACAAATTCCAGAAGGATACTCACAAGGAGAAATTTCAGTTCTCTCTGAAGATGATTCAAAGGACCTCTGGGCTCTCCCGACTCCACTTTAAGGTTCTAAAAAGTTCCCAAAGTCAGTTTTTACTGCTAATTCCATCTTCTCTGCATAACAGTCACAGTTACTTGTATTTTAAATTGCCCACACATTAAAAAATATATTTCATAAAGCCCTAATGAACTAAAATAAGTAGGGTAATATTGCTTTTTTTAAAAGATTTTATTTATTTACAGATAAAGAGAGAGAGGGAAGGAGGGGGCAAGCACAAGAAAGGGGAGCAGCAGGCAGAAGGAGAGGGATAAGCCAGCTCCCCAAAGAGCAGGGAGCCCGATGAGAGATTCAATCCCAGGACCCTGGGATCATGACCTGAACCAAAGGCAGATGCTTAATGACTGAGCCACCCAGGTGCCCTGGTAATACTGCATTTAGAACCTCATACTCCCCCGCCCCCAAAAAGAACCTCATACCCAGAGACATCACAGATCCTGTCCATCTCAATACAGTAATCTAAACTCATGCCTCCAACCTCTCTCTCTACCATGATTGTACCTATATGTAGAACTGCTCTCCTCATACCCTCTCCTGCCCTTTCCCACTGAATTTCCAAAAGGCAAGTAGGAGAACTTAAGATGTAAATAAATACATCTTAAGACCCAATGAAAAGCTCAGCATCACCATATACCAAAAATAACCACCCCCTAATAAATGTGTTCAAGAGACTCCTTCTAACTAAACCAACAGTATGCTGTCTTAGCCAGAGGTCAAAGTTTTAGGAACCTCCTAAAACCTTAAAAAATGGGGTAGGGGGGATAAAAGAGAAAAAAAGGAAATGTCATTGTAAATAAATTCCTATTGCAGGAAAAGAAAAGCATTAAGAAAGTAAGTATCCATAACTCCACCAGCCTGAGGGAACCACTATTAACACTGTCTAGGCTTCTGTATACAGTTTTCAAAAACATAAATGAGATCCTATTATATATATATAATTTTTTATATTTTCTTTTTGTTTGCATAATAAGCGTTTTTTATCATTAAAAACACTTTAAATTATGATATTTAAAGAATATATAACATTTCACCAGGGAAATCTACATTACATTTACAGATAAAGAGAGAGAGGGAAGGAGGGGGCAAGCACAAGAAAGGGGAGCAGCAGGCAGAAGGAGAGGGATACATTAAGTATTAAATATTAAATACTTAATCTACATTAAGTATTTCCCTATTGAACATTCAGGTCTGTTTTAAATATTTTAGAAACACAGTTATGACCACTGTATGTAACATCTGTGTACATATATTTTTGCTAGCAATTCCAATGAACTTAAGATAGATTCCTAGAAATGTAAAAATGTGAAAAACCTTAATAGTATAATGGTTCTTGATGTGTTGCCAATATCTGCAATCTTTTAAGAAGAGCAGAGATAAGTCACTTCGATAATTTCACTAGGGTCTCAACTCAAGAGAATTTATTAGTCACTAGAAAATTCTTAAGTTACATAATTGCCACTTTGGGCAACTGACAGTATCAGGTTACCTGGCCAAACCTCCACTGGCTGCCCTGGTGAGACTTCAGGGGTAAGCTGGGCCTCTCAGAGCTGTCTAGCAGGGCTGGGGCTGGAAGCATGCAGCACCAGCAATAAGCAAGTTAAAAGTAAATCCACACCGAATTAACTCAACACAAAATGAGTTCGCTCCTACCAGAGTTGCAGTTGAAGACAGCGGAGGGCTTTGAAGAATCTCATCCACAGGACTCCAGGAAATATCCAAAGTAATTGTAGTTTGTGATGCAGCAAGTGTGTCATCCAAGGCTGTGGACTTAAAGAGCTCATACTGGGCAAAGCCCCTGGTTGTTACCTGAAAAGAGCACATCCGGCCACCATTAGCAACACTTTCACAGGGCCAGAGGTGCCCTTTTTCAAAACTACTTTGGTTCTTTTCCCCACGGAACAAAAAGTGCCACACTTTTATCCCCAATGGAAAAGTAAGACAATTCTTTTCCATCCCAAAGACTGGGTAAAAGGCAAGGCAGTATCTATGTTTAGTCATTAGCTGATATGAAAATAATCACAAACACTTTACTACAAAAAAGCCAAAAAGCATCTAGTCATATGAGTGAAAAAAATCACTAAACTAGGGAGGCAGGTCCGTAACAGTCTGAAGAAACTAATGTAAGTAGAAGACAGAAATACCTACAATAGACAAGTGATGTCTTTTCTTATGTGAACTTTTCAGGTCTTCCAGATTTACAGAGTAAGTTTTATCAGCTATAAGACATAAAAGAAAAAATTATTGAAAGGTACAACTCAAAATTATACTGTTAGAACTAGAAAATGACAATCCCTCAAATTCTGAGGGTACTACAACTTTACACTAGTAATTGCTGAACCTAAATTTTAAATCCAGATGACATGTTGATAAAGGAAGGAAAAATGAAACAAAGGTCAATACTAAAACCATGCCCTATAGCGTTAATAATGCTGAAACTTAGCAAAAAATTTAAAGCTGGTTTTTCAAAGGCCTGTTTCTCTCTATTCAGCTATTGTGTCTTTACAGACCCTAATAACAAATCCACTAGCTGTCTCTGCCGAAGCCTGGACTCGACATCAACTGTTATGGCTCTAGCCTATGAACAAGCAAGGCTCTGCATCCTTTACCTGAGATAATGAGCCAAGACCCCATCCAGTTTACACGTACTTGTGGAGCATGTCCATAGCTCCTTCTCCTTGTCCTCAGATAAACTCCTGGTGTCAGAGACTAAAACAGGCCTTGTTCCAAGTATTAACCATGGGATAGACATTACCTATGCTTACTTAGTGAGCATGCTCCGTCTTTTCTCATGAATGGTCACAAGCTTCCCTCACCCTTTTCATCAATATGTATGTAATCTCAACCCCTCTGATTATGAAAAAATTTGCTTTAGCCTCATCAAGAAGGCAGTTTTGGGAATAATCCCCTGCCCTCTCAATGGGCTGCCTTTCTGATAATAAAATTTTCTCCGCTTCAAACCCAGTGACTCAGATTTGGTTTATTGCACATTGGACACACAAATCTGGTTTCAGGGTTCGGTAAGAATGCTACTAAATATAATTAAACATCTACTATGACATTGGAATTCTATTGTCATTATATTCCTTTTTTTTTATCCTCCAATGAAAATTTCCAAAAATACACACATATAAACCAAATGAACCCCAAATAAAACTAACAAAGCTATAAACTCCTGTTCAGATTTCTGGAGATCTGCACCTGGAATATCTCCTATATGCCACAAGTTACATATCCGAATAGATTCCTGGTGGCTAACAAGTTCCACTGTGTGCACTTCCCTCTTAACAATATCAGTTTTCAGTGAAAACCATAACATAGTAACAATACAAATAAACAGCCATACCCCCATAAAAGTAAGAGGAGTGAGAAGTGAGCTCTCACCTTTACAACTGACTGTATATAAAACAATTCCTGCAATGCTGTTTGTGGTGACAAGTTCAGCTCCCAGCCAACAGGTCCCTTCAGGATCTGAACTGTCACACCTTACCCACAAGGGAGGAAGGGCAGTAACTGGATGATGAATCTTCAAGTGGGTCATATTAGGATTGTGAGCCATGGTGTAAAGTCCAATTAACTGCCTTGAAAACAAGAGTAGAAGAAAAAATTGTAAGTAGAAACCATCCATCAATCAAGTTTTCTTTTCCAAAGATACCATGAAAGGTATCTAATATTCTAACACTGATCCTACTTCTGGTCACCAACAAAGATTCTGCACCCAACTCTAATGTGTGGGGTTTTTCCTCATACCAAGTAATTTTCTGACACCAGTTGGGTATCTACAATTCAACTCCATTCTGACACTATATACCCAGAGACAGCATCAGATTCCATAGGTTAAGGAAGTCCTACAAACCCCCTCCCCATCACCCACCTTTATCTTTTTTTTTATTTTATTTATTTATTCATGAGAGACGCAGAGAGAGAGACAGAGACATAGGCAGAAGGAGAAGCAGGCTCCATGCAGGAGCCCGATGCAGGACTCAATCCTGGGACTGCAGAGTCACGCCTTGAGCCGAAGGCAGATGCTCAACCACTGAGCCACCCAGGTGTCCCTAATGCCAAATCTAAGTCCAGGTTGTCACCTGTACTTCTGACTGACCAGCTATAGATCTGAGGTTCCAACAACCTCCTCCTTAGGTTTGATTAATTTACTAGAACAATTCACAGAACTCAGAAAAACACTTTACGTACTAGATTACTGATTTATTACAAAAGGATATAACTCAGGAAGAGCGAAATGGAAGAGATGCATAGGGCAAGGTATGGGGAAAGGGTGTGGAGTACCCATGCCCTCTCTTAGTGAGCCACTCTCCCCAAATCTCCACCTGTTCACCAACCCAGAGGCTCTCCAAACACTCTTGTTTTGGATTTTATGAAATCTTAGTCACATAGGCATGAAATGATTAATCACCAGCCACTGGGGACTAAACTCACCCTCCAGCCCTTCTCTCCTCCCTCGAGGTAGAGGTGGGGCTAAATGTTCTAACCTTCTAATCACAGGCTTGGTACTCTGGCAACCCCCCTTAGCCTCCAAGTCCATTTGGTTACCTAGAGGCTTTCCCAAAGCCACCTCATTTTTTTTTTTTTTAAGATTTATTTATTTTAGTGAGAAAGTACACACATGAGCAGGGGTAGGGAGGGAGGGAGAGAGGCAGAAAGACTCCTCAAGCAGACTCCACGCTGACGTAGAGCCTGCCATGGGGCTGGATCCCAGAACCCGAGATTAGGACCTGACCTAAAAATAAGAGCTGGCTGTTCAGCTGACTGAGCTGGTGCCCCCCAAAAGCCACCTCATTAACATCTGAGAAGATACCTTCCTTTCTCTTCACGTAGGAAATTCTAAGGGTTTTAGGAACTCTGTGCCAGGAACAGTGAACAAAAACCAAATATGTTTCTATTATAAATTCCAATACCCTAGTATCCCAGAAACAAAACTCTGGAAATTAAGTAGCAAAATACATAAATATTTCACCCAGTGAAGAAGTAGAAGGGCACATTATGCAGACGAAGATGTGTGCACCAATAAGTGATGAGAATGTAGTTACTACAAGCAGGGAGTCCAACAGTGTGGGTGAAGAGGTTCAATAGAAGCAAAAGTAGGCTGCAAGATGAAGCAAAAGAACTAGATAGGATATGTTGATTATACCATAATAAAGCTGGGGCAAAAAAAAGGAGTCAATAAGCACATGAAAAGATGCTTCAAGTCATTAATTATTGGAATATTTAAGGAAAACTGAATAGTCTGTAAATGAGATAATAGTACTGGAACTGTTAAATTTCCAGATTTTGATCACTGTTGTATGGTTACATAAGAGAATATACTTGCTCTCAGAAAATACATAGTGAAGTATTTAGAGGTAAAGGACCACAGTATCTCCAACATTCTCTCAATGTTTCATTACAACAAAGTGTGTGGGGCAGCCCTGGTGGCTCAGCGGTTTAGCATAGCCTTTGGCCCAGGGCATGATCCTGGAGACCCGGGATCGAATCCCACATCGGGCTCCCTACATGGAGCCTGCTTCTCCCTCTTGCCTGTGTCTCTGCCTCTCTGTTTCTCATGAAAAAATAAATAAATAAAATATTTAAAAAAAAAAAAGGGTGTGTGGGTGATAGGAGTACGTTACACAGGTGGCAGAGTGGGAGAGGGCTAGGAGGAGGAGTGAGAGAGAAGGACAAAGCAGATGAGGCAAAATGTAAATAACTGCTGAATCTGGGTTAAGGGTATACAGAAGTTCCTGTGCTATTTTTCAGCTTTTCTATAAATTTGCAAGTGTATCAAAATTAAAAGTTACCCAAAAATGTAGCTTGAAATTTTTCAAAGAGATAAAAATTTATGATCAACAGATGTTCAACAAAGGGATTTCTAAGGGATTGTACTTCAGAAAGGAAATACAATAATCCCAAAAGGAAGGTCTGAAATGCAAAGCAAGGCAATGATAAGCATATGGACAAATCCAAACAAACACTAGCTGGAGAAAACACCACCAATAAATAATGTTTAAGTTGTGGGGGAGAAAAGAAAAAAGGCCAACAGGACTTAAAATCGAGAAGTCATAAAAGACTGATTAACCACATAAATGTTAAAAGTTTCTACCTAGCAAAACCAACAAAAACCACCATGTAGTCAGTCTGTGAATATTATTATTACAGTCCTTACTGTCTAATGTTATTGTTTAGAGGACTTTATCCTCCAGAACTCCTTGTCAGCAAAAGCACTGGTTCTGGAGGTGAGTCAGGCAGAGGAAGAAGTGCACGTAGCTACACGGTAGGGAGGCGGAAAGTGAAGCCAGCCAGGCAGACAGGGCAGCAGGGTTTCTAACAGGGGCACTACTAGCATTTGAGCAGAGTAATTCCTCTGTGTGCAGGAGAGCCTGGTGCACCACAGGACGTTTATATCCACTGCCCAGGCTAACTGCTTCTCAGTCACTGTAACCACCAAAAAGTACCCCTGCACATTTCCAGATGCCCACTGGGTATGGCAACCCTGCTGGAGGACCTCTGGACTGCACGATGTAAGGGTCCTATGTGTTACTCATGAGAAATTTGGATTTTATCATGAGGCAACAAGAACCACCCAAGGATTTTAAGCAAGGAAGCAATACAATCAGGCTTTCAGTGATTTATAAAGATCTCTGGCAGCAGTGAGGATGAAAGACTGGAAGGGAACAGAATACAAAGAGAACAATTAAGAAGTAAGAACACACAGTATGGGGAATGGAGGAAGAGACCACAGCAGTCTTCCTAGTCATGCTTGGGACACCTACCCCTGGAAAAATTGGGTATACATGGCTAAGGAGAGGGGGAAGAAGGGAAGAAAGGACCTGGACTGAACACATCTTTTTTTCCCCCAGTGTTTGTAAAACTAGGAAACATTTGCAAAAACTTTTTTTTTTTTTTTAAATTTTAAGATTTTATTTGTTTACCTATGAGAGACACACAGAGAGAGGCAGAGGCAGAGGGAGAAGCAGGCCCCCTGTGGGGAGCCCAATGCAAGACTCAATCCTAGGACCCCAGGATCACAACCTGAGCCAAAGGCAGATGTTCAACCAGAGCCACCCAGGTGCCCTGTAAAAACATTTTTATTTAAATGGAGCTTCCATTTAGCCTCCAGCCCTACTCCTATCCCGACCCAAAGAAAAATTTACCTTGCTCTCCCCACTGGTAAAGCAAGTGGTCCAACATTCTCCCCAGTAGAGAGATCAGAAATAGCAGTTTCTTCACATTGTGGTTCTTCGACATGACTTGTTTCTTCCTTCTCTAAAGGCTTAAAAAATAATTTTTAATTATATAGTCAGGTAAAAAGAATACTCACAAGTCAATTTTTCACTCTGCTAGGCCATAACAAATCCTGGCTTCCAAATCCTTAAGCACAAATATGTAGGTTATGTCAAGAATCACAGCTACAAACCAGTTTGGTACCAACAAATCCTGCCATCAGAAGCATTTCCACTGTCCTATTAAAAGATACGGATCTAAGTTGCTACTGATAAAGGAAGTATCTGATGCCATTAGAAAAGGAAGTGCTCCAACATGTATAAAATGATGAACCAAAGACAAAACACCAAGAAACCCATGGGACACTCCTGATTTTCACTCCCAAAACTCAAAGGGCCACCTCCCTTACTCCTTAAACCTACTCCTCTTAGGACTAGCAGCTCTCAGTTGTCACAGGGTTCTGAAATCTGTGTTTTTAATATCTACATGTTTAAGTAGTTACACAGTTTAGCCCTGCCAATAATAATAACCCCAAGAGTAAACATTTCCTAAGTATTACTACGTAACAGCTACTGTTCTAAGTTTTCTATTACTTTTCTTTTTTTAAATTTTATTTAAATTCAATTAATTAACATAAAATGTATTATTGGTTTCAGAGGTAGAGCTCAGTGATTCATCAGTCTTATATAACACCCCTTGCTCATTACATCACATGCCGTCCTTAATGTTCTGTTACTTTTTATAAAAACCTTGAAATAGGGCAGCCCGGGTGGCCCAGCGGTTTAGCGCCGCCTTGAGCCCGGGCTGTAATCCGGGAGACCTGGGATCAAGTCCCACATCAGGCTCCCTGCATGGAGCCTGCTTCTCCCTCTGCCTATGTCTCTGCCTCTCTCTCTGAGTCTGTCATGAATAAACAAATAAAGTATTAAAAAACAAACAAACCTGGAAATAGATACTATCATTAACTCTTTTTAAAAAGATATATTTATTCATTTGGGGGAGGGGCAGAGGGAGAGAGAGAATCTCAAGCAGATTCATGCTGCGCATGGAGCCGAACTGGGCTCCATCTAATGACCTCAAGATCATGATCCAAGCCAAAACCAAGAGTCAAACCCTTTATCGACTGAGCCACCCAAGTGTCTCATTAACTCTGTTTTATAGATGGGAAAATTGAGGTAGCAAACGGCTAAATAACTCACCTAGAATTACAGCCAGTGACTGGCAACCACATTTGAATCTAAGCAGTCTGACTTCAAAACTCAGGATCATATTCATCAAGCTCTTTGGGCAATAAATACTCTGCTTGTTTAATAGGTATCAGACCCAGATATTTCCTCAACTTTGAATTTGTTGTTGTTTTTTTTTTAAAGACACATTTATTCAGCATCATGATCAGACTATTACATTTAGCAATTAACAGCATGGGTGCAAAAAAACAAAAAACAAAAAACAAAACAAAAAAAACACACCATTACATTAAAACCCTTTGTTGGAATGCTTTACACCTTCCACAGAACAGAAACTAAAATAACCTGTTATACAATTAGTCACAAATACAGTCCTCAAGTTTTTTGCCCATACACATGAGTATTATCTAAAACATGTCTTCTTTGTAGCACCTAGGCCCTGCCACCAGTGTGCTTGGCTGAGTTCACAAATCTGTTGTAACCTGTAGCTTCCCTGTCACTTCTCTGGCTCTCCTCCTGCTAATCTTTGTTTCCTAGAGGTAATTAAAACCTTCTGCCACTGCCACAGCTGCTGCTGCTGCTGGAACCACCATAGCCACCTTGGTTTTGTAGTTTGGCGAGGTACTGGCCTCCACCACCACAGGGGCCAGAGCTTTTGCCTCCAAAATTTCCTCCTTTTATAGGTCCAAAATTTGAAGATTGATTGTTGTAACTGCCAAAATCGTTATAGCTTCCGCCACCCTCCAAAGTTGCTTCCATCATTACCAAATCCACTATAGCCATCCCCACTGCCACCATATCCACCACCACCTCGACTGCCACTGAAGCCACCTCGACCACTGAGTTCCCTCCACGACCACCACCAAAGTTTCCAGAACCACTTCAGACTCTGGCTGGACGAAGCACTAGCCATCTCTTGCTTCGATAGGGCTTTCCTTACTTCACAGTTGTGGCCATTCACAGTATGGTATTTTTGAATGATAATCTTGCAACCTTGTCTACAGAGTCATGGTCATCAAATGTCACAAAAGTAAAACCTCTCTTTTTGCCACTGCCTCGGTCAGTCATGATCTCAATCACTTCAATTTTCCCATACTTTCAAAATAATCTCTTAGATGATCTTCAGTGTTTTCTTTAATGCCACCTACAAAAATCTTTTTCACAGTTAAGTGGGCATCAAGTGTTTGAGAATCTTCTCTTGAGACAGCCCTCTTTGGTTCCACAACTCTTCCATCCACCTTGTGTGGCCTTGCATTCATGGCTGCATCCACCTCCTCCACAGTGGCATACGTGACAAACCCAAAGCCTCTGGAGCGCTTGGTGTTTGGATCTCTCATTACCACACAGCCTGTAAGGGTTCCCCAATTGCTCAAAATGGCTCCTCAGACTTTCATCAGTTGTTTCAAAGCTCAAACCTCCAATGAAGAGCTTCTGCAGCTGCTCAGGCTCTTTGGGAGACTGACTTAGACATGACAGCGGTGGGAGGGGAGACTTTAATGATGCTTACTGGGTGGCGTCCAGGACCAGAAAGTCTCAACTTTGAATTTCTTTTGCCAGATCACAGATCTCATTTCCTTCTAGGCCTAGCTTTCCAAATACAGCCCCCTCTGCTCCTTGTTCAAAAATGCCAGGGCCCCAGTGAGTACCAGAGACCTTCTCACAATTGTAAGCTGCATCCTCACCAGAAACCTAATCCACATTACCACATTCCCCCTTGGCTTATCCTTATCTTTTCCAATGTGACTCATCTTCATCTGAACATCTCAATCTTTTCAGCTTTTGCTCTACATACATTTTCCCTTCTCCCCATAACAAAAGTCTAAATTCAACCACGTAATTCACCTATAATTATTCCCTAAGCATCTGTCCACTAGAGATAAGCCGTAATAACACTCTAGTTAACATAAAAGACAAAGTAGCTTTTTAATGCATTAAAATGAAAAGCTCCTTGTTCATCCACCAGACAGCATGAAGGTCTTCAAGCAAACAGAAGAGTTCCTTCTAAAAGTACCTCCACGACCTCTAGGTGGCTCAGTGGTTGCACATCTGCCTTTGGCTCAGTTTAGGGATCAAGTCCCACATCAGGATCCCTGTGAGGAGCCTGCTTCTCCCTCTGCCTATGTCTCTGCCTCTCTCTGTGTCTCCCATGAATAAATAAAAATCACTGTAATTTCTATGCCAAAACACCATAATTAAAACACAAAGAGAGGTGCCTGAGTGGCTTGGTCAGTTGAGTGTCTGCCTTCGGCTCGGGTCATGATCCCAAGGTCCTGGGATTGAGTCCCGCATCAGGCTCCCTGCTCAGCGGGGAGCCTGCTTCTCCCTCTCCCTCTGTACTCTCTTCCTCTCAAATAAATAAATATTTAAAAACACACACATACACATAAAGGTTTCAGGCTGGAATTATAAAGTGATGCAAAAGATAAGTTTTCTGTTATGGGATGCCTGGGTGGCTCAGTAGTTAAGTGCCTGCCTTTGGCCCAGGGCATGATCCTGGAGTCCCGGGATCGAGTCCCGCATCGGGCTCCCTGCATGGAGCCTGCTTCTCTCTCTGCCTATGTCTCTGCCTCTCTCGTGAATAAACAGATAAAATCTTCAAAAAATAAGAAAAAAAAAAAAAGAAGTTTTCTGTTACTTTTAACAAAAACTAGAGTAGAACTTCATGAATCATAGCTACTTTTGCTGTGCTGTTCAATACAATAGCCACTGGCCACATGCAGCTATTGAGTACTGGAAACTGGGCCAGATCAAATGGAGATGAAACTGTAAAATACACACTAGATTTTGAAGATGCAGTATGAAAAAAAAAAACCTTGAAATATCTCATTAATGATTTTTATGTTAACTACACATTGAAATGGTATTATCACATACATCAGACTAAATAATAAGCATTATTAAACCTAATTTCAGACAATCCTACTCCTCAGTATTTACCGTAACGAAAAAACATGCTCATGCAAAAATCTGTACAAAAATGATCACAGCAACTCTATTCATGATCACTGGAGATGGAAAAGAACCCAAATGTCACTGAAAGGGTGACTAGATAAATAAACTATGGTACATCCATACCACAGAATCTACTCAGCAATTACAAGAAATGAACCACTGATACACATACAACTTGGATGAATCTCAAAGGCATTATATGGAGTGAAAGAAGCCAGACTCAAAAGGTTAGACTGTACAATGCCATTCACAGCATTCTCACTACACGAAGGGAGAAGAGATCAGCAGTTACCAGGGAGAAGAGATTTTAAAGGGAGATAGCATGAGGGAGTTGTTTGAGGTGATGGACCTGTTTGGTGCCCTGACCATGTGGTGATTACCAGAATCTATACATGTGCTAAAATTCAAAGAAGTGGACAACAAAAGAAAAAAAAAGTCAATTTTACTGTATAATTTCCCTTTTTATATAATGGTTACTATAAAATTTTAATTTACCTATAGTTTTCATTATATTTCTATTGGACATTACTGTATTTCTAAAAGACTTAGAATCCACTTTCACTAATATGCTGATAAAAATAAATGTGCACATTTGAGATCATTCCCAATAAACTGAATTTGGCTACCTGGAATTAAACAAAGGGTGCTTAGCTGGCTCAGTTGGTGGACCATACAACTCTTGAACTTAGGGTTATAAGTTCGAGCCCCACATTGAGGGTAGAGATTAAAAATAAAATCTTAAAACAACAACAAAAATATTAAACGAGAGCAAAGCTCAAGCACTACCTACCAATTTCTCCACGATGAATACAACGTCATTTTCATCTAAGATATTTTTCAAAGGGTTAGGTTGGCCTTTGCTGATCAACTGCACTTGAACATCAGCCTATTAAAAATAGAGAACGTCAGGCAATGTTATATATACACACATACATAGGTACAAATATTTAAACACATAAAGACTAGTTTTACGCAAGTGATGGAAAAAGAGAATTTGAACAAGACATAATGCTCTAAAGATGAGATTTCATTTATTCTTTGCCATGTTGTTTTTTCAGGTTTAGACAAACCTAGCTCTATTCACCTCTACACATGCTTCAAGGGTTACCTAAAGTGCACTCCACCATGCCTTTCTCTTGATTAGAATCACATGCACATCCTCTTTCTTGACTCATACTGTATTTACTCTAATGTACTATATAATTAGCACTTTATAAATTATCTTTTCTCCTGATTGTACTATGCAAGTTAGAACTTTTAGGCATTTCTAGGAACTGTACATTTTTTCATTCCAATTGCAAACATGTTTATTATAGAAAAGTCTGAAAATAGATAGCTAAGTCATTTTTTAAAAATTCACATATAATTCTACTAGTCAAGATAATCACTACTATTATTAGCCTGGTTAGCATATATTTTATCAGATCTTTTACCAGACACGTAAATAAATCTACTTAAGTAGAAATGTATCCAGTATTTAGATATCTAGATAGGATTTTGCTTAAGAAAAATACCACATCTGTATCACACACTTCTTTCCATCCATTAGGTGTTCTTTGGCTCTGCCATCATATAACTAATCCCATTTTGTTCAACATTTGGATAATTTTAAGTTATTTGCTATTATAAACAACTAATAATAGATGTCCTTGAGTTACCTTAAGATGAATACCTACAATCATGCTGATAATGTCAAATTGCCTTGTGAATATGCCACCCCCACATATATGCATTGCCTTCACTTAGGCAACGCAGAGTATTTTCAGTTTATTTTTACCATCTCACAGCAAAAAGTGTCATGCTTGTTACTGTTGTTTTTTTTTTTTTTTTTCATTTATTTGATTACTAATGAAGGTGACTTCAGTCTTTCATAGGCTTATTATTGACAAATAACTCTCATTACTTGAACCCGTTTCGTTTCTCAGTTTGGATCCTGAAGTATTTAGATACCAAGTTCAGGGGGCAAAGGATGCTGTCATTCTCATCTACTAGGTTCTTGAGTTTCAAGTCTGTTGTGGATTGAATATATCCCTCCAAAAGATACAATGAAGTTCTAACCCCTAGTTCCTCTGAATGTGATCTTTGAAAAAGGGTCTTGGCAAATGTAATCAAGTTGAGGATTGACTTGGATTGGAGGGCTTTAAACCCAATGACTGACATAAGGAGGGAAAGATTTAGAGACATAGACACAAAGGGATTCTATGTATTGACAGTGGCAGAAATTAGAGTGATGTATCTACAAGTCAAGAAACCCCAAGAATAGTTGGAAACCACCAGAAACTAGGAGAACCAATGAAAGATCCTTTCCTAGAGTTTTCAGTAGGAGAGCAGCCCTCTTGACACCCTCATTTCAGAGTCCTCGTCTCCAGAACTGCAACAGAATAAATTTTTGATGTTTTAAGCAAACCAGTTTGTAGTTACAGCAGCCCTAGTAAACTAATATAGTATCAAGCAAACATTCCAATGGGGAGGAATTAATACATTTACCTAGATATGCTTAATTCCTGAGTCCGGTTAGTGAAAATTCAAACTGTAAGAAATAATTCTACTTTCTTTCTGGGCTTACTTGTTCCTTTGTTTACTCTTCTATTACAGCTGTCACTTTTCTTATGGATTTTTAAGAACTTTTCATGTATTATGAACTAATTATGTATTATTTTAACTTTTATTTTATAGAACATTCTCTCCAGTTTGTCTTTTAGCATATAATTAATTTTAGTTCACTATTTTATAGATTAAACCTTATAGGGACTTTATTTATGGAATACTTGGCATATATTAGCTGCTTAATAAATCCATGAATATTTATAGCAGTTTTACTCATAACTATCCAAAACTGGAAACCACCCAAGTGTCCATCAGCTGGTTAGTGGATAACTGTCACACACACACATACAATGAGATACGATTCAACTATAAAAAGGAACGAACTACTGACACACACAAAATGCAGACGAATCTCAAATGCATTGTATTCCTTGATAGAAGTCAGATTTAAAAGACTACATACTGTGTGATTTTATTTATATGACATTCTGGAAAAGGCCAGGGACAAAAGACTGATTATAAAGGGACATGAGACCTTTGGAAGTGACAGAAATGTTCTACATCTTGATTACAGGGTAGCTATATGACCGAACGCATTTGTAAAAACTCAAAGAACTGCACTCTAAAAGGGTAGGATTTACTCTAACTTCAATGAACCCAACGTTTAAAAAAGCAGAATGTTAGGATTACTGAGTTGTGTCTAAAAACAAAATAAATTGTTCATACCTCATAGATAAATGGATCATTATGGATTCCTTTCTTTTCTTCATCAAATTCCCTGAAATGCAGAACTAAATGTGAAAAACAGAGCTACAATATTCTGATATTTAAAGTCAGAAGTTAGTCATCTCTATCTCTGCAGGACACCAGTGAGAAAAGCAAAGTGCAAAAGTACTCATGGCAGCCATAAGGCATGGTTGGGAAGAGGGAAAAAAAAAGGTAGAAAAAGAATATGAGAAAAAAAGAGATGAGGTAGAAATTAATAGACTGCTGCCCACAACTGGGCACAACAGCTTTACAGAGGCCAACAGGAAATCAGGTTACCCATCTCTACTCTCTTATCTTCTAAAACACACCATCAGCTACGATTAAAATGCAATTTACCACATAATCTATGGGAAGCAAAAATCACTGGATTCTGATCTGCCTACTGAATCAGTGGGTAACCACAGAAAAGTTATTTAAGATTCCTAGCCCCAAAATTTTTTTTAAGACTTTATTTATTTATTCATGAGAGACACAGAGAGAGAGAGAGACACGCAGAGACACAACACAGGCAGAGGGAGAAGCAGGCTCCATGCAGGGAGCCTGACGTGGGACTCGATCCTGGGTCTCCAGGATCACGACCTGGGCTGAAGGCGGCACTAAACCACTGAGCCACCTGACTAGACCCAGATTTCTATGGCTAAATTCAAACATCCACCCTCCCTCTATTTTTATGAACTGTCACTAAAAACGTAAAAATGTAAGCACAAAATTCTCGGATTATCATTTACTAATAATTTCATTCAAGGAAGTTCTAAAACAGTCATCCCAAAACAGATAAACTAAAAACCATTAAACATATCAAATGTACATCAGTTTGATCTACACTCTGAAAGAGACAAAATCTTTAGAAGCCTAAAAGAAGCCCAATGGAATTGTTTCAGGGTACCATTTACTATTTGATCTACTCTGACTTACTGAAATAAAAGGAGGAGAACTAGGTCTGTGAATGATTCACTTTTGCTATTTTGGGTAATATGGATTTATTCTTTTTTTTTTTTTTTTAAAGATTTTATTTATTGGAGACCAGGAAATTAACTGTGAATAAGTGAACAAAAGCAGTAGAGATACAGGGAAAACACGCACACCAGGTGTGCCAGGAAATTCAGGAGTAGAGTGTCAGGTTGCTGGGAAAAGATGAATTTGGTTTTGCAGATATTGAATTTGAGGTCTTGCAGAAATTTCCAGTAAGCAACTGGATGCACAGGCATTGTGAAGAACTCAAGACAAGCAAAGGAGACTTGTAGCTTACAAGTAGAGAAAAAGACTAACCTCTGTGAAACAACTGGGAACTATAAAGTGTCTAAATAAAACTGTATCACTGGGCAACTCGTTAAAAAAAACATTGGACAGGTATAGAATGAAATATTACACATCAGTTTAAAACAATGAGGCAGGGATCTGTGGGTGGCTCAGCGGTTGAGCACCTGCCTCTGGCCCAGGGCGTGATCCGGAGGGTCCCTGGATTGAGTTCCATATCAAGCTCCTGCATGGAGCCTGCTTCTTCCTGCCTGTGTCTCTGCCTCTCTCTCTCTGTGTGTGTGTGTGTGTGTGTGTGTGTGTGTGTGTGTGTCTCTCATGAATAAATAAATAAAATCTTCAAAAAAAAAAAACAATGAGACAGATCTACAGGGTGTCATATTGAAAGCCATCCAAAACATTATTAAAAAAAATAACAACCTAGTGTCTGTTTTTAATGTTCAAAAACTTGGCAAGCATTACTACCTTCGTAGACAGGAAAAAAGCAGTAAATAATGAAAAATTATGGCATTTAGAAAATAAACGGTTTCATTACATCAGTGGTTCTCAAAGCGCGTGTCAGGCCACCAGCAGGTTTCACCTGGAAATAGCTGGAATTCTTTGACACCCCTCCACCCCAGCGAAGACTTATTCACTAAATCAGAAACCCTGGAGGTGGGGCCAAGAAATCTGTTTTGACAACCCTCCAGGTGATTGATGATGCAAGCTCAAATTTGAGAACTGCTGGATTAGATTTTATTTTTTTTTAAGATTTTATTTACTTATTCATGAGAGAGACAGAGAGAGAGAGAGGCGGAGACACAGGCAGAGGGAGAAGCAGGCTCCACGCAGGGAGCCCGACGTGGGACTCGATCCTGGGACTCAGGGATCACCCCCTTCAGCCAAAGTCAGACGCTCAACCGCTGAGCCACCCACCCAGGCGTCCCTGGATTAGATTTTTTTTTTTTTTTTGACAGCTACTGGATTAGATTTTAAAGTTGGATGCAGAACTAGATGGAATCCCCTTTTGTATGAGCACTTTAAGAATCAAATCTCAGAGCACAGCGAAATAAAAGTACTTAAAAAAAGAAAAAAGAAAAAAAGAAAACCCGGATGTCCGGGTGGGCTCAGAGGTTGAGCATCTGCCTTCAGCCCAAGGGCTTGATCCCGGGGTCCTGAGATCGAATTCAGCGGGGAGCCTGCTTCTCCCTCTGCCCCTCTCTCTCTCTCTCTGTGTCTCTCGTGAGTAAATCAATAAAATCCTCAACGACACCAACACACTCTTACTACACCTGCAGCACGAGTAACTGTCCTGAACGGACATCATCACGTCTCACACCGGAAAGGCTTTAAACAGATGAGGGACGCCGACGTCTAGTTCTCCATACCCTGAGAGGCTGAGGTCCACGCATGACCGCCATAAAGCGCCTCCCGAGAAACTCGTCACCCTGCAGCGCGATCGACAACGTGCAGTCGCTTCCTCCTACGGAGCCAAGCGCACCCTGGAGCCGACGCCCGGCCGTTCCCCGACCGCAGGCCCCAGGAGAGCCGCCCCCGGGGCCCGACGGGACGCCGATCCACAGGGCAGCACCGAGACCTACGCCCGGGGCAAAGCAAAGCACCGCCCTCGCACCCCAGGCCACAGCTCCCGCTACAACTCACTGCAGGAGACGACAGTAAAACTCCTCAGCAGCTCGGTTCACCCGCGGCCACATCGCAGCCGGCTCGCACTGCAAATCCTGAGCCGCCAAACCGAACTGCGCGCCGGACGCTGACGTCCGGGGTCGTGACCCCCTCGCCGGGACTACGTTTCCCGCCCCCCCCACAAAGTTAATATTTTATTGTAGAGCACACTTTTTTTTTTTTCCTGTCCCGGCAGCTTTCCATTCCCGCAAGAAAAAGTTAAAATAAATTGCAGGGGTTGAAGGGGCAGAGGAGACGGAAAGCGGGAAGGGGGGGGGGGGGGGGACACTTAGTCTCGCGAGAGTTTCCACGCCTCCTTATGGATTATTCCGCGAAAAGGAGTCCCCTGTTTCTAAGCGCTGTTGTTGGCTTTGAAAGTCAGTGGATACCGTAAATTGATGTAAACGAAGAAATAACACGCTATTTGTTATTTTTTTATAGGGTGGTAGGGCGATATGTTGTGCCTGTGGCGTGGTTCTGAGGCGGGCGGGTTGGCGGAAGCGTTGATGGTTACATAGGCGGCGGAAGTGCTAGGCACTTCCTTTTCCTGTAGGAGCCGCCGGGTTGAGAGGAGCGTGGCCCTCTCCTCTCCCCGCGATGGTGAGTGGAAGTTCTTTCTGGTGGGCTTCCCCCCCCCTTTCTCGGGACCCGGCAGGAATGGATTCGGGGATCAGGGCATAGAATCTTCAGGAGAGGAGGCGAGGAAAAGAAGATGAGGGCCAAAGGCATCTGTCTGTAGCTCGGAGCTGGGGAGCGCGGCTCTTAGGCAGCCATCTTAGAGGCAACGTGGGCGTCCCGGCTTCTGAGGTGCAGAGGAACTTTCGGGATTCCAGTTTTCCCTGGATCGTAGAAGGCGTCGGTTCTCCTGAAAATTTGGAAACTCACGGGGCCTAAGACTGAATCCGTGAAGATCCATTTGGGGGCCTTTTAGTTTCACGTCCTGTTGAATAGTTATTTTCATCTTCAGTTATTTTTGTGAGGGACTTGCATATCCACTTTTTTTTTTAATTTTCGTTTGTGTTTATCTTTTTTTTTTTTTTCCAATTTTTTTTATCGTTTTGTGTTTATCTTAATCCTCTCTGGAAATCATTCCGGTCCTCTTATTTTAAAAGTTGTCCTTTTTTGTGTCCTTTGAATTCTTAGCCCATAATAGGACTACTGTCCCGCGCGCTGCTTTTTTCACAAATAGTGTTTGCATGCGTATTAGGTAGTGTCTTGTGCTCTGTGGAGTTCGGTGAAAAAAAAAAACAAAACAAAACAATCCATCCTTGTGATGCTTGGATGGTAGTTTGAACAAATAACACCAAAATGCCAGATGATGGTAAGTGCTGTGGACCCCGGTGGCTGGAAGAGGAGGCAGTAGTTGAGCTTTAAAGTGATCAGAGAAACCTCCGAGAACATGGCTTGAAGGAGCGTTGAGAAGCATGTTGAGCAGCTTCAGGATGGAGACCAGTGTGTCTGAGGCAGAAGGGGAGTGGCCTGAGTGTAAGGACCCTGATGGTCAGAAAGGAGAGGGAGATGAAGGGTCCAGCAGGTGGTGTAGGCCATTCTTGGAACTTGAGTTTTACCCTCAGGTGGTAAGTCTTTGGAGAAGGTTCAGCAGAAAGTAATATGACCGGTAATTTGAGGTGTGTTCAGGTTGAAGGGGGCCAGGGGCAGAAATCTGAGGTAGGGTTTGTTGTGGTCGCCCAGATCTGGGGACACTGGGTAAGAGTTTAGGTGGCGGCCTTAAATAGCCTTTTCAAACCTTACAGTATGCATTTGATCGTTTTCTTTTGTAAGCTGTGGTTTGAAATTTTTAACAAATTATGCGGTAGAGTTTGAGAAGCTAAATGTCCTTTAAGTTTTAGAATTTATTGAACTTAATAGACTTGATGTGTTGGTCACAACCTTTGTTTTAGTTCTAAGTGTTGTCTTCCGTTCCAAACCAATCTGTTCTGTAATGCAGTTTTTAAGGATACTGTTGATATGCGAGATGAGTGCCTCTGGCATTGTCCATATAAATTATCTTTTACTTTTTGCAGGCGTGTGCTCGTCCGTTGATATCTGTGTACTCCGAAAAGGGGGAATCATCCGGCAAAAATGTTACCTTGCCCGCTGTGTTTAAGGCTCCCATTCGACCCGATATCGTGAACTTTGTTCACACCAACTTGCGCAAAAACAACAGACAGCCATATGCTGTCAGTGAATTAGCAGGTACGGGTTTTTCAAGGGTTGATATTTTGAAGACCCACTTAACAGCAGTGATGAAATTCCACTCCATTGGTCCGTGTTTCTGAACTACATGATTTTCCTGGATGTTCTGAGGCTGTTGGCTGCTATGCGTGATAGTCCCAAATGGGTATGGTTGAGTAGCTAAAACTTGTGTTTCTTCCCAACCTCAGGTCATCAAACCAGTGCTGAATCTTGGGGTACTGGCAGAGCCGTGGCTCGAATTCCCCGAGTTCGAGGCGGTGGGACTCACCGTTCTGGCCAGGGTGCTTTTGGAAATGTATCCTTTGTTTTATTGTATAGATTGGTCAGCTCTTAAGGCATTTACGAGACTGGACCAAGTTTATTCGTGTTAGTAGTGATGAAAATATTTCCAACATACTAAGTGTCCAGGTTAAACATTGTTCTAGGCAGTTCGGAGCTTGGCATTAGGAACTTCTGCTTGCAATGATGTCGTAATTTGCGTCTTACTCTGTTCTCAGCGACAGTTGCCTGCTGTCAGTAAGCTGGTTCAGAAGGGTGACGAAAATTCTTACTGAGCAAGACCTAACCTTTTTTAATTCCTAAAATTTTGAGAAATGTGATTCTTAACTGCGAAAATAGATGTGTCGTGGAGGCCGCATGTTTGCACCAACCAAAACCTGGCGCCGTTGGCACCGCAGAGTGAACACAACACAAAAGCGATACGCCATCTGCTCTGCCCTGGCTGCCTCAGCCTTACCAGCACTGGTCATGTCTAAAGGTTTGTATATTCTATTATTACAGAAATAATACAAGGATAGCCTTTTTTTCTTCCACCCAACCCATTTCATTCACGTTAACAGTAACCTGTATGGATTCTATTCATCCCAGAGTCCCTGACTAAATTTCTCTCTATTAAGTAATAGTTCTAATCGATAAATACAGTGTAACTGGGGAGCTAAGTGAAATGTGGTGCTTTTATGTATTAGAAAATTTGCCACTTAGACTTCATGTTGCTTATTTTGTAAACTGTCAAAATGATGAGATTCCACTTAAATTGGTCCGTGTTTCTGAAACACATGATATTTGTGGAAATCTGATTTGGCACATCATATGCTATTTTGCTTTTGTGGATTATATGAAATGTTTGTAGATTTTTCAAAAGGTTCGGGGTAATGAGGTATGTGTTGATATTTGTTAATTGGCATCGTCAGGTCATCGTATTGAGGAAGTTCCTGAACTTCCTTTGGTGGTTGAAGATAAAGTTGAAGGCTACAAGAAGACCAAGGAGGCAGTTTTGCTTCTTAAGAAACTTAAAGCCTGGAATGATATCAAGAAGGTAGGCTTAATGAACCGATTTCCATTTTCATGGTCCTTAACATAAATTTGTTGTCAGATTTTAATGTCAAAAGATGACTGGAGGGCAGTGTGACTTCAGTGGATATGAGAACAGGGACTCTAAAACCTTTCACCTTGGGTTTGAATCATGACTGTTAAAATGGCTTTGTGTGTTAATGTTGGACAATTGTTATGGCTCCTTTTCATCATAAATATTCTCTCTCTTTAGGTCTATGCCTCTCAGCGAATGAGAGCTGGCAAAGGCAAAATGAGAAACCGTCGTCGTATCCAGCGCAGGGGACCCTGCATCATCTACAATGAAGACAACGGTATCATCAAGGCCTTCAGAAACATCCCTGGTAATTGTACTGTTGATACATGTTTTGATTGCCTGTACTCTGCAAGCTTACTCGGCTTTTTTTTTTTTTTTTTTTTTTTATGATAGTCACACAGAGAGAGAGAGAGGCAGAGATATAGGCAGAGGGAGAGGGAGAAGCAGGCTCCATGCACCAGGAGCCCGATGTGGGATTCGATCCTGGGTCTCCAGGATCGTGCCCTGGGCCAAAGGCAGGCACCAAACCGCTGAGCCACCCAGGGATCCCGCTTACTCAGCTTTTAATGTGATGAAATTCCACTTCATGGTCCGTGTTTCTGAAACACATGATTTTGTGGAACTTCTGATTCTCGGCTGAATGAGCACATTGATGGTGGGAACTACCTAATTAGTAACGTAATTTCTCAGGTACCTTAGGTAGCACATAAGTCATAAGCGTAATGTTTCTTGTATTTAAAATACAGGCTCCCTAATTCTCTTTTCCCTTCTAAAGGAATTACTTTACTTAATGTAAGCAAGCTGAACATTCTGAAACTTGCTCCTGGTGGGCATGTGGGACGTTTCTGCATTTGGACTGAAAGTGCTTTCCGCAAGTTAGACGATCTGTATGGCACTTGGCGTAAGGCTGCCTCCCTCAAGAGTAACTACAAGTGAGTGTTCTTCATGTTCATATATCGAACACAGATGTTCACGCTGTGGATATTTATATTCAGAATTGGTTTATGGGTGATGGATAATGTTGTGTTGCCATTTCCTCTTACATAGATTGAGTACTGTGAAATGGTGAGATGTTCTGAACAGTGATAGTGTAGTGGAAATTCTGATGGAACACTTGGAGAGTTTCAGTGGATAGTGAGAAGTAGGAATTGAGCATCTTATTGTCAGCATGTTTTTCTTTTCAGCCTTCCCATGCATAAGATGCTTAATACAGACCTCAGCAGAATCTTGAAAAGCCCAGAGATCCAAAGAGCCCTCCGAGCACCACGGTAAAGTTGTGATACTTTATTATGCTCCAGCTTCGTACTGTATTGGTTATTTCAAAAACGTGGATAATGTGAGTAAAATAAAATTTCTGCCTTTTTACAGCAAGAAGATTCATCGTAGAGTCCTGAAGAAGAATCCACTGAAGAACCTAAGAATCATGTTGAAGCTAAACCCGTATGCAAAGACCATGCGCCGGAACACCATTCTTCGCCAGGCCAAGAATGTAAGTGATAGGTTTTTGCTGAAACGTTAACTTTTTTTTTTTTCTTAAGATAAAATTCTTAAGGTCTTTTTTTTTTTTTTTTTTTAATTTGTTGCAGCACAAACTCCGGATGGATAAGGCGGCAGCAGCTTTAGAAGCCAAATCGGAGGAGAAGGGAGTTCCAGGCAAGAAGCCCACGGTAGGAAAGAAAGGAAAGAAAACTGTTGGTGTGAAAAAGCCGAAGAAACCTGTGGTAGGAAAAAAGGCTGCAGCTACCAAGAAACCAGCAGCTGACAAGAAACCTGCAGAAAAGAAACCTACCACGGAAGAGAAGAAGCCCGCTGCCTAAAAACTTATATTTGTTTATTCCATAAAACTCAAATCATTTTGGACAGCTAATTTTAAATAAAGACCTGATCAAAGACAGTGAGAAACATAACTTGTTGGGTGTGTTTGTGAATCATGGGTAGAATTTTGTGGGTTTTTTGTTGTTCCACATAATTCCAGCCTCTTTGGTTCCATTTCATTATAGATAGTCTGGTATAAAACCGGGCCTTGCCTTTATAGTAAATCCATGCATTTGAATGGGAAGAATGTTGCATAAATCCAAATATAAAAGCCAAATTGAAAATGTTTTGAGAAGCAGATGGTTAAAAGACTCATCTCAAATATGCACAAGCTGCCAAGATTTAGCACTCCTCCAGGGCCTGGGTGGTTCAATGGGTTGAACACAAACTCTTAGTTTTGGGTTCAGTTGGATCCTATGGATCGTGGCATTGAGCCCTTCTGGCGTCTGAGTTAAGTGGGAGAGTCAGCTTGGGGTTCTCCCCTGACCCTCTCCATGTGCTCACTGCTAAGCTCTAGTTTTTAAAAAAAAGATTTAGCACTCCTCCCTCAAAAACCACACCTTCAAGAAGAGAAAGGTAAGGGGACTTTGTTTTCTTTTTAGGACCACAGAGGGCAGAATGTATTTTGAGGCACTGCAAAAAATTCATGGTTCCTTCAGGAAGATTCCTGTTAAAACCTGCTGTGGGAAGTGTCTAAGAGGACACTTCTTAGAGGAAATGCCACCCTTGGTATTTTGGCCTATGACCTGGAAGTGTCCAGCATGTTTCAGCTAGTGGGGTTTTTGCAGTTTTAGTAAGGGAATGGATATGATGCATATGTTGGCCACATAGAGCACGGAAAAGCCAATCCAAAAAGATGGGTTTTTTTCCTACCCGGTTCCGTCAGCATGTCCTCACCTTAGGGGACCTACCCTGACCTATCTTGTCCCGGCAACATGCTTTGCATCTGGTTTGTTTCCTTTGGTACATCCAGGGGGGATGAAGCTGGTTTGGAGTAGAGATTTGAGTCCTTTAATACTTGAAGGCACCAGGTCCCAACTGAATGTTAGCAGGGCTTTACCTTCCTAATTAGAGCCCTAAACCAGGGCTCTACTTTGCTCCTGGGAACCACTTCGATGGGACCGGGAATCCCTGCTGCAAAAACGGAACAGGGCACATACGCCTGTGCTAGATGCTCGGGGTTTCGCTCTGCCCTCGGGCGCTCTCCGCACGGGATGCGACACCGGAAGTGCAGCGCAGGTAGCACTGTGCCAAAGAGGCATTTGAAACTCGGCACTTGGCCGTTCTAACCTCCCAAGTTCCTTACGGCCCCACGCCCTGTGCTTTAGGGATTCCTGACGGTTCCTTGACTCCGGTTCCTCCGGTTCCAACCCCGGGATGGCGCTGGGCTAAGCCGCGAGCGAGACCACGGGCGCCGGCCGGAAGCGCCTTGGCGCGTGTGACTCCGGCCCCGCCCCGCCCGCGGCTTGGCTTCCGGGGGCGCGGGGCGTGACGTCACTACCGAGCGCCGGGCCGACGGCGGGCGGGAGGCGGCGCCATGCTGAGCCGGCTTCAGGAGCTGCGCAAGGAGGAGGAGACGCTGCTGCGGCTGAAGGCGGCCCTGCACGACCAGCTGAACCGGCTCAAGGTGACCGCCCCGCGAGCCGTAGGCGTCGGTGGTGGAGACGTCCCTAGGGAGCGCGGTGGAGCCCGCGGGGCTGAGCTGAGGCCCCGCGATCCGCGTGGCACCCCGACAGCCGCACCTGCGGGTGGCCCGCGCGACCTCCGTCGGCCGGCCTGGGCCGCCCCGCCCCCGGGCGCCGCCCCGAGCTCCGGCAGCGCGTGCTAGCCGCCGTCTCCTCGCTTGCCGGCGCTCGCAGGTCCGTGCGAAGGACGCCGGCGAGCCCCGGAGCGGGGGCGGTCGCCGAGTTCCCGGTGGCTTTCCTTCGGGGGCAGCTGTCAGACTCCACGGCCTGGACGAGCGTGGGTGCCCCAGCGCGGCGGTGCCCATAAGGGCTGCTCAGACCCCGGTCATTGAAGTCCAAACGAGATGCAGGTTATGAAGGCGTCTTGTAAGCCGAGAGCCTTGTATAGCTGTGACCTCTCAAAGTGTCCTTTAATGGCCTGCACGTCCGTTCCTCTGTTGGTGGTACCTGTTCAGGTGCCGAGTGGCTGTGCACCGTATGTGATGAGGAGGGCAGCCTCTAAAGCCCAGGAGCCTTTATGCTCCAGGAAACACTTGCCCTGCCCATTCTTCCCGCCCTCACGTTCTCATTACCGGCTACAAATCTGCAGTCTAAGGAGTTCGCCTTCTGTGGAATCAGAAGACACTTGGCTTCTTTAAGGTCACACTTGGCTTTGCTACCCAGATCTGCTGTATCCAAGGGAATGAAAGTCTTGGCTCAGCTGAAACACCTGTACATCCAGGGGAAAGGGGCTGGAGGTGTTCTTGGGCTCCTTTCCTTAAAATGTGGGGAAAGGTCAAGGGCCCCACCCTTCCCTCTTAGAGCTGCACAGAGGTTACACTGGTTTTACTTGTCGTCGTGCCAGCCTTTGACAGCATGTTCAGCAGATTTTACCCATGTCAGTAGCCCAGTGAAATAGTAAGCAAATTGGGACACCTGGGTGGGTCAGGCTGTGGTCCTGGAGACCCAGAATCAAATCCCACCTCGGGCTCCCTGCATGGAGCCTGCTTCTCCCTCTGCCTGTGTGTGTCTCTGCCTCTCTGTCTCTCATGAATAAATAAAATCTTAAAAAAAAAAAAAAGAAAGAAAGAAAACAAATAGTAAGTATTCTCAATTCTTGTTTTCTAGGTTGAAGAACTAGCCCTCCAGTCAATGATTAGTTCAAGGAGAGGAGATGAGACGCTGTCTTCTCAACCTGCACCTGAACAGTCACATGATGTAAGTTTAATCAAGTGTGGGGCCAGGGAGAGAATGTAAAGTGCATTCTGCTCTCATGCTGCTTGGAGGCCAAAAACATTTTGTCAATTACATTATTGAGCCCAAAGGAGTCAGAGAATTGCTAGAATGTTCTAAATAAACTGGCTATTACATATTGCTGTTCTAGACTGGGAACAACCCATCCTTCTACCAGCTGGTCACATTTTGATTTATTAGTCCGGTACTGCTGAGATGCCTAGTCCTCTGATCTCTAGTTAATCCAGTGAACCCAGGGAGAGTTGGAGAGTTTTGCAAGTATCTGTCAAAATTTCCACTGCTTCATGAATAAGTAAGCCTGGGATTTGAGAACAGTGTAGCTTCAACTACAAAGCATAGTGCTAAACAGTGAGTTCCAGTCCTCAACATCTCCTCCTCTTACCAAGCCCTCAAGTAAAATAGTACAATACTCTAAATCTACCGTATTTGAGCATTTTTTTTCTCAAATGTGTTTAAGAAACCATTTGAAAGCATATCTAGACTAGCATAATTCTTATGCATGAACCGTGTTTATAGATGAGGTAGCAGTCTATCAAATCTAGGGCATTCGCTCTCCTCCCATTTTGGCAATGAGATGGGTAGGAGGGTCAGGTTAGAAATTGGAGAAATAGGAAGTGGCCTTAGCCCCTGGTGATAAATATTGGGGATGAATATGCAATTGAGATTTGATTTCAAGACATATTTAAGAATTTGCTGGTTTGATGCCAATGTCTTTACTCCTAATGGATAATGTCTTTGCCAAAAGCAGATGCTGGTGCATGTAGACAATGAAGCATCAATCAACCAAACTGCACTGGAGTTGAGCACAAGGAGCCATGTGCTCGAAGAGGAGGAGGAGGAGGAAGAGGAAGAAGAATCAGATTCCTGAAGCAGGGTAGGGTTTCTACAACTCAGGAACTTTGTCTCCAAAACTTTCTTTCCGCAGGCCCTCTGGCCTGTTTTAAAAGAAAGCAAGAATTTTAGGATGTGTAGCTATGAAAATGGTTCCATCGAGAACTTAAGTTGCAGAACACTTTAATAACAACCAGTGACTTATGGAAAAGCAAAGACACAGTGTCTTAGCATTGAGCAATATGGATGGTGCGGTGACTATTCTGGTCAGATTCAGTAATTGTGCTCAAAACCGAAAACTTCCTCTAAAATGCTATTGAGAAAGTCTGGCATTTGCACAAAGGGCAGAGTTTAAATACAAGCAGCCTTTCCTAGTCAACAATGCCTCTTTTAAGAAAACTAATTAAAGGCCGTCTGCATGCTGTTGAACCACTATGAGCAGAGCAAGGCCACAGAGAGAATGATGACAAGCAAGGAGCAGAGAGGGCCACTTGAGAACACAAGCTGCTGCCCCCTCTCAGTGCAGCCGATAGGAATACCATACTAGAGACGGCTCTGCGTGGCTGCCATCACACGGAGGTTGAGACATCGCTGTGGTAAATCACAGATAAAGAGCCGTGGTGCAGCTTCCCAGTTTCCAGATAGTAACAGGAAAGGATTAGTTCCTTCTCTGGGGCAAAAAATACATCAGGATGGCTTAAAACTCATTTCTGGCCTTAGAGAAGAAATGTGCCATTAAATCACTATGCTTAGGAGATTGGGGTTTTGTAATGACAAATGAAGTTGTTAAAACTTGTTTTTTTTTTTTTTTTTTTAATTTTTTTTTTAATTTATTTATGATAGTTACAGAGAGAGAGAGAGGGAGGCAGAGACACAGGCAGAGGGAGAAGCAGGCTCCATGCACCGGGAGCCCGATGTGGGATTCGATCCCGGGTCTCCGGGATCACGCCCTGGGCCAAAGGCAGGCGCCAAACCGCTGCGCCACCCAGGGATCCCTAAAACTTGGTATTTAGAGTTGAGATTCACTTCTGCATACTGTCCCTTTTCGAGTGAATATACACTTAAGTTATTGCTTAATTTTATGAAAGTAATTTGCCCTGCCCAAGCAACGGAAGAGTCAAAAAAAAAAAAAAACACAAAGAACCTACTCAAGAACTACTTCTGTAGCTATTCCAGGAAAGAACATAAGTATATTAACATTTCATTAAAGTTATTTTACAGGAAGTAGCCAGAAGTTTAAATGAGTGTGTTTCTTGAAAAAGTGAAAAAAATTGTTTTGCCACGAAAAGCACTCAGGCTTGTATACTTGGGGGTTTTATTTAAAATAGGAGCATGGGTTTTTGAGAGCTAGAAAGGTTGGCTCTGAATTCTAGTTCTACCACTAACTGGTCACTTGCCCCCTTAACTCTTTGCAGCTCTGGTTGCCTGTGTGTAAAACGACAGTATTCCTCCCTTTGCCAGCACTTTCACAGGTGGCTGTGGGGCGCTGACAAGGCATCATTTAAAAATCCAGCTATTGTTGGTGTCTCAGCAAGAGGAAGTCTAAGGAAGGGATTTTGACAAAGGGAACTCAAAACTGCAAGGCTGAGGCAGGGAACGTCATTCTTGAAAACAAGATCGATCTACACCAGTAGTAGGAAGAAACCTTTTTGACTCTGGAAATGTAACACTTCTTGATGTAAATAGAGAATTTAAAACACCCGTCAAAAGACACTGAACATGAAAGCCTTCAGATCCAGGTATTAGACCCCAGGTTACGCCTTCCCAGGATACAGTTTGCACATTTTCATGAGACATTCTCTGTTTGTATCTTCTCCGTTAGCAAAAGACACAGGGTGTGAGGCTTAAACCTTGGTCTGAATGGCTGTGGAAACACATAAGACTGTTAGAACAGATGTTGGCCTCACAGCAAGAAAAAATGGACTGGCTGAGGCAACGAACGATACATGGACACTAAGCTGTATTTAAAACCCTGTGGCTGTGCTCCAAGCTCTGGTAGACCCAGAGTGGAGCTACCTACTCAGGAGAGCTACCCAAGTTCTGTTTTTAGTTGAGAACAAAATAGGCCTTTTGGTTTTTAAAGAGGTGTTTATTTTGGTTTTCTACAGCCTGCGCTGTCCAAGTAAATGTGGGAAGAGGTGCTGACCACACGGCATCTCAGGGACCTCGAGTTCCAAAAGTGACTTGGTCACAGGAAAAGCATCAGTGGACATCCGGGATATGGCTTTGTTTTCTGTGACTTCACTGCTACCTCAGAGGCAGGACCAGGCCAGTGCCAGGTCTCTTCCTCTCCGGGGAAGCAGAATGAAGTCACTGGTGAAAGTGGGAAATCATTGTTCAGGGGAGCAAAGCAACACGGGACTGGGCATCCCGAGCGGAGGCTCCCGCACCAGCCAGGCATGGCTGGCCAAGAGCATTGTGCTCCGTGCTCCTGGGAGCACACCAGTGATGCCCCAGCCCCCCTTGCCTCCTACGTTTACCCGTGTAGAAATGGCAGGAAGACATGGATCTATTCAGGGTACACAGGAAAGGTGGCTGGAAGATTCACACACAAGTGGTGAGAATAGTTGGACAAAGTCCCAGACTTGGAATCAGGAGAAGATTTGTTAGTCCAGAGCACCGAGTTTGTCCTCAGTGTGGCCTTCCAGCCTCCTTCCGGTCTCTACCTTTGCCCTCACGATAAGGCTTGGCTAAATTATTTGATTTCCTGTGTGCCGGAGACACTGATGAAAATTCTATCATGAAAGTAGACATTTTTTCATCCTTTTAACTTGATAGTATATTTATTAGAATAAGAGATTAGATTTGTTAAACATTTGGATTGAAATGGTTAAAAGGATTTTCATTACAATTTTTAGGCACTATACACACTTGTTTTACAATAGCATCAGTACTTGTTTCTGGGGAAAGATAAATCTCATACATTTTAATGCCTTGATCCATTTGTAACATTCAAAGTAACCACCATTTTAGAAACGCTAATTCAAACTTAAAGAGACATAAACCACTAAATATCCCACATAATATATTTAAAAATAAATATAGAAATAAAACCAGAAGTCTACAAATCATCACAGTAGACAGACTGGTAAAGCCCCAGCTATCATGGCAGTGAAGGGCTCTGGCTAGATTTTGATAGAAATTGCTTCACTCTACACCAAAAGCAAAAATATAAAATAACATGATATATACTTTCTGATGTTCTTTTTCATAGCAGCAAAGCATGCTTCACATGCACTGCCTGTGAAGGATCTTACAAGGCTCCTTCCTACTCAAACAGGAGGTATGCCTGGCAAGAATGCAGTACCACCAAGTGTCAAAGAATCCCACAAATACAGGCAGCTAGCCAGTCACGGTGAGGGAAGAGCAGTGCAATTTTGAGTAAGAATGACTACCCACGGTCACCAAAGTGTCACCAAAGTAATTCAACGTTGCGCGTGTTTGGATCGACATACACAAGAGTAGCCCCAAGCACAAAGCCAATCCACTTAGGGAGAGAACAGTAAGAATAAAGACGATATTAAAAATGACACAAATAGAATTTTGGCACATGCTGTGTTCTTCATCCTTTGTCATAGGTGAAATGCACGTCTGAACAGAGACAGGCATGGGAAGGAGGCCTGAAAGCAACATGGCACACCACTGGGCAGGGGACTCGCTCTTTGCTGCTTCCCAAATACTTAAACGCCAGCTGCGTGGGTCGGCGTGCTGGGCTGGTTAAGGCCAATGGTGGAGCAGAGCCAACCTGCAAAATCCACTTCTTCACCGTCAGATCTCTTGATGAAGGCATGAACCTGTGTGAGGGAAACAGTTAAGTGTCAAAAAACCAAAAGGAAAGTTCAAGAGTCCTGGGTCTAGAGCTTCGCTCAGGAGGAGCTCCTGGAGCCTGTCCTGGGGTAGCTGTAGGGGGCCATGAAAATGACCAGCTCCTGCCAAAAGAACGTACGCTCTTCCACTGTGACCTGCGGGTGGCAGCTCTACCCTCGGGGCCTCTGGGTGGCGGCTAGGAGAAACGAAGGAACAGATGGGCTTCCTTCCCTCAGCCTGTCCTTTACACTGAGGGGCGGAGGCTGATGTCTGGGATCCTGCAGCCCCAGGGTTGGTCAAGGTGGTGCAGGGAATGGGCACGGGAGTCCTGGGCAGATGACACAACAAAGTAATAAATGGGCCAAGTAAAAATGGGAAATAAGTGGACTTACCATGAGTTGCTTCAGATCTGCTCTCTCTGCTGGGTTTTTTATTAAGCTGAAAGAAAAAGATAATGTGAGAGACCTTACCTGGCACTGGTTCCAACTCCAATTGCTTAGGCTTTATGCTACCCTCCGCACACCCTGTAGGTTCTAAGGAGTGCCTGAGCCTTTGGCCTTCCTGTTCTAGCACAGTGGCATGCCGGCAGGTGAATAAGTGCTTGGTGAATTAAACTAAGCTCAAAAGGCAGTATGGCCAATCCCTACAGAGCAGGTGCCCAGAGCAGCAGCTTCTACTCCCTGGTGTAGTTAGACCAGTCCCCGAGGTCCTAGCACTCTGGAAGTGCAGGGAAAAGAGCAGAGCTCTGCTCCCCAGGCCTGGGTGGGGAGGCTGACAAAACCAGCATACTCTTCCAGAGAGCAAGGGGCAGACTTACCATTTATTCACAAAATCTTGAAATTCCAGACTGAATACTCCACTGGGCAGTTTTGGAGGGGGCTGCAAATATATACCAAGAAGTAAAGGCCTGGCGTCCCCCCTCAACCGTATTCCCCCCAGACCCCCCAGGCCCCTGGACACTGCTGCCCTTTTCCAGCCACAGGAAGGCAGCGGCTGACGGCCAGTGGCTGCCTGTGGGGTCAGCTCGGTGGAACCGCCCACCAGTGAGAACCAGGGCGGACTTCCTGTTCTACCACCCGCTTGTCTGGTGACTAAACAAGTCACTGTTTCTCTGTGAACCTTAGTTTATCCTATGAAACAAGAGCCTCCTGACCTCTGCGATGCCTGCCTGCTGACACTCCCAACTGTAAACCACAGAGTGTGGCACGGAAACACCCAGCAGTTAGAAGCAGCAGTGGTTGGAGGGGCTGTACGAGTGCCCAGGCATGGCCTAGGCTGGACAGCACCTGTGTACGGCCTAGAAGGCTGCCTAAATAGTAATAAGAGCTACATCCCTTTTCTGAGCCTCAAAGAGGTAGACAAAGGTTAATAAAACACTAGGCTGACAGAAGGCTGGGTCTAGAAGACTGTTCCCTGCACCCGCACCCTCCAAGGCATGTGGCTGTTGGCAGGTATTAGTGCAAGGACGCTGGCAACAGCTCTCGTCCCAGGATACACAGTGGAAGTTGTGCAGGTTACACAGGACGGGGCCCTGGATCACCTGGCTTCTGTGCTCCACCCTCTTGTGACCGACCGGTGCTGGGTCTCTGTGTAGCTTCCTAATGAGTGGACTCCCAGATGCTGCCTGGGGTGTCACTATTTAATGTGTCGCCCAGATCAACAGGTGGTCTGAGACTGAAAATCAGACCCTGACACTATAAAAAGCCCTGCCTTGGGCAGCCCAGGTGGCTCAGTGGTTTAGCGCCGCCTTCAGCCCAGGGCCTGATCCTGGAGACCCGGGATCAAGTCCCACGTCGGGCTCCCTGCATGGAGCCTGCTTCTCCCTCTGCCTGTGTCTCTGCCTCTCTCTTTCTCTCTCTGTCTCTCGTGAATAAATAAATAAAATCTTAAAAAAAAAAAAAAAAAAAAGCCCTGCCTTGCTCTCTTGCCCCAAGGCCTTACCAGAACAGCAGGTGAATGAACCTGATCGGAGGTCAGGGACTAAAACCTAGCTCTCAGGCCCTCCCCGCAGACCACTGCTGGTGCTGAGACGGATAAAGGGAATGCTCAAGGGAGAGACTGACAGCTTGGCTTCCAGAGGCCAGGCCAGTCGGAGTAGGACGGGAGCTGTTAGCACCCACACCGGCCGCCGTGCAGCCCAGCACCCAGGAGGTGTGGGTGGTAAAGAAGGATGAACACTGGGCAGGAAGAAGTGGAGCTACTCTTCATCTTGAGCCTGAGCATCCTCACCTGCATGAAAGGGTAATGAGGCCGGGGGGCGGAGTGGGTGCAAGAGGCAGTGGAGCACACTAGGAGCCTGGCTGCTGCTGCTTAATCAACCCTTAACCTGGTTCCCACCCGGCAGCGCCCCACTCAGGTCCCAGCAGTAGAGGGCGGCCTCCCTGACCCCTACAAGGGCAAGGCCCTCTGCCTGCCCGGAGTCCTTAAGCAGCCATGGTCACATCCCAACTTGTTTCATGTCCCGTGGTGCTGGGCATAAAATGACAGGAAAGGTAAATTAGCTTCCATGGTTAGTGATTTACTAACTGCTGGAGTGAGGCAGGATTTTCCCCGTTGAGTTTATAAAGAACAAAACAGATCCCTCTGAGCCTTTTGCGGTCTGGTTTTAGCAGTAACAAAGTATAAAAAGTTACTCCACTAGTCTCTTGAAAAAGAACATAGGACCATGCCTTTTAGCATGTACTCAGCTGCCTCCCCAACCTCTGACAGCTGAATCCCTTCTCACCCGCTACCCCTGCTGCCCTGAGGCTGGGCGTGCTGGCCCCGCCACCTAAGATCCTGTCCAGCAACCTTGCTCCTCCTGCCCTGCACCACCCTCTGCACCACCACTTCCCACCCCCTCTAACCGGGATTTCATGAATGCTGGTTGGTCTCTTCCTTCCTTGGTCCTCTTCATTTAAACATACCAGTATATGAGTTACATATAGAACAAATAATGTGTGTTCTCTGCATTAAAGTCAGCCAGCAGCAATAAGCCAAAAGACTCCCATCACCCAGAGAGAACCACCGTTTCATACTACTTTTTCTAGACTTTATATGAACCTACATGCGTACACGGATTTTTTCCCATAGAGATTTTTTAAAGAATTGATCACAGCAGACGTACTACTTTGTAATGTTTTTCATACAATCTCTAGTGAATATTTTCCATACTATTTCTACACTCTTTTTTTTTTTTTTTTTTTTTTACAACCACTGGTTTTTAATGGCACAAGAGAAAACCCTATCCTACAGGTAGGTATGTATTTTTGCCTTGCTTCCTGTGTGAATCTAATGATCTTCAAGACTAGAGACTTCTGTTTTTCCATCTGTGGACCCCCACCGCATCCCTGCCACCACCCCACAATGCACATGCAACCCATGTAAGTGCACAAGAAACGCCTGGTGAATGAAGCAGTAAGAATGTAATGGGCACGCTGGAGGCTCTGGGCTCTAAGAAAGCTAGAGAAAGAGCTACCCAAAGATGTTCCCTGCCAAAGGGACACCTGCAGCCTCTAAACCAGCCACTCAGTTCCAAGAGCATGACACCCTATAAGAATCCACAGGAACCCAAGAAGCCCCACTGTGCAAACAACTCACAGATATTCCAGTCAAATTAACTGTTTCTCTTAATAGAAGCAAATACCACGGTCAAGGAAGCCATACGGTACTTACCTCGTTGACTATGTAATCCAACAGCTCAAAAATTGCCATGGGCGGTCGGCTGTCCATTCCATAAGCTGCAGATTTTATAGCAAGAAAAAAGAAAACACTTAGAAAAACAGGAAGTTGTCTGCCAACGTGAGACTAGGGACTGGACCGTGGGTCCTCGGGACCAGAATAGGGTGGTGGATGATAAGCAGCGACACCAGAGCCACAGATAAGGCTGGCCACAGAAGGAACCAGCAAGGCCACAGAGCTAGTCAGCAGCCAGAGTCTGGGCCCTATTCCCTCCAAGGACGGCCACCTCAGGCAAATCCACAGACTTTGATAAAGTGGACACGGATAATCATCATGTCTGCCCTTCTTCCCAAGGAGTAAATGAGGTAATAACCAAGAACTCAAGGACTGTCTTAATTCTCCCTGAACTTGGGTTTCTTCCTTCTGTCCTCCAGAGTCCGAGGTCAGCCTCGGGGGCCCAGCCGCAGCCCCCTCCAGTGACCCACCAGCACCAGCTCTCCTTGCCCCCCGTTTCTCCCTTCATATCGCCCTCCCGTGAGGGCCTTCCCGGGGCAGACGGCAGGTCCTCCTGGCCATACAGGAGCGTCCCAGCAGGAAGTACATCAGAAGACGGTGGCTGAGCCAGGACAGTCCCAGTACCAGGTCTATTCCCACTATGCGTGATCGGAGAGGCAGGTGGTGCTGCCCTGTGCTCAGGACCTAGAACTCAGACTTGGACACTTAGAGAATACAGTCCTGACAAGTCAGGCACCGCGTGCCTCAGTTTTCTCAAAAGTATCTAACATGGGGACTATAATACTACTCACACACAATCGCTATTAAAATTAGGTAATCCAAAAATAAATAAATAAATAAAAATAAAATAAAATTAGGTAATCCTCGGCAAGTCCACGGAGACAGGGAGGTTGGGGGGTCGCCAGGGGCTGGAGGTGCAGGGAGTTGGGAATGAGTGCTTATGGACGTGAGGTTTCTTTTAGGGTGATGAACACGTTCTGGAATTATAGTGGTGATGGCTACACAACATGGAAAAATATACTAAAAGCCACTGAAATGTACACTTTAAAATGTGCATTTTATGTTGTCTGAATTTTATCTCAAAAATATCTACCTAGGGATCCCTGGGTGGTTCAGCAGTTTAGCGCCTGCCTTTGGCCCAGGGTGTGATCCTAGAGCCCTGGGGTCGAGTCCCACATCCGGCTCCCTGCGGGAAGCCTGCTTCTCCCTCTGCCTGTGTCTCTGCCTCTCTCTCTCTCTGTGTCTCTCATGAATAAATAAAACCATTTAAAATATATATATATCTACCTAAAAAAAAAAAAAGTCATGGTTTTAAAAAATCCAAGAGTGCACAAAAGTCCTAAATGCCATGCCAGGAACATAGCAGGCACTCCGCAAAGGGTGAGAAGATGTTGGGAGTAACAGTCATTTAACACCCACCTGGAGCCCCCCACCCTGGCATCCGGAGACAGGCAATCCGTCTTGGGAGAATGTTCAGTCAGCCCTCAAGTAACCCACAGGGATAAGGGACCCTGCCCCCACCCTACTGCAGTCCAAGCTGGGGCCACACCAGGCCACTCACAGCTAAGGGGTCTTCCCGGGGTCCTTGGTCTGGGTGGGGTCTCAGCCACGTCTCCCTCCACTTGGCACCCAAACATCAGCTCCAGCTCCTTGGCATCCGGAGGAGGGATGGGATACCTCCCAACTGCCATCTCCACCAGAGAGAGCCCCATGCTCCAGATGTCCGACTGCACGGAGTAATGAGTCCCCTGGAGTCTTTCTGGCTGCAGGAAAGACACACAATTATGATCACTTGTGAGCTAACTCGGGCCCACTCAGGAGAGGGAGAGGCGAGTCCCCCAGAGGCTCCAAGGGAGGCCTCAGCACTCCCTGCCCCTTTGAGGCTTGTTCACACTGCAGGGAGTGGGCTGCCCTGTTCCGTCCGGACTCTGGCCCTGGATCTGCTGATGCAGTTTTCCTTCTTTAGGACCTCTACTAACTGCTTTAATTTGGTTTCTGACCTGCCCTCAACTACTGTGTTCACTGAATCCTAGAGCTGGCTCCCGTGGCTCTGACCCACGCCTCCTCACGGCCCTCCACTAACAGGCACAGGCCTGGTTGGCCCCTGGCCGCCGCTTCCCCTGTGGCTCCAGCTCTGCCCAGCCTCGTCACTGTCTTGCACGTGCAGGATAGCTGGTCTAAAGCCGGGCCTGTGAGGCTCATCTTGTCCCCTGGGTCTGCAACATGCGGCTTCTGGAATGTGAGTCATGAGTGAAATGTGCAGTGGGTAGAGCACTGGCCTTGAGTCGGGAAAGTTGAACTCTAAGACCAGCTCCGCCACGGACTCATTGACTGTCCTCAGACAACATGGAACAGTAGAAAAGGTATGGGATCTGGGGTCAGGAGACCTGAGTTCAAGTCCCAACTCTGTGACTTCTGTAAACTACATGACCCTGAGCCTGAGTCCCCTCCTCCATAAAGTGGAGCCGATAAAGATGGTGGGGACGACGATACAGACGTCACAAAATATCTGCTCTCCTTACGGGGGTTACTCAGAAGGTCAAAGCAAATGGAAATGTATGTTAGATGCTGCAAAACACTACACAAATACGGGTTGTTACTGTAGAAGAATCCAGGAAAAAAAGTATATAGTGCTATACAGCATTAATTGAAATAGTACATGTACTTTAAGAACTCTACCACAAAAAAAACCCCTCCTTATTCTGACCATTGTACTATTTTTAAGACATCATTAATATCTCCCATAGGATTTTTCACTAACTCAAACATCAGACTATTCTGGAACTGATCACATAACCACAAAACCCAAACCACTAACCCTGGATCAATAAGTCCCAGGGCCTGTTGATTGATTTTGAACTTTGCAGTTGGCAGGTGAGCAGCCCAGAGTGTGAGCTACTCAGTTCTTAGATACTCAGGGAAGAAGCTGAAGGGCCCACAGGTTTCATGTTTCTTATAGACCGTGTGTCACTGGAGTGGAGGGGGTGGAAGTGTGGGTAGGCACTGGGCGAGCCACGCTGACAGTGGCTGGAGTCAAGGTAGGGGCAAGGGGTGGGCAAGAAGGAATGAGGATGTGGGCATGAACTTCCACACACAGAGGCCGGAAGCAGCTGTCTCTGAGTGGGATCCAAGAGGCAAGTGAGGGTGTGCTGAGCAAAGGGGACGAATCGGCAAGAAGACCCGGCTTTCAATCCAGGCTCTGCATTTGGATTTCATCTCCAAAGTGGGAGCGATAATCTCTACTTCACAGGACAACCACATAGACCAGATGCGATCCCTCAAGGATGTGGAAGACAGCTCGGGAAACGCTCTCTGTGCAGGGATGCCCCAGCCTCTGGGCCTCCCCACCACCCCCGGGTTAATCCGTGCTGCAGTCCCTGCCATGGAGATCCCCACTCACCCTCGTGCCCCTCTACCCCAGCACTCACCCAGAGACATCTCCCCCTTCCCAAATCCTCTGGAGCACGCTAGCCATTTACTCACCCAGTCAGTCAACCAAACATTAGCCTACTCACCAAGCACTGCCTGGGCACCTATCACATGCCAGGCCCCAAGCCAGACCCTAGGGACCAGAGACGCCCATGGTCCTATCCCTGACTCCTGGGAGCTCATGGCATGGTGGGAAGAGGACATGCTGATGCTGCCGCCTCCTCAGGAAGGGACCATGATGCCTCCTCCCCCATTTCTTTTTCCCCAACCTCCATCACCCAGGACACGTTCTGGCCCCACAGGGGAAACCACCCACTTGGCTCCTATGCCTGACCAGGCAAGACGCCTGAGAAATGGAACTCGCTGCTCATACCGACATGTAGGACCTTGTGCCCACGAAGGAGTTGGCCATGGAGTCAATGAGCTGCCCGCTGACCCCAAAGTCACAGAGCTTGATCTCCCCACGGGAGTTCACGAGGATGTTGGAAGGCTTGACATCTGCAGGGGAGAGAACACAGAAAAAGGAGGGAGTTGACACAAGTGGATTGGGGGCGAGAAGGGTCAGCACTCTCCAGACAGAACAGCCTTGACCACGAGTCCCAGGATGTAGTGCCATCCCACAGCCAGCTCTTGGCTTGCCAACACGGGACACCACAATCCCTTAGTCCGTCTTGTTCAGGGTTCAAGAAAAGACTGTGAGGAGAGGAAATGGCAACCTGTTATACAAGCAGGCCAGAAAGTCAGTGGATTTCCACTCTTTGAGAATCCAGACCTGAACACATGACCCACAGGAAGGAGTCAGTTATAAATAAGATTTCAGACTTGGTTGCTTCAGTCACCCTCACTGGCAAGACAGAACAGCTATGGTTGGATCATATGGCAGAAGAACAGCACAGACAGTAAGACTTGTATGCTAGCTGAGGCCACACACCAAAGGCTCAGGGGAGACCAGATAGGAATGCCTATTCTTGATCTTCACACCACGCACAGAGCATGGGGGTTTTACAAATATGCGTGGCAGAGGCTGGCAGCTGCCTTAGGACTGACGTCTCGGAGGTCATCTCCCAAACAGTCTCCACAGCCGCAGCAGCTATGAGCCCAGGGGAGCCCCCCGCTGCCCTACCAGGGTCAGTCAAGGCAGTGCCGCCAGAACCGGCCCCAAAGCCTTCCATGCACTCGGACCCTCCCCTCTTCCCACCTGGCTGCCCCATCACTACTAGCTCACCGGCCCTTCCCTTTGCAGAGGGAGGTGAACTTCCACCATCTCCCCTGATTCAAACTCTGCTCTGTAAAGTGGGCAGAGCAGGGTCAAGTGTTCTCATTTATAGGTGGGGAAACGAGGCTGGAACTTGGTAAAAGTCCCCAAGCCAGGGTTGTGTGGGCAGACCTCAGCAATGAGACCCCCCCAGTAAGCAGGCCATAGCCGAGGGCAAAGCATAAACTGGACAGGCAATCTTTGATAGAAGTAATAGGGATACTCTAGAGAATATCTGGAGAATTCGAGGGAAAAAACCAAATCCCCATAATCCAAAGCTATCTGAACCACTATTCCCATTTCATTATTTTTCTCTTCAGTACTCTCAGATGAATGCATTTACAGACACCCCTTGAAGGTCCAGACCACTGCATTATATAAAGTGAATATATATAAAGAGAGTAAAGAGAGTCAAGTGAGTTTTCTTGCGTTTCCTGGTGCATATAAAAGTTATGTTGGGGCACCTGGGCGGCTCACAGTAGATTAAACAGCCGACTTCCCCCCAGAAATCATGATCTCAGGGTCATGGGATTAAGTCCTAGGTCAGGCTCCCTGCTCAGTGGGGAATGTGCTTCTCCCTCTCCCTTTGCTTCCCCCACCTCGATCATGCTCACTCACTCTCTCAAGCAAATAAATAAATAAATCTTTTTTTTTTAAGTTATGCTTAAACTAGACCATAGTCTATGAAGTATACAGCAGCATTATGTTTAAGAAAATGATGTACATACCTGAATTCAAAAATACTTTACTGCTAAAAACTGTTAACAATTACCTGAGTTTTGGCAAGTCATAACCACTGATCACAGATCACCATAACAAACATAATAATGAAAAGTTTGAAAAATTCAAGAATTAACAAAATGTGACCCAGAGACGTGAAGTGAGCAAAAACGCTGCTGGAAAAATGGTGTAGTGTAGACTCACTCGATGCAGGACTGACACAAACCATCAATCTCAAAAAAATGCAGTATCTGCAAAGCACAATAAAATGATATATGCCTGTATTTATCCTTGAACAGATTCTAACAAGTCTACAGAAGCATCTTTCCAAGGATAAAGTGAAAACAAAAAAACCCAGTCTCTTGTATCCCAATAAAGTCCTTCTCCTGCCCGTCCCTCCTCCGCCCCTCATTCCCAAGATGCGCGGCCAGCTCCAGCATCTCCATCTCTGTGCCTCACGCGCTCCCAGAGACAGGCCTGGAACTCGCTCACAGCAGGGGCTCCTAAGCCCTCCTGAAAGGAAGGCTCTGAACTCACGGTGTGCATACACAAGCACTCAGAGCCACTGGTGCAGTCTTCCCAAGACCCAGCCCTCATCATGTCACAGGACATGAGACCTTTCCAAAGGCCCTGTCACCCTCCCTGTGTCTGCTCCATAAAGTCTTCCAGAATGCAGGCATCAGAAGTAACCTTAGCAGGAATCTGGTTCCCTCCCACCCTGCGGCCACATGACCCACCTCTGCTCCCCTCATCCACTTCCTGTTCATGGAGCACCTGGATGCGTCAGGGCCCGTGCAGATACCAAGAAGACAAGGGCAAGCAAACCGATGGGAGTGCCTACTGTCAGGGAGCTTACATTTTAGCGTGCGTACAGACAAAAACCAACAAACAAATGGGCAGCGTCAGGTGGTCTCAAGGGCCATGAAAACCAGGTAAGACCACACACCATGAGGGGGAGGGTGCCTCTGAGCAGGGAGGAGGACCCTTAGCAACGACCTAGATAGAGTCATGCAGCCTCCCGCAGAATCCCTTCGGGATGTCAGGGACTGAACCTGTCTTCTGTTTCTTCTCCACACCTAGAATGAGGGCAGGCCCCAACACACACTTCCAGCTGAGGAGCCACGGTCTTCACCCGCACAGTACCGTGGCGCTTCTCCAACGGAGGACACACGCCTCACCCCAGAGGAGAGTGTCCAGTGTGTGGCAGGTGACGCCAAGTGGCAGGGAGATGGTGCTCACAGGAGGCGCCGCAGGGAGAGCACACAGGAGGCACTCCAACCTGGACGGCCCTTCACCCCTGTGCCTCCTCACCTCCCAAAGGAGCCCAAGGCAGGTTAGGCTCTGTTTTCGAGCAAAAGAACAGCCCTGGCTAAAGACACCTGTATTCAAATCCCGCCCTGCCATCTGCTCCACCGGCAGCCTTGAGCCAGGCCCTCTGCTTCTCCAGCACCAGCCTGCCTGCGGGTGAGGCGATGGTAACAATCACAGCTCCTGTGACCTTACCCAATGGTGACCAAGACCAACCTAATGCGGGGTCGGCATTTACATGGCACACAATGTTACAGAGACAAAAGGATTCTTTCACAGGCCACCCTCCATGAGGAGCAGTTCACACACCAGACACCTGCTTCCTCCCTCCCCCCCCAGAGAGCCTCCCCCACCCTTCCACCCCCACCCCCACCCAGGTTTTCCTTCTTCTGCTGGTTCAGATGCTTCTCTCCAGGCTGCAGCTGCTGCTCAGGAGTGGCTACACAGCCTCTGTCACTGCGTGGATCTGATTTCTATTCACATGGCAAGCAAGCCTCCTTTTCTCCAAACTTATGTAACACCACTCTCCTCCATCGCTGACTGTCAGTTCCCGCTTCCCCCACTGCCAGGGAACAACACTGCCTGGGAGGCTGCAGAAACCATGGGGGATGGGGTCAGAGGAGCAGAGGGAAACCCTGAGATTTCCCTGCCTGGACCACACCCTGGGAGCCACTCCCACTGCACACACTCCCTCCTGGTGACCTGGATGCTCCCTCCTGGTGACCTGGAGGGCGGACAAGAGGCTGCCTGCAGACCTGGGCCTCCAAAGCCCTCAACTACAGAGCATGTGGCTGAGCCACGAGGCTGGGACACGCTTCCTTCTGGCAGCCCCAGCCAAATCAGGCTCTTCTCTGGGGGCATAAAAGGTCCATGTCCTACAAGTCCAGAGAGACTGCTTCCTCCAACTGGCAGCGTCCCACCTTTGCTCTCCACCATCACTGCCCTTGTTCCTCCATCCTGTCCCCACATCCTCCTCCTCACTCAGTCCTGCACAGAAATCGGTGCTCCTGCAGTGGGAAAGTCCCCACCTCTCGGCCTGCCTTTCCACATTAGCCACAGAGCCCAAAGCCCTCCCTCCCTCTCCAGCTTCCTGCTGTGTGGGGCCCCAGCTCAGGCCTGCCCCTCTAACCATGCCTCCCCCCTCCCCCACATGTGAAACACGCACCCTTCCAGCCCACCCTCACCTCCAGGTCCAAGTCCAAGTATTCAAGGGTCCCCTTCCTCATTTGGGAGCCTGCCCTGTTCCTGGAGCCCTCCAAGGTTTCATCGGGCTTCCTCCCACAATGTCCTAGCAGCAACCCAAACCACTGTTCACATCACAGGCCCAGGACCCCTCTACTTCCCAAAGCCTTCCCCAGGCCGTGGGTTCCCTTTCTCACCCTCCAATATCAAGAGGTCGAGACTGAGAGGAGCCACAGGACCTGGCGGGCTGGGCTGCATTCTGAAGGGAGCGCCCAGAATCCATGAGGCCCCCAGGCTGACAAGCTTCCCCGGGAAACCTCTGAGGAGCCATGGTTTGTTGCCCCAATCCTGCTCAGGCCCTGCAACAATGAGGACGAGTAAGTCCTCCTTCCTCAGAAACAAACAAGGAGGTTTTATGAAAAAAGTGGACAAAGTATTTTCTTCTTTCCTATTTTCTGCCCCAGAAAAGAACCACTGTGCAAAGCCTTCTGATCCTTCCCCCAAGAGCACGTAATTTTTACTTAATTTCTGAGCATTTTCTACCCCTGTAAAACAAAGGGTTTGGATTAAATAATTCAGTGGGTCATGTGCTTATTTTATAAACACAACTGAGCTATGAATAAAAGGACACGGTTCTTCAAGGCCATCCACAAGGAGAGACGGGACACGAAAAGTAACAAGAACGTCGTACACATGTGTACGATGGTGAGGGCGAAGGGAGAGGGCCTGAGGGCACTGTGGACTGATACTCTGAATTCTTCCACCCGGCCAGGCTCAACGCCAGCCTGACTAGTGGGCAGCTCCCATCAGGCAGATGCAGCGAGTGTCAGCCCCCCAAAGGGTATGATCGAGTAACCTCGTTTCATTTGGCAGAGAAGAATATTATAGGAAGTTGCATTTGCTATGGAGGTGGGGGTGCACACGATGGAAGAGAGGGCATGAAGAAAGAGAGGGCAGGGGAGCCGCAGAGGGGATGGGGAACGCAAGAGAAATAGGAGGAAGAAAAAAGAAATGAGGGCCCCAGAGAAAGAAGCAAGTTGAGTGATGCCTGGAAGCCAGACCCCGGCTCATCTGTGACAAAGGCTAAATCCAAAAGTGAGATGACTTTGGATAAGTGAGTTAAAGGTTACAGAAATGAAGGCAAATGAGATTTTTAAATGATGACTTTAGGCCTCAAATGATCCCTTTTTAGCAACCCTGGAAGGTCCCTAATAACCCTTCTCTAAAAGTGAAGAAACAGAAGGGAAAAGTGGCCAACCCTGGTATGTCAAATAATGTTCTCCACAGAGCCACCTCCAGTTACCTTACCCATGACCTCAGGGAGCTAATTAAATAGCAACCTAATTAACATTCAGAGAAAATCCCAAACCCTTCAATTAGCCCTGAACTGTAACCTCCTCTCCCATCCAGCCTCCTCAAGAGCACCGCTTTCTCCTCTCGATGCCTTCTCCCAGGGAAGGAGAACGGATGCAGCTGCCAGGGGGTGGGGTGGGGGGATGGCACAGGCAAGCCCAGCCGGCCTGGGAAGACGCCACAACAGCTCTGGTTCATCGAAGACCTCCTATGCCAGGCCTTTTAAATACAGTCTTCTTTAATCCTCGCAACAATGGTGAGAAGCAAGCCCCCTACCCCTTGGTGTACAGATGAGAAACAGTGAGGCCCAGAGTCAGGGAGAGGGCTGTCAAGATTACACAGGGAGCTAATGGCAGAGGCTACAGTAGCACTCAGACTCTTGATTATCCAGAGCCGAGGTAACTGGGCTCTAGATGACCGAGCAAACGGTGAGCTGTACTCCAAAGTTTCAGAAAAGCCATTATTTAGTTGCGGGTGACAGTGGTCAGATGGTACAAACTTCCAGTTGTAAGACAAATATTCCTGGGGTGCAACGAACAACACAGTGACTATAGTTAACAATACTGGATTGTTCATTTGTAAGTTGCTAAGAGAGTACTTTTTTTTTTTTTTTTTTTTTTTTTTTTAAGATTTTATTTATTTATTCATGAGAGACACAGGCAGAGGGCGAAGCAGGCTCCTCACAGGGAGCCCAACGTGGGACTCAATCCCGGGCCTCCAGAATCAGGCCCTGGGCTGAAGGTGGCGCTAAACCCCTGAGCCACCCGGGGAAGCCTTTTTTTTTTTTTTTTTTTTAAGAAATCCCTCCATCCAACATGGGGCTTGAACTCACAACCCCAAGATCAAGGCTCACATTGTCTACTGACTGAGGCAGCCAGAAGCTCCTGCAAGTTCTTAACAGTTTTCATCATAAGAAAAAAAAATGCAATCGCATGCTGGTATTAACTATACTTACTGTGGTGATCCATCCATCAAACCAGCATGCCTTATACCCGAAACCAACACAATGTTATGTCAATCATATCTCAATTTTTTTTTTTAAGTTGTGGTAGGGGAAGAAGGTCACTCACATTATAGATGTAACAGGCTTTTTCTGGGAACAGGACAGATAAATCATTTAAGACTCATGAGAGAAAAGACTTCTCTGCTCCGGGAGATGAGAGCTTCCTTCTCAGCATAGGCGCCCTGTTCCACCTTCAGAAACTTGCAGACAGGGAACCAGAGGCTGCTTCCCACCTCCTCCCACTTTAACAACCGAGTTCAACCACGGAACTTCTGGAGCCTGGTCCTAACAAGCAGGTACTTTCACCTCTGCACTTCTTACAACCTAGGCCACTGAGTGCCATTTAATTTTTTTTCTTCCCTCCCAAGACTCATCAGTTTTGAAATGCTTTCATTTTCTACCTCTGTGTGCCCCGTTCTGCAAATTTGGTGTTAATCTCCTGACCCATAAGGCACATGAAATGTCAGCAATTAAACGAGACAGTATTGCCAGCGCTCAGAATCCATTTTTCTTTTTCAGATTTTGGTTTCCATGAGTATATGCCATTGCAAGAAATGGTCAATTTTTAAAGGAGGATGCAACAAAAGCCACAACAAAAAGTACATCATGGGTTACACTCAAAAAAGAGAGGCGGGGGCAGGGATGGTGGTAGTGGAGACAGTGAAAGGAAAAGAAGGGGCAATCACAGGAAAAGCTTATGGGTCCCGGATTCCTGGTCTCTCATCTTCAATGACTCCCTAATAATATTTGGCAGAGCAGCCCCATTTTACAGACACAGACAGAAATAAAGGCTTAAGGAGACAGATGTCCCTTGCCAAAGATCACACAGAAAAGCTTTTCCACTAAAGAAACCGGCCACAAGCACACATTTCCCTTTGCTGGCTGTGGGCTAATTCAGAGGACAGCACATCTATCACGAAGCCAATCACCCACCTGAAGGCAGGAAAACAATGCTGGCTAATGTGGATACTTCTCATCCACAATTCAAGAGAGGGGAATTAGCTTAAAAAAATGTGTTTGACCTGCTGAAGGGTAATTTTCCCCAGCAGCAGAAGATGGGCGTAAAAGATTGGAAAAAGGAAAGATAGAGAAAGCTGGAGATCTCATTTTTAAATGCCAAGGAGAGGGAATTTCTAGTAGCATCACTGTATTTATGACGGCCCAAGCTCCATCAAAGTAAGGCATGACCATATGTACCTGGGTCACAAGTTCACATCATGCACCAGAGAAGCCTGGAAATTCCAGGATGTCAAGAGGCCACTCATCGTCATTTCTGGCTTAGGTTGGGACAGACCCCTAAAAAAGGCACTTAGCAGAGTGTGTGTGCCAATTTACAGACAAACGTGAGCCAGATGGATGAGACAGTCCTTGTGGAGCCTCCTGAGCAGAGCCCTCCCCAACTACACACTCTTCTTTGGGAGACACACTCCTCCCTCTCACCGAACAAGAGCTCTGGGTGGACATCACAGCCTCAAGGTTTCCCTTAGAAGTGAGGCTTTGTGATGTGAGAGAGAACAGGACACAGATCTCCCAGGATTACTCTCAGCCTGGGCCACCAGGCCTTTCGTCAAGGGACCAGCTAGAGCCTCGAGACACAAGCTTGGGCCTCACACTCCTTTGCACCACAGCTGCCTTGAGAAGGGCCAGGGAGCAAGTCTTCTAACTGCCTTCTCCTCCCTATCTGAATGCACAGGCACCTGCCCTTTGCTCTCCTCAGGCTTCCAGAATAAACCCTGACCACCTCTCTTCACCTGCTCCCCAACAACCGCTCCCCCCAGCTGCCCACCAAGCCACTATCCTGACTCAGACCCACCCACATCATCTCTTACTGGACCATGACAACAGCCTCCTAACTGTCCTCTCTCCCCCTCGAGCTCCTCTTAGCCACAGCAGCCGGGGCCCTCTTCTTCCAAGAATCACTCACCTTACTTCCCTGCGTAGGAGCCCTCCTCTGTTCCCCTCTGCCTATGATGATATCCAGCCCATGAGCAGAGCAGTGAAGACCCCCTCGAGTCCCTTAAGCGTTCGTTATCGACTCCCACCACACACCATCAGGAACCTAGACAACCCAAACAGCTTGCTGTTCCCTGTGAGGACTGATCTGCGTTCTCTGCCTCTGTTGCCACGATTCATGTGCTCCCCTCTACCTGGGATTCCAGCTCAGGGCCAGTTACACCCCCTCCACAGTGCTTCCCTAAAGGGACTGAGGAAGCACTCTCCCTCCTCCAAAGGCCCATCTGCCTCGCTTAAAGAGCGAAGAGACACTCATCTGGAGCCCTGATCCATCTCTGTGGGTCTAGCAGCTGAGGTAATTCTAGAGAGAACGTGACTCACATTTCTCACCAAGAGACCAGCACACTGGATTCTAGCTACTGATTAGCCAGCCACTCTCTGTTTCTCTCCATCTGTAAGGTGGAGCAGTCTAGACAGGGTTCAAAGGAATCAGTTTTCCTGTAAATTCACTGCCCCTGCCCCCAAGGCTGTCACCACATGACCGGTGAATAAGACTAGCATGTAGAGGAAGCAGGAGTGCAGCCCAGCCACCCCCTGGACGCTCTGGGCAGCCTACAGATGGTGGCACAAGGACACCCCCTTCCACCCAGGCAGGACCGTGGTCAGGACAGAGGCCCATGTGCAGCCTCAGGGGCCACTGTGACTTTCTGCTCAGGGAAGCCTGGCAGGACACCAGAAAAGGCCAGGCTGGTAGGACAGGGCCTGGCAAAGGCCACAGAAGAAGCCACTCAGAAACTTATCACATGTGAGCCTGCTACACGCGGCTTGTAAAACAACAAAACAAAAACACACTTGGGCCACTTCCAATCTTGCCTGTCGGTGCCCACAGCAAGACGAAGATGTCAGGGTTCTAACCGCGACCCTGGCGGAGGGCACGTTTCCTTCAGAGGCTGTTGCTAGCACACCCACAACGTGCTCCAGACACCCCCAACTGTCCCCGGGGCCATGATCCAAAAACAATCAGAGTCTCAGCAGAAGCCTCAACAATTATTCTGGCCCAACAGCTCCCTGGGCAATAAGAAGCTTCCCCAGGGTGCCCACCTAGCAGGACGGCCCTGCACAACCTACTCGAGCTCTGAAGAGAGCCATGGCCGGGCATCCCCTCAGAAGTCTAGGCTGGTGGTGCCAGGGCACTGTGGGCCCAGGCTACTAATCCAACACGGCACGTAAGCATCAGGCAGGCTACACACTACCCCAGCTGACAGAAGGAAAAGAAAAATGAGCTGAGGCATAGCTTAAAACTATTCTTGGCATTTATTGATCATCAGCCAGCAATTCCACGGCAGAAACAATTTATGGGCTAAGCTGTATAAACGCTCTACCAATTTAACTTACATAATGTTTCTTCAGAGTCTTGATCAAAGTAAGACCTTGATTAGCAGAATGGGCTAAGAAGAATGACAGGCTGGCAATGCAAATCACCACTGTAAGTGGCGTGAAGCAGAGCTGCATCCTTAGGACCCCCACCTCCCACCCTGGAACTCAGAGCCTAACCACCTGAGTCTGCTTTAGAGACACCAGACCTAGGAGCTCCTGCCACAGGGAGTGCAAGGACCACTTTGAAACCTTTGTGGTTAATTCCCATCAGAGCTTCAGGATCAGTGAAAAACCCTCTCTCCTACCTACGCCATCCATCAGGTTTTCACCAAGAACTCAAAGCTGAAAACCCCAGGGCTTCCTCTTGCACTTAAATTCTAAGGTTTCCTTAGTTGGGGGAAATTCTTCTTCTCCTTAAAACCCAGTAATCAGGAAGCTTTCTCTGTAAAGGACCACAGAGCAAATATTTTTAGGTTTTGAGGGTCATATGGTCTCTTTCACACGCAACCACTTACCTTTGCCATTATAGCACAAAAACAGTCATGAAAAACAAATATGCATGCTATGTTCCAACAAAACTTCATTATGGACACTGAAGTTTGAATTTAAAACAATTATCATATATCACAAAATTCTAAAAAACAATTCTTGGCTTGCAGGCCCTACAAAAATAGACAGTAGACCTATGTGGCCTGTGGGCCGCCAGTCTGCCCACCCCTGCTTAAATGTTTAATTATTGTTTCGATCTGTTAACAGCTTTTTGTCTTCCTGACCCAGTGCTTGATCATATTAGTAGCAAAATATAATTTTTCTTCCTAATTTGCTAGCTTTCAGCCTCTGTTCCTCCTTTCCACCTTCTGGTAATAAAGCCCCTCTTTTCATTTGGGGTAGGCTCCTCCCAACAAGTGTTTCTGCTAGGGTGTCAACCAACAAGCCCCATCTATCCTGCCACAGAGTAGGTTATAATCCCAGGTGGACAACCAGACCACGCTAGTCCCTGGAACAAGTGACTGGCCCAAAAGCGGGCAGGCACTAGCAGCACAGCCAATCAGTGATTCAGGCCTACAGGACAGTGGGCAGAGCTCTTTCTCTGGAACAGAACACTAAGGACTGAGGTCCCTGCTGCCCCCAATGAAAAGCCTCAGACTGTAAAGGAGGCCCACACCACGAGTAATGCTGAGAGGTAACAGGGTCCTGAGGCTGTCTTTTCAACCCTATATTCATCCCTGCCTTCTAACAGGTGACCCACACTAATCCATTCTTTTGATTAAGTAATCTTGCATTGGATTTCTGACACAACCAAAGAATCCTAATTATATCACATCAAATTCTATTTGAAAGTTGACAGGATAGCAGCGATTCATGCATAAAAAATAACACTGGCTGTGTTCCACCACCCTGTATTTCAAGACGTTTTTCCCCTGTTAGACTCCAAGTTCCTGGAGGACACAATGCATTTCTGAGCCATCTTTATGCTCTCTGGAGTGATTCACTTAGTACCTTGTACTTAGAGGTATTCTATGAATATTATACAAATACTACTTTCTTTGCATCATGGAAGCCAACAGTGAGGAGAAGGGCAAATCAACATGGAGGAACATGTGCACGTACATACCCATGATTATACCAAAAAACGTTACCCAGAGATTCCAGACAAAACTAATACCGACTCTCTGATCAGCGGCCCACAAACTACATACACCAGGCTAAGCCACACAGTCTGCTTTGCCCTTTGAACACTCGGGGAATAGAATATAATGTCTACACAAAAGCAGGACAGACTCGCAGAGGACTTCAACTACTCCTTGACCTCCATCTGTTCTTTCCAATTGATTAAGTTCTTCTTTCCAGCTTATCTTCCAACTCAGGCAAAAGACCTGGAAGGCAAAGCATCCTGTGATGGGAACTATCCCTTCGGGCAACAGGGACTGCCCTGAGGCCAGCAAGACCCCCACAAGACCCCCACATGATGGCCCCCAAAACAATGATCCACCTGACCTTGACTGTTCACGTGCACGTACCCCATCGACCCACATTTTCCTTAAAAACCTCCAAGTGAAAAAAAAAAAAAAACAAAATCTCCAAGTGTTTTCAGCCCTCTGGGGACACTAGTCTGCTACCTTCTCAGTGTTGGCTTCACTGAAACAAATTCCTTTCTTGTTTCACCACCAGTCTTCTCTCTGCCTTTGGATTGTCCATGGCCAGTGGTCAAACCTAATATATGTGGTACCCCCGGAGCCAGGTGCTCTTGCACCCTTGTTCCCCGCTACAGGATCACAGCAGATGGGTTCCCTGCAAACAAAGTCCAGAACAGCAGGCCATCACCTCAGACAGTGGGAATATGAGCCGTACTAGTCAGGCCCATAAAGTCCTGCTCTACAGCCGCAAAGACAGATCCCTTCAGGAATGAGGCTGAGAACCTGGTTCGCACCCAGCATGGACAGACACATCAGAGATATATGAAAGCTAGCCATATGTATGCCCAAAGCAGGGTATCTCACTAGGGCCAACGGTCCTTCAACTTACCTGGTCGACTAAAAATAAGTGAAAACTTTCAAGAGACTATTACGTAGGTGGAAAAAACAGTACTTAAATGGCACCTGGAAATGGTCTCCCCCCAACTACCATTATGGCTCTTCCTCTTACAGAAAGTCATTTGTGAGTTCAGGTGTGCCTAGTGTTATATCACCAACATTATTCCCACACCCACCATGAGGCTAAGAAGGCCTCACTGCCCCAGCAGCAGCACCCCAGGGGTAGCTAGCTGAGGAACGAGGACAACTGCTCTTCTGCTTACACAACCCAACCTCCCAACCAGAGGGGCCCTGGTTCCTGCCCTACTCAAGTGTGGGAGTCTAGCTTTTAAAAAAATTCTCTCAACTTTTCCAGGATCTCAAAACACTTAGGCATTTTGAGATACTTAAACCAGCATCTGGCAATCACAAAAACCTACTGATTGATCTGTTAAGCAACAGTAACACAGATTGTCCATGATGTTGGTCAAGCACTATTTTAAGCGCTTGTAGGCATTGTCTCAATCCTCACAGCCCTGGAGGTAGACTATTCCTCCTGAGGCTTGGAGAAGTTAAATAACTTGCCCAAGGTTACACATTCAGTAGCACAGTCAGAATTCAAACCCTGAACTTTTGTCACCAGGACAGAGTGCAAAAACTGGCTGAAATATTTTCTAGCTGCTCCCAAAGAGACAGAACCTATCCCGCTACATTTTTAGTCCTGACTGGATCACATGACTTTTTTTTTTTTAAAGCCAACAGGACATTAACCTGATGGAAACAGAGGTTTAAATGGTGCTTTAGTAGTAGGGTTACTCCTCTCTTATGACTGAAACCCCAAGACCATCATGGGAAGAAGCCAGGGAGTTTGTGTCTCAGAGGATGAGTGAAAACATGAGGAAAGAGGTCCAACCAGCCCACAAAATTACAGAGAGTAAATCACTGCTGGTTTATTGTCGGGGGTTTTTTCTCTAATTTTTACTTAATAAGATATTTACTTGAGAGAGAGAGAGCAGGTGGAGGGGCAGAGAGAGAGAGAATCTCAAGCGGATTCCACTCTGAGCACAGGGGCCTGATGTGGGGCTTGAACCTACAACCCATGAAATCATAACCTGAACTGAAACCAAGAGTTGGATGCTCAACAGATTGAGCCCCCAGGTACCCCACGACACTGCTGTTTTTAAACTACTAAGGGTTGGGCTGATTTATTCATTCCACAGTGAAAACTCATTGAAATAACCACTAAGCTTTCAACCAGAAAATTATCAGCAAGTAGGAATAAAGAAAAGAAAAATGTACAGCCAAGAAAAAGCCCCCGCAGGTTTCCCCATTTCACCTCAAGGACATAATGAGAAGAAACAGAGTTTAAATTTCATCAGGAAAGAATATATTTAGACCAGAGGAAAAACTTACTGGCAGCAAGGAGTCTCACTATCCCATCATCACCCTAACCCAGGTTTCTGGGAATCATCCACTCATTGTTCTTCTTGCTCAGGAATCGCGTTGTGCAAGAATACCATTCCACAGCCCAGGCCTCACAGTGAATTCTTTCAGGGCTTCTGGAGAAGATGCATGACAGCAGGAGTCTGAAAAGTGGAGCAGTTAGGCCAAGCTGCCTGCTGCAGACACTGCTCATTGGAGGAGAAGTCCTAGTGACTTCCCCTTCTTGGCTGGGCAAAGAATGAACTCTCCACCAAAGATAACTGTCCAGAGACCCATCTGGCTCACAAAGCAGCTCTTCTTGCCAAAGAGCAGTAACTGCAGAGCCAGAAAAGAAATTCCTGAGAAAGTGGGGGCAGCATCAGGCAGAAGGAAAAAGCAAGTTGGTTATTCCAGGAATGAGCTGCAAGTTTCCTCTCTTTGGAACAGAAATAAAGTTAGAGCTCTCCATCAAAAACCCAGAGCACGGTACAGTGGGGAGAGAAAAACTCAGGCCTAGATCAATGACTGTGTTAGAGGCAGGAGACACTGTTGATTCCTGTGTGTTCTGACACCTGTTAATCACACATCCACCCATTTAACAACTCTTTGAGGGGCAAGCTATTCTCTGTTATACTAGAGTCGGGATACAGAGATGAATGTGATGTGTCCCCTGACTTGAAGAAACTCACAAACTGGTGAAAGAAAAACAAACTCTCAGCTAGGGTTTCGATATCTGTAAAATAGGCAAAACAAACCTATCACAAGGTTGCTGTGACCAATAAATGAGAAAAGTAGCTAAAGCACATAATACAGTACTTGGTACATAACAGGCCCTCAATAAATACTCATTATTTATTACAGTAAGAAAGGGATGGACACTGTGCCAAAGGAATACAGACGCAAAGCACTTAATTTGCTCTGGGAGGGGACTGGTTCATGGGAACACTTCTTGGAAGAGACGTCTGAACTAAACAGTAACATTATTACTATAGTAACAACATAACTAAGCCAAACAGTAACATTATTTATTAATGATTTATGGGAAGCAGCCCTTTAAATCCTCACAAATATACCAAATATGCATATAATTTGCAATTGCTGCCCTTTGGCATGAACTCTCCTCATTTAACGGATGAATAAATAACTCAAGAGTTTATATTCCCTGTATGTAAGAGAGTTAAGATTTGAACTTTAACTGGCAGATTCCCAAGCCTTGGGGCTATACCTTAAAAAGATGAGCAGACTTAGCCTAGAAAAGGTAGGAGTATGAGGGACGCGGTAGGGTTGGGAAGTAAACATTCCCAGGAAAGGCAGTAATAAGAGCAAAAGGGAGCAGCACACAAAGGTACAGCTGATAAAAGAAATTCATCCTCACTGGGTCTCAATTTCTTCGTACATAAAGGCAGAAGGAAGGCAATTCACCTTTGTTAGGCCCCTCTTTACGCAAACCATTTTGCTAATTGCTTTCCTTATGTAATGTCCTCAATCCTCACAGCAACCTTGAAGTAGGCAAGAGGATTCTATTTTATAGATGATACACTGGCTTTCCTCCACCAAATCCTTCTACAACACTGACTGGTCGGTCCCTCATGGATTCTGCTGAGTGAGAATTATGTCCTTTGCAGCCCTCGAACGTAGCCCCTTGCTCAAGAAATGTTCATCTCTCCCCCCTCTTTCAGCTATTCCTATTTCCTAGAAATAAGTACAATAAAATATTCTATCCAGGAACTCAGAGGTCTTTAAAAAAAAAAAAAAAAAATCAAGGTCTATATACTACTAGAAAACTGCTCCCCCACACCAGTCATACCGTACCTCCTTATTGACACTTTTCTTGTCACTAGAAAAAGGACAAAATAGTAGCTAGTGTAGTTATAAAGTAGAAAGCTTTCTACGATTTTGCATTTTAAGTGTGTAGTTTGATGCGTTTTTGAATAAAGCATACAATGGTAAACCCACCACCAAAATCAGGATTTAATATTTTGATTACTCCAGAAAGTTCCCTCATATCCCTTTGAGGGAGATCCCCACTCCAGCCCCCTGACACCCTCAGGCAACCACTAATCTACTTTATTACTATGTTACTGTGGATTAATTACATCTGTCCTAGATATTCATATACATGGAATCCTACCCTATGTGTTCTTTTGTGTAGAGTTTCTTTTACTCTGCATGTTTTTGAGATTCATCCAAATTGTATCAATAGTTCACTCATTTTTATTGTTGAGCTTCATTCTGTTGTTTAAATCTATCAAGATTTGTTTATTCACTAATCTAGTGACCAATATTTTGTTGGTCCTAGTTTGGGGCTATTGTGAATAAAGATGCTATGAACATTTGTGCACAAGTCTCTATGTGGACAAATGTATTCATTTCTCTTAAGTCAATAGAGAGACAAGGGGCTAAGGGATTTGTTGTATGGTTTAATTTTAAAAAACACTACAAAACTCTCTTTCAAAGTGCTTGTCCCTTTCCCTGGTTGCTTTTAAGAAACTTGCTTTATCACTGTTTTTGACAACTTCACTTTTTGAGGAGGGTGTTTGCTTTTTGGTTTGTTTTTTTTGTTTGTTTGTTTGTTTTGTTTTTTACAGTTTTATTAGTATATCATTTTCTCTCTCTTTTTTTAAAGATTTATTTATTTATTGGAGAGAAAGAGAGAAAACAAGCCCGAGGGGCAGAGGGAGAGAGAGGGAACCTCAAGCAGACTACCTGCTGAGTGCAGAGCTTGAGATGGGGCTTGATCCCACTCATGACCCAGAGATCATGACCTGAGCTGAAACCAAAAATCGGACATTCAACCAACTGAGCTACCGACCGAGGCACCCCTATTGGTTATGTGATTTTTAAATAATAAACCCCAAATACTTGAAGTGTATCATTTGATGAACATATGTATGTTATCATCACCACAATCAAAATTATCATACCCAAAAGTCTCCTTGTGCCCTTCTGTAATCCTGCCCTCCTCCTTCCCTCATTCCCCAAGCAGCCACTCGTTTGTATTTCATCACTACAGATCAGTTTGTAATTTCTAGAATTATATAAATGGAATCACATGATATATGCTCTTTTTTTGTCTGTTACATTTTTCATGTATCAATGGTTTATTCTTTTTATTGCTGAATAATATCCTAGTGTATGGATGTACCACAATTTGTTTAACCATTCAACTACTGATAGATGTTTGGGTTATTTTTAGTTTTGGGTTATTACAAATAAAACTACCCTGACCAGTCATGTACAGGGCCTGAATGGACATACGCTTTCATTTCTTTGAAGAAAATCCTGAGTGAAATGACTGAACATAGAGTAGGCACATACTTAACATTTTAGAAACAGAGGAGCTGTTTTCCAGCATGCTTGTACCATTTCACATTTCTGCCTACAGTGTCTGAGAGTTCCAGTTGGTCTGTATCCTCAATAACACATGGGTAGTCTCTAGACATTCCAGTAGGTGTGAAGGGGTATCTCACTGCGAACTAAATTTACATCTCCATAATGACAAATGTTGTTCAGTATCTTTTCATGTGCTTATATGCTATCCATGTTATCTTCATTAGTATGACATCTGTTCAAAGCTTTACCCATTTCTCTAATTGGGTTGTTTATCTTTTTATTATTAAATTTTAAGAGGTCTTTATATAATTTAGACAATGCCACTAGACAGATACAGGTTTTGCCAATATTTTCTTAGTCTGCGGCTTGCCTCTTTGTTTCTGTATCTTTTGAAAAGCAATGTTTTTAATTTAGATAAAGTTCAATTTATTGATTTTTCCTTTATACTTCTCCATGCCTTTTGTGTCCCATTTAAAAACACTTTGCTAAAACAGAGGTCATTAAGATAGTCTATGTTTTCTTTCAGATGTTTTATAGTTTTAATTCATACAGTTAGACCTATGATCCACTGAGAGTTCATTTTTCTTTATGATGTGAGATAAGTGTGAGGGTTCATTTTTGTACATAAGAATATACAACTGTTCCAGCAACATTTACTGGCAAGATTATTGTTCCTTTATCGAACTACCTCAGAGTCTTTGTCAAAACTCAACTGACTACATATATACATGTCTATTTCTGAATCCTTCCATTTTATTCGATCTGTTATGTTTAGCTTCACACCAACACAACACTACTGACTATCACAGCTTTATAATAAATCTGGAAATCAGGTAGTCTAAGTGCCCCAATTTTGTTCTTCTTCTTCAAAGCCGTTTTGGCAGTTCTAGGTCCTTTGCATTTCCACATACATTTTGTATATAATTTATGAATTCTACAATAAAGGTTACTGGGATGTTCAAGAGGATGGCTTTCAATCTACAGATCAATTAAAGCAAAACTGACACCTCAGCAACACTGATAGCGGTGGTAGTTGCATAACAACATGAATGTATTTACTGCCAGAAACATATGCCAAAAAATGGTTAAAAATGATAAATTTTATGTTATGCACATTTTATAGTGTTTGAAAAACCAATTCCAATTTTAGAATTTATCACCTAATCTACAGTAGCTGGCCAGCCGATTCCATCAGCCCTCCTCACTCCTCCTCAGCTCTCCCTCCTTACACTTGTCACCATTAGCACCCCACAGCTGAAGAGACATAGTCCACAGCACTGTGTTTCCCTCTTTTCTGTCTTCTGGCTTACCTTTTTTTTTTTTTTCTAATAAACTTTACTGAGGTGTAATTTATATACCATAACATATAGAGACTTTAGCAGAAGGTTTGATGTTTGATAAATTCATGCATGCATCTACCACCACGATTAAGATACAACATTTCCACCACCCCCAAAGTACCCTTGCATGCTGCTGTTAATTTCTCCTCAGACCCTCAGGCAACCACTGATGTACTTTCTATCACTACGGATCTGTTGTTGCTTTCTCTATAATTTTATATAAATAGAAACAGTTTGTACCTTTTTAAGATTTTATTTATTTGAGAGCAAGACAAGGGAGAGAGCAAGAGTGGGGAGAGGGGCAGAGGGACAAGCAGACTCCTTGCTGTGAGCACAGAGCTCTATGTGGAGGCTCAATGCGAGGCTTGATCCCAGAGAATCAACCCTGAGATTCTCTGAGAATCATGAACTGAGCTGAAGTCAGATGCTTAACCAACTGAGCCACCCAGGCACCCCTAGTTTGTACTGTTTTGTATCATGATGTTCTCATCCAGTATAAATGTTTTTTGAGGTTCAGCATCAGTAGCCTTTTTCTTTTCGTTGATGAATAATATTCTATTATATGGATAAACCGTAATTTGCTTACCTCTTTGCCAGTTGAAGAACACTTTGGTTTTTTCTACTATGTATGCTTTAGATATCTGTATAGGAGTCTGTATGGACATATTTTTTCATTTATCTTGGGTAAATATCTAAGAGTGGTCATATGGTAAGTGTATAGGTACTTTTATTAAAAGAAATCAGTTTCTTTTATACTCAAACTCACATTCAGTCAGTCATGGCCTTGGGCCTATGTACTATCTAGTCCAGTAGGCAGATGGTGACACTGGTGGATAGGTAACTAAGTTCCCACTTGGGCTTACTGGGTGACTGCCTGTCAAAGCTTTAGATAACAAGTGTAAGCCAGGCCAAAACAAGAGTGGGACTTGCTCTAGCCATCAAACTAAATAAATAGTGAGAGACTTGGAGAGCCTGGCTGGTTCAGTCAGTAGAATATGCAACTCTTCATCTCAGGATCATGAGTTCAAGCCCCATGTGGGACATAAAGCTTACTTCAAAGCTAAACAACTAACTAGTCAAAGACTTGTTATAAAAATTAAAAATACTATTCAATGGTTTTTACACCAAAACAGAACACAAAAGAAGATACAACAATTTTTCGATTTCAGCTACAATTCACAATATAACTAGCAAGAAACTTCTCACCTCTGTGCATAATCTTGTGCTTCTCTCTCAGGTATGTCAGACCTTTTATTACCTAGAGGAAAGACAATGTCAAAAAATGAGAAACTTGAAGTGGTGGTGGTTAGTCAGCCTCTGTATTTTAAAATGATCTAGAAAATATTTCATCTAACATCACAAATTTGCCTTTTTCCCTTATTTTTAACTTGTATTATCAAGAAACCATCTTTTCACATGGCATATAGTTATTTTTAAGCAGCATTGATTATTGCAAGTTTAGACAACTTCAAAAACCCCTGTGCTTGAATTTGGGCTTTTTCCTAAAGCTGTGATATAAAAAGAGGCTTTCTCATGCCACAAATGGGAATTCCTTTGGACACCCTGTCCTATTTCTGCAGATGCAGATTTTAATATAGAGAAAGTCACTTTCCTAGTTCTGACAAGAGAGAAAGAAACAATATTATATCTAGAATATAGACAGGGAAAATTCCAGTGAGAAAACCCTATTTTTCTTACAAACTTTCCCTTGATTGACTTACTATCTTCCTCCCTTGTCCATATCCTGCCAACTCATTAACTTCTCAATGAGAAGACTTGGAAGAAAAATTGTACAATATACTCACAGCGATGCTAACTTTTCCTAGAATTTGTTCAGGAATTCTTCCAGCTTTCTTCAGGACTTGATCCAAGGAACCCCCATCCTAAGAAAAATAATACCATCCCACTTAGTGACAGCATCTCAAACTATTCTTTCAAGTGTTAAACTTCAGCAGAGGAGTGAATCCCCCATGTGGCAAATCTCTCTGGAAGGGAACCCTTTGATTTGTTCCAGACCTCAAAAGATAGAAATGCAAAACACTGTGCAAGGGATCAAATAACCAAAAACTCAAATCGTACAGATAATCATTAAGTGAACTATCAATTCAGGGATCAAAAGAAGCCTGTTGGGGCTTCTGGCTGGCTCAGCCGGTGGAATGTGACTCTTGGTCTCAGAGCTGTGTGTTTGAGCCTCACGTTGGGTGCAGAGATTACTTAAAATGTTAAAAGCAAAGGTTTGCACTGAACTGACAGAACAGTATATGGTTAGGACCAGAGGTTCTAGAGGCAAACTGTCTAAACTTGCATAGCACCAACTCTGCTGCTTACTATCAAGGGAACTGGGACCATGTTACTTACAACTTGTAAAATGGTGATATTTTAAGGCTACTATAATAATCATAGGCTATTATAAGTATTAAATAAGCTAATACATATAAAGCACTCAGAAGAACTCTAGCCCATACTAAGTGCTCGATAAATGTTAGCCATTTTATCACCAGCATATAAGTCACAACTTGTATTTGGTATTATTCGAAAAAAAAAAATCATAGTAAAATCAAAAGAAAAATGTCACAGAAAGCAATAATTTGTTCCACAAATCCTACCAAGTGTCATGAACTGTGTTAGTTTCTATGGAGGACAGAGATATAAAAAAAGACCTAGTTTCCATCCTCAATAAATGTACAGGGGCACCTGGATGGCTCAATTGGATAAGCATCTGCCTTTGGCTCAGGTCATGATCCTGGGGTCCTGGGATTGGGCCTTGAGTTGGACTCCCTGCTCAAAAGAGAGTCTGTTTCTCCCTCTCCCTCTGCCCTCCCCAACCTGTGCTCTCACTCTCTTTCAAATAAATAAAATCCCTAAAAAAAAAAAAAGTACAAACAAGTAGGGTAAATATATAATTCCTAATATAACAAAACAGAATAAATTCTTAATTGTTACACACGCAGAAGAGAGAAGTAATACTGACTTCACTTTAGAAAATGCTATTTGTTGGCTAAAATTAACAATTCAGGAAACAACAGATGTTGGTGAGGATGTGAAGAAAGGGGAACCCCCTTACACTGCTGGTGGGAATGTAAACTGGAGTAGCCACTCTGGAAAACAGTACAGAGGTTCCTCAAAAAGTTAAAAAAAAAAATAGAGTTACCCTATGAACCCGTCAGTGTACTCTAAGGTATTTATCTAAAGGACACAAACAAAGTGATTGGAAGGGGCACCTACACCCAATGTTTATAGCAGTAATGTCCACGATAGCCAAAACATGGAAAGAGCCCAGATGTCCACTGACAGATGAATGGATAAAGAAGATGTGGTGTGTATGTTATATATACACAATGGAATATTACTTAGCCATCAAAAATAATGAAATCTTGCCATTTGCAATGATGTGGATAAAACTAGAGGGTATTATACTAAGTGAAATAAGTCAGAGAAAAACAAAAATATTATTTCATTCATGTGAAATTTAAGAAACATAGAAGGGAAGGAAAAATAAACATAGAAGGGAAGGAAAAATAAACCAAGACCGAAACAGGGAGACAAACCATGAGAGACTCTTAACTACAGGGAACAAACAGAGGGCTGCTGGAGGGGTTGGGGGTGTGAGTATGGGGTTCCTGAGTGATGGAGTGAGCACTGGGTGTGATATGCAATTGACGAATCTAAACTTTACCTCTGAAATTAGTAATATGCTATATGTTAATTAAATTGAATTTAAATTTTAAAAATTTTAAGGAAAAAAAAAAAAAGAGGGCAGCCTGGGTGGCTCAGCGGTTTAGCACTGCCTTCAGCCCAGGGCATGATCCTGGAGACCCAGGATCGAGTCCCCCGTCAGGTTCCCTGCATGGAGCCTGCTTCTCCCTCTGCCTGTGTGTGTCTCTGCCTCTCTGGAATAAATAAATAAAATCTAGAAGAAGAAGAAGGAGGAGGAGAAGGAGACGGAGGAGGAGACGGAGGAGGAGACGGAGGAGGAGGAGAAGAAAATGGCATTTGAGGGGTACCTGGGTGGCTCAGTCTGTTAAGGGTCCAATTCCTGTTTTTGGCTCAGGTCACATGATCCCATAGGTCATAAGATCAAGCCCCACATTGCTCTCCACACTTACAAGATGTCTGCCTGAGATTCTCTTCCTTTGCCCCTTCCCCCCATCAATAAATAAAATCTTAAAAAAAAAAAAAAAAGATGGAATTTGAGTTACAGTCTTATTCAAAGAATGATTTCTGTACCTGGAATGGGGGAACCATGGGGTGGCGGGAGGGCAGGGGTAAAGAGTAAGAAAGAACAAGTATTTCAATTAGATCAAAAGCAGAAAAGCATCAAACTGTTTAGTCCTCCTGGGATGACGTGTGTTTTACTTCACCATGGGTGCATGAAGAAATGCAGAGATGGGTCAGGCCAAGAACCACCACCTGCGGCCCAGTCACAGTGCCCCACCAAAGAATCAAGACTTGCCTTTGTGATGGAGACAGAAGGCAAGGAATCCAGGCTGCCTGCTTTCAGTGAAAACCACAGCAGCTGAAGGAAAGGGCAGGGAGAGTGTGAAGGAGCTGATCAGCAGGAGGTGATACAGGCCAACCCTGGGCTGAGGCAGTAGAAAGGGAGAATGAGAGACATGACACACATGGGGTGTGAAGTCAGTCTCTCGGGCTCACATGCCAGGGCCTTCCCATTCATGGATTCTACACTGCAACCTAAGATCTTGGAGAAAAGCTTCACTCAGGGAACCCTGATGTAGTGAAGCAGGCCAGGTTCATACCCCTATGGCTTCAAGTGCTGCCAATTATCAGCCATAATTTAAAATCGCCCGCAGAAGTAGAGACAATTCCTGCAAACTCAGACTGATTTTTAGATTTACTGATTTTGAGAAAGAGAGAGAGCACGCAAACACTTGTGAGGGGGGCAAGTGGGACAAGAGGTAGAGGCAGAGGGAGATAGAGAGAGAAACCTAAGCAGACTCCCTGCTGAGTGCAGATCCTGACTCAGGGCTTCATCTCATGACCCTCAGATCACAACCTGGGCTGAAATCAAGAGTCGATGCTCAACCGACTATGCCACTCAAGTGCCCTGTTTCTTTGTTCAAAGATTTACTTATTTATTTTAAGAGAGAGAGAGAGAGAATCAGACTGCTTATCTCATCTATGCTGAGCACTTACCAATGTTATCCATCATTTATTAATCACCCCTATGAAAGGCATAACAATGTGTGAGAAACTAGGGATAGAAAAAACTATAAATACAGAAAAAAGGGCACCTGGATGGCTCAGTGGTTGAGCCTCTGCCTTTGGTCCTAAGATCAAGTCCCACATCGGGCTCCCTGCAGGGAGTCTGCCTCTCTGTGTCTCTCATGAATAAATAAATAAAATCTTAAAAAAACAAAAACAAAAACACTCTGCTCAGGGAGACAGAATATTCAGTGAGGCCAGGCACCTTAAATCCTCCTCTGAAACAAGGTAGGAAATAGCTGAATAAGGAGAACAGAGATCACTACAGGTACTCAGAGGAGGAGGAAGTGATTCCTGGACAAAGTGGCTAAGGGAAAAGCTGGCAGCAGGAGGGACATGGACACTGTCTGTCTGAGGTGGCAAGATGTGGCCAAGCAGAGAGACATCTCTGTAAGCCCCCTGCCTCCAAAACCACCCAGCCTCAATGACATAGGGAGCATAAGGTCACAGAACAAGGCACAGCATGATAAACAAAATGACAGAACATAGTCCCACTTTGGTAGACATAAAAATATGTTTGTGTTCACACACAAAACCAGAACATCCAAAATGTTACCAACAGTTATTTCTAGTCTAGGCTGTAAGATGAGAGGTTTCTGTTGCATGGTAGTTTCTTTGTGCTTTTCTATTGTTTGTAAGTTTTCCACATGATAAATATTTTTACCTTTTTAAATTATTGAACTCCTTTATGAGAGTGGGGAATTAAACCTACAAATCAATTAATAGTACTTACTAAGTGTCCAGTCTGTGAAAGGCACTCTAAGATATATAATACTGCTTTCTTTCTTTCTTTCTTTTTTTTTTTTAATTTTTATTTATTTATGATAGTCACAGAGAGAGAGAGAGGCAGAGACACAGGCAGAGGGAGAAGCAGGCCCCATGCACCGAGAGCCCGACGTGGGACTCGATCCCGGGTCTCCAGGATCGCGCCCTGGGCCAAAGGCAGGCACCAAACCGCTGCGCCACCCAGGGATCCCTACTGCTTTCTTTCTAAAGGAGATGAGAAAATAAGATTCGTTCAGGATACAGATCCCTCAATAAATGTCTCCTAAAACAATGCTAAAAATAGATTATTCACTTAAAAATCCTATGCTTATTAAAAGGAGCACTTGAACCAATCACTTTCTGTCACAGTCAACTCTGGATCACAGATGCTGAGGGAAAACAAAGTAGTACAGGTTGTGTGTGAATTCTCAAATGTACACTAGTACCCCAGAACATAGTGTGTCTTCTAATCAGAATCCACAGTGCATGATGGAAGATTCTGAAATTCAATCTAAAATTTCCCATGTGCCAGAATTCCCACAGACATGAGAGTAGAATAATTCATCTAGAACCAAACAGAAATCCCCTATAGACCCATTTATTTTCCCAGAGTCCTTGGAGGAGCCCTACCCAAGCTGTGATCCAGGCTGAGGTTTGAGTCACTCCGTGAGCCTGGAGGCCTTCACAATGCTGCAGGACCCTGGTGGCCAAATCAGGGCATCAGAGTCCAGGTAGCCACACCCAAGTTAGCAGGCTTCCAGAAACATGATAGCACCTCTCAATTTCCTTTACCAATGGGAAGAGGGACTCCAGTGCAGAAAGTTTCCAAGCCATTTCTCTTTTGCTTCCAGTTGGATGTGGTTTCAGATCCTTTGTTTGATCTGCTTTGCCTAATTATCAGGGAGGACTATGCAGTTAAAACTAGGTAACAAAGCAACTCTGTGAAAATGAGGTTGAAATGTTAACCCCTTGGTTCTCAGGTTCCACAGCTTAGGACAGAATGCAGTCTGGCTCACTCTTTCCCTGGAGGTTGTGGTAAATATTCCTATTAAAAAAGGGAAGAAACCTTGGCTCTCTTTCCTTTCACCTCCTTCCAAGCTATAAGCAGAGTTACAGTGTGAACAATGGGATTATTAGCAAGATTTATGAAGCATGAACCACAGTCAGAATTACCCAGAGCTGCCTACAACTCACCTTACAACCTTTTAATTCTACTTCACTGTTGCCAAGGACTTGCCTTTCTTGACTAAAGCTGCTAAAATTGTGCTTATTTTTAGAAGCCAATTATTAAGTCAATGGTGCTTTTGTGAAGGTTTTCTATAAAAGAGACAAATACCTTATAAAAAAAGAGAGAGAGAGAGAGACAGAGAGAGCTCAAAAGCTTTTACTCCTGCATGAGAACCATCCACTCTGAATCCTCAGTTCTCTGGTTGCTCAGCTACCACCTGAGCAGGAATCTACTTCCCCCAAGGCAGGAGCATTCCTATTCTGATCAGGGGGCATCCGTTTACCCCTTGGGTCTCAAAAATTCAGACTGGGCAGAGCAAGCACAGCTTATCTCTAGCAAAAGTCAGCCCCTGGCTGAGTCCTTTAGAAGATGGGGCCCAATGGATGTCAGTGACACAAATTCCTTTAAAATGCATCTAAGAAATGATGTGAGCAAGGGATAAATGGGTGATACATGGTAAAGCACATATCGCAAAACAATAACTGCAGAATCTGGGTGGTAGGTTTATAGGGTATGTTACACAATCCCTTCACACCTTGCTGTGTGTTTGAAATTGTCTTAGTAAAGTATTGGGGGGAAATGTTAGTGACAAAGAACACACAGAGCTTGTGACATAGGCAAAACCAAAGAATCTATGAAGTTGGGATGTGGCTGAGGAACAAAGCTCTACATGACAACACTTCTGAAATGTGGAAGCTGAGACAAAACAGAAATTCCATAAAAGAGAAGTGGCCACCAGCAATCAGAGGGTTTTCTTGTCAGAGGAGGCCAGGACAGGAGCAATCCTGCAGGAAAGGCCTACTCAGAGACCAAGAAGGGGTGAGAGGGTCTAGGGCTACAGCAGAAAACTACTGTGGAGCGTAGCCACTTGGACTCTAGGCCACAACAGCTTCACTACAGGGTCCTGCCTCTGGTAGCTCTGAGCCTCCCACTAGTACTAACAGACTATTCCAGCTCTTCTCAGGGCCTGTGGATACCTAGGAACACAAGATCCTATTGCTGACTCCAAGGCCTAACTCTCTCCTACTGAGCCCCAGGCCTGACCACACCCTCTGCATCTTGGCCTCCTTCAGTCAGCCACTCAATATCTATCACCCAACAGGTACCAGACACTGTGCTTGGTCCTCAATAGGTTTTGACCCTCCCAGCTTCTGAAAGCCAGTTTTCTAGGCTCAGGATCCCCAGGCTAACTCCAGAGGTTTCTTCTCCTTCAGAGACTAAAGTGGGAGGACCCTACCCTGCCCACAGAGCCAAATCCACAGGAGGAAAACTGACCTGCAGATACTAGAAATGGGCAGAGAGAATGGGAAACCAACCCTTGTCCTGTCCTGAGTCACCTCGTCCTCCTGAAGGGAAAGGTGGGGTGGGTAGGACAGAGCAAGAGGCACAAAGGTTATACATGGTTTCTATGAATCCAAAGGAAATAAAGGATTCCAGAATGAGCAAGCCTCACTTCAGGTCCATTTAAGACAAATAAAAAGACTGAACTCCACATGGCAAGAGGCAACACACGGCTAACAAAATAGCTTCCAGCAAGTTCTAAATAAACGAAAAGACCACTGACTATCAATGTTTGGGGCCTAACCCTAACCTCTGAAGCAAGCACCCTGGAGTTCAACCATGCACATCCTACAAATAGCATCCTGGTTCCTCTCACAAAGGGGAGAATGCTGAGTGACAAAGAACTTGGAGGTAATTCAGAAAGAGTCTCTGATGGATCAGAAGCCAGCAGGCAGGGGATGACACAGAGGTGATGCTCAAAAGCCCTTCTGACCAAACTGACACTCCTCATCTAAGAAGGCCCTAGGACACAGCCATCCAGCTGTGAACACCTCTGAGGAACAAAGAGGCCACTCTCAGTGTCTCCCCATCCCCCAGCAGCTAACGTGGAACCCTTCACATAACAAGCACTACAAATAAGTGTCTGTGAAGGTGAACCCATGCTAACTAATGTAAACCCTGACTGGTTAAAAGTGCCAAAAACCACAAAGACACAGGGTTTTAGCAGGGGGAGGGGCCCCTAGAGAAGATCTGGTCCAAACATATCTCTGCATGGATGTGAAAAGTCTAAGAGAGCATGACATTTAAAGAAAGCAGACCTGGTTAGAGACATTAGTTAGAACTGAGTTCTGGGGATCCCTGGGTGGCGCAGCGGTTTGGCGCCTGCCTTTGGCCCAGGGCGCGATCCTGGAGACCCGGGATCGAATCCCACGTCGGGCTTCCGGTGCATGGAGCCTGCTTCTCCCTCTGCCTATGTCTCTGCCTCTCTCTCTCTCTCACTGTGTGCCTATCATAAATAAATAAAAAATTAAAAAAAAAAAAAAAAAAAAAAAAAAAAAAAAAAAAAAAAAAAAAAAAGAACTGAGTTCTGATACTTACTGGTTCTGTAACTCAGACTTGTTACAAAGCCCAAGGCCCTGCTCCCTCCATCCACCACCTTGGGGAGGGTGGTCAACTTCTATACCATGGAAATGACTCACCAAGAGGTGGAAAATGGGAAAGCTAGTTACTATTATGTCTAGCCATGCCACCACCCACCTTCAATTATTTGCAACACCTAAGAGGAAAAAGACTATTCTGGCCTTTCCTGTCACTGGTTTATCATTACCTCCAGCCTCTTTCCCTTCTACTTTGCAAGGACCTCTACCACCAGTTACTCATCTTCATCCAAAACTCTGGGCTAGAGCTAAAAAACCAACCATCAATAGTACAAAGAGCCCAAGAAACCCAAAGCGTAAGAAGCAGCCCCCTCCCCCTGCACTGCACACCACCAAAGGGAGGTGAAGACCCAAGGGGAACATATCAGCACCCCGAGCCTGGGTGAGGACCAAACCAGAAATGTTCATGTGCTTCCCAGAGTCTGCTTCATTCCCATTTAAGCAAGAAGAACAAGAGCTTTCTCAATAACCTTCAGGAGCACAGAAGACATTTCAGATTCTACATTCCATTTGACACCACACAAGCCAGCAGATGCCTGCAACAGTGTGTACGGCACTTCCTCACTTCCATGTTAACATGGAGAGAAGTTCAAAATCATGGGGCACCAGCAAGGGACAAACCTCCTGATGTGGGGGGTTGCGTGGGGTAGGTTCTCCCGGAGTTCATTAAGACCAGGCACCGAGGCTCTCTCCCTAGAGATCAGGGCAGGTCCAGGGTCAGAAAGGAAGTAGAGCTGAGGCAGGACACTCTACCCGGCCAAGAAGAAAGCCCAGCCACCGTAAGGGCACAAACTCAGTCATGTCAGCCCTTGTATCTGAGCTGTCAACTCTAGTGGAAACAAAGCAAGCACTACCATTCACAGAAGACAGGCCTGGAGTCAGTGCGCCGAGACTTACTCTGTTATTTTCATTAATCCTCTAGGATTAATCTACAATGAGGGAGGTCTAGTCATGGCCATCTTACAAACAAGGAAACAGAATCAGAAAGAGAAAGAGACTTGCCCCAGGTACTTATGAGAAAGAGACAATCTGTAAACAAATCATTATTGAGCACCTGCTGTGTGCCAGGGCTATTTTGGGCTTTGGAGACACAGTGGCAAACAAAACAGTGTCTACTTGGATTTTTGTAGAGAAGGGAGATATGAATAAACATCTCGGATTCAAAAGTCCCCTGCTGCCTAATGGGGACAGGAAAAAAAATACGATCACGAAGCCAGCCTCTCTGAAATTCTGCACCAAGGATGGAAACAGAGCCCCAGTCACTATCCAGTGGATTCAAGAAAGGACGTGCACTGTGGTCTGACAGTCTTCGTGTAAATCCTACCAATTCCACTTAGTAGCTGCATGACCTTGGGCAAGTCATTTCTCTGAGCCTCGGCCTTCTCATTTGTGAAATGCAGATTATCTACCCATCCAATGAGGTAGTTGAGAAAATGCAATAGAATATTAATCTGCATTGGGCAGAACATGATATGATATACACCCAAGAAATTAATCAGTGTTAGTACTGCAAGCATTATTATTGTTGTGGACGTGGTTACTATTACTGTCAGGTACTGGGAAGAGGAGGAAGGGGCTCCAGGCAGCTAGTGGTACAAAGACTGGTGGCTCACATCCACACAATTAGCCCATTAATGCCCCCTTACTTGCCCTCTCTGATGTGCATCAGGTGGCATTACATCTTTGCACACCCAAAGCAGAGACTATCCCTAAATCAGATTATAGACTCTGAGGACAGGGATGTCTCATCTCCATCATCTCCAGAACCAGGTACCTAGCATACAACAGTGCACATAATAAATGGATTTAAACTGTATTAACCAGATTTCACTCTTATCAAACCCTTGGGGTCAAGAAAGTTGAGAGATGGGCTCTCAGCACACCCTGCAGGGATCTATGGTTGCTGCCACCTCTCTTTGAAGAGAGGAGGGGACCAAGGAAAGAGGCCTATTATCTTTTGGTTATTCCAGGTTCTATAGACAGTCTTCCCAGAGGCCCAAGACAGTGATGTGGATCTGGAGCTGGGCTGGGGAGAGGACAGTGTGGGCAGCTGGTTGCTTCCCCAACCAAAGATGAGACCAGAATCATCCAACTCCCAGGCCATTCCTGCAGAGGCTGACAGGTTGCCACATACCATGTGCTCCATGCAGATACTGATCTCGCCATCGCTGTAGAATGCACCATAGAAGCCCACGATGTACGGGGAGTTGCACTCATGTAGAACCTGTAGCTCCCTTATGATCTGGTTCCGGATTGCAGGTTTGATCTCCAGGTGAATTAGCTGGGGAAAGAGAGGTGGGAGGAAGAGAGGCTTTAAAAATATATGGATGGATGGAAAGAAGCTTTCTTAAATGCTTACGCTCTTAAAGGTAGGAAGAGAGAAAACAGGTAAGTTTTAACTACCAAGTTTTTGCCCAAAGCACTCAGTACCAACTAACCAAGGCAAGTATGGGTTCTGAAGGAGCTGTAACGAGGGGAGAGTGGCTATGCCTCTGCTCCTAGGAGCCAAGACTGGGGGGGGGGGGGGGGGGGGGCCTCACACCTCCTGAGAACAAAGCTGAATGGAGAGTTTCCTCCAAAAGGAGCAGTGAAGCTGAGAGAGGAGGGAAAAGTAGCCTTGAGAACCTGGCTGATACCTGAGGGCTATGGGAGTAGAAGGGTATGAGGAACTGAGTATGTGACCTAGGCTGCCCAGATTTCCCCTTGACCTCTGGAGCCCGAGGTGGTTAAGAGTCAGCCAGGGCCTCAGGTGCCACCTTATGTCCCCCTCATGTTGTCCCTGGTTTCATCCAGAGAGACAGGCGGCAGACACATCAGGCATATGAAATGGTTACTGAATAATAGAAAGCTGCTAGAAAGGGTCACAGACAAGGAGTGCCAGAGAACCTGGAAGCCATGGTTATTGGTGTGGGCTGAAGCTGCTAGTGAGAGCCAGACAGGAGGCGAGCCATAAGGACGGGCACTATTCAAGAGGATGGAAGGAGTGGCCCAAGCAAACATGTGCAGTCAGGATTAAACATGGTATGCTGGAAAACATGGAAGAGCCCAGCCTTGCCAGAGCAGGGGCCGTTTTCAGAAAGAGGAGGACCATGGCTCCACAGGAAGTCCAGCTCCAACACTGCTGACCACAGCGGGGGGCTGAGATGTTACACTGCAGGGAGCTGCAGAGGAAGCATCCACAGGGTTGGACCTCGGGCAAACAACCTGATAAGTCGGTGCATTGCTGGAGCTAGCTAAATAAAAGCAGCTTCTCCTGCACGGGATAATGGCAAATAGGCACCCCTGCATTCTTTCTAGAGCACGCACAAAGCTAAGGAAGGTCACTTGCCGTTATTTTCCAGTCTGGGGGTGGGGATAAATACACTAACACATCATCAGTATGTTTATCCTATAATCTGATAGATAACAGGAGCTCAAAATTCCAATAGCACAAAAAGGTACTGAATGAAAAGTCAGTCTTCCTTCCACTGGCCCCAGATCTTCCAAGAGATAATCCAATTACCTATTCACCAAGTCAAATCCCATTCAGCCCTTTTTTTTTTCTTTTTTCTTTTTTTTTTTCTTTTTTTTTTTCTTTTTTTTTTTGAGTGGCCTCACCTTTCTGGCCATGACTAGGCCGGACGGCTTGTGGGAGACCTTGAACACCACGCCACCGTTGCCAGCACCCAGCTCACTGATCTTCTCGAAGTCGTCATCCTTCAGTTCCCCGACCTTCTGCTTCTGGGTGAGAAAGGCCTCAAGGCGCTTCCGCTGCTGCTCATCAAGCTCCAGCTCCTCCAGCTTCTTCTGCAAGGCCTCCAGGTTGGTCCTGTCCCAAAGGGGGGAGCACGAGTCAGAACTGGCATCAGAGAGGTCCCCCCTAGAGGAGCACTTGTATGGTGGAGAGTTCCAGCTCCCAGGCCGGATAGGAGAATGGATGCAGGGGTTCTGGGGGACAGTTCCATGTGCAGTGGGCCTGCCTCTGCTCCCTTCAATACACCACCAGACACCCCTCCCCTCTGACACCCTTCTCTCGAAGCCTCGGTTTCCTTATTTGTCAAATGAGGAAATTAGGTCTCTTCACTATTCTGAAAGTCTACAGAAGGAACCAAAGAATCTGCTAAAATCCAGAACAAGCCACTTTCATTTGCCTTAAAATCCCAGTTCCCAAAGCCCCACTGGTATTGGATTTATTAAGTTAACATCATACACAAAATCAAATCTATGCCCTAAAACCACTAACTGAAATCAAGCCAAACCATCAAAACAGGCTCTAAGCTGAATGGCAACAGCAGACACTCTCCTCTGACCTGTAAACAGGTCAGGGGATAGGTTCATCAAAATAAAGCAAGGAATCCTAAAATATATATACCTAAAATTTTTACTTTTGTATCACATATATAAATGTGCATTCATCCACCTTCTAATGTAGGTAGGGGAAGACCTCACTTTGAGTAAAGATCCATTGGTAAGAGCCCCACATCATCTTCCTTACGTGAACCAGAACATGATCTGTTGTCCATCATTTCCAATGTCCAATTCATTAAAGTGGAGTCAAAAGAATAATATCAAAATAAAATTGTAAGAGTTTTAGGTTTTCCCCCAATCTTAACACCCATCTAATTTGACAGTAATGTTTTAGTGAGCTGGACTTATTGAATCTTTCCATGGCTTCTAATTAGTGTTCAAAGTGTGTGTGTGTGTGGGGGGGGTGACCCACTGCATTTGCAGGCTTATTTTACCAGTTTACCTGATATTTAAGTACATGACTTAATTACAATACCAGTCACATCTGTACAAATGACTTTGGGAACAAACTAGTTCTTGGTAAGCACATAATTCAGCCAGTGGGTGCTGAGGCGAGTGGGCAGGGCAGAGAGCAGCCTGCAAGCTGTGCATTTAGCACGCTTGTGGGCAGCACTGAGGTTTTACAAAGAACGCATAACAGAAAAGCATTCGTTATTCCTGGGAGTTCGTTAAGGGGACAATGGTAAAGAGAGCTTCCACTGTGTTTCATGTGATTTTAGTCCTAGTCTAAACAAACAACATGGGTGACAAGACAGGGCATCATTACACATCAGAAGGCTGGTGCCCACCCCTTAACATACACCCCATTACTGAGCTTGAAGTAAGCATCACCTTCCACTTTTCATTTACCCTCTATTCCAACTCTCAAGAAGGCAAGGAGATCCAGACCTACTGCCTCCCCAGTCTATGGAAAGACCCAACATACCTTACAAATAACAGTACAGGGGCCACAGAGGACACCAGGCTATTTTTACCAAGTGACCTCACTGGGTAGCTCTCAGGGAAGGAAGGTTGGTGCTATGGACCGAATATGTCTCCCTAAAATTCATATGTTGAAGCCCTGACCCCAAATGTAACTATGTTCAGAGACAGAACTTTGAGGAGGTAATTAAGGTTAACTAAGGTCATATGAGTCCTAATCAGATAGGACTGAAGGCCATAAGAAGAAAGGTGGCCTCCGCTGCCTCTGGACACACACCAAAGGCAACCATGTGAGGACACCAAAAGAAGGTAGCTGTCTGCAGACCAGGAAGAGAGGCCTCACCAGAACCCAACCATGACAGCACTGTCATCTTGGTCTTCAAGTCTCAGGACCACGGGAAAATAAATTTCTGTTGTTTAAGCCAACCAGTCTATGACATTTCATTATGCAGCCCAGACTAAGACAGCTGGTAATATTCTCATTCTGCTGAAAGGCTCAACTAAGTCTCACAGCTGCCCCAGTCTCTCAGAGGTAGGGACCCAGAATGAGCATGGCTGGGAGGCCACAACACACACCTTCAGGTTTCCTGACTCTCAGGTCACTCCACAAAGAACTCATCAATGACAAAGTTTGGAGACACCTGTCAAATGCAGACTCCACAGCTAAAACTTCAATGAAGTTACAGCTGCCCTGTAGGCCTCAGCCGTCCAACTAGAAACACACCCCCCAAAGGCTTGGGTCAAACCTGCACTCACACTGAGCAGGTATGAGGGAGAGGGGAGGACTGAATGGAAGGAAATCACTCTCCTCACAACACTGTGTACTGTTTCGTACTTGCTGTTTTTTTTTTTTTTTAAAGGGATTTTATCTATTTATTCATGAGAGACACACACAGAGAGAGGCAGAGACACAGGCAGAGGGAGAAGTAGGCTGCATGCAGGGAGCTCGACGTGGGACTCATCCCGGGTCTCCAGAAACACACCCTGGGCCGAAGGCAGGCACTGAACCGCTGAGCCACCTGGGCTGCGCCGTTTCATACTTGCTAATGCATTTAATCCACAGCAGAGAGCAAACTCAAGCACAAACAGGTGAAGTGACTTGTCCAAGGTCACAGAGCTAGTAAGCAACAGAGCAAAGACTGAAACCATGGCAGAGAGAATCTCTAATCTCTACTATCTCTTCAAAAAGTTCAATACTTTCACGAGAATCAACTTGCAGACATGCATAAGATCCCAGTGTGGGGCATTTTCCATACCAGGGCTCCATCATACACACAGATGGTGTACCTACATAGAGCCCTCTGTGCCAGATGCAATCCTGCCTGCCCTGCACATCAAGCTGAACACTGCCTTGCAAGTAATGCTGGCCACAAGAAACCTCATCCATCTAGCAAAGAAAAAGAGGAAATTCTAACTCTGCTCATTTTCCTTGACTCTCTGTAAGATAAGTAATTCTCCTACCTTCAGAAAGAAAAACTAAATCTAGGCTTCCTCCCTCCTCGACCTTCTATGCTCACCAGTCTCACCGCACACAGCACCGGCTAAGGGACTTGACTTGCTTCTGGTGTATGCTTTCAGAAGGCTGTGCCACAGGACACAGCAAAGACTGTAAGCTATGGTGGCATGACTTCCCTGATGACTCCAGGTGGAACAGCACTGCCATGCTAACAAGTCATTTGTCATCGGGAATCCCAGTTTCTTACCTTAAATAGTCAACAACTAGCTGGGCGGCCACAGACTGACTACTCATTAACTTTGACACATCTGTGTTTTCTCTTCTGTCAAAGAGAGTCACAAGTCCGTGCTTCCTCTACCAGGGGAGGACCAAAACAGAAAACTAATAGGAAGGAACAACGGAATTTGGATACACTTCCACACTAGTGTTAGGGCAAGTGTGGGTGAGGAGCTGCCAAGGCAGCAACAGTGGCATCCAGAAGCTACTGTCTTTCCTTCAACAATTCCTAAAACCCTTGAAAAGTTTCTTAAGAATTACTTCAGTGAATGAAAGACAAAGGATTTTATCTGAAGGTGAAAGGAAAATCCCAGCATCTAAATGGCTTTCAGTACTCATTAAAAAGAAATCAATCGGGAATCCCTAGATGGCTCAGCAGTTTAGCTCTTGCCTTCGGCCCAGGGCGTGATCCTGGAGACCCGGGATTGAGTCCCATGTCAGGCTCCCTGTGTGGAGCCTGCTTCTCTCTCTCTGCCTCTCTCTCTGTATCTCTCATGAATAAATAAATAAAATCCTTAAAATAAATAACAAAATAAAAATAAATCAATCAATAAACATAGCAGTGTTTAGTACTGCTTCCTCTGGGACAGGGAGTCAATCAAGTTCAACAAGGCTCATTCGTGGGATGCCTGGGTGGCTCAGCGGTTGAGCATCTGCCTTTGGCTTAGGGTTTGAGCCTAGATTCCCAGGATTGAGTCCCGCATTGGCTCTTTGCAGGGAGCCTACTTCTCCCTCTGCTTCTCTCTCTGTGTCTCTCATGAATAAATAAATAAAATCTTAAAAAAAAAAAAAAACAAGGCTCATTCCTGCCCCACCCCATGCTGAAATGCTTCCAACAAAGGAAAGAGGAAGAGAGGGGCCTGTCTTCCTTCAACCACACCACAAGTCTCCAAATTTCAGAGAACCAGAATCTGTGTCCTGCCCAGTCTTTGGCTTTAACTGAAATCAGCAAAATCAGGACTATGGATCGAGAAAGGACACCAGAGCCCAGAACAATAAATATCTGACATACACACACAGCCCTCTCCAGGGACCAGCTATAAAGTCTGACTCCCATCACCCTCATGCACCACAGCAGAAAGAAAATAACCCATGGCAACATGAATTCTGCACCGTGGCTGTCTTACAGTAAACACAAGTTCATCGAGATACAAGATTATAGGTTTGAAACAGGAATGTAGAGAAGAGCAAGGAATGTGGAGAAAAACAAGGGTTGTCATTTGTATTCTGAACACACCAAGAAGGCACAATGTAGTGGGTGGAGAAAGGATGATCCTATGGGCAAGAACATCTCCTTCCCTCTCCTTCATCCCACCCATCCACTAAGCCTAACTGCAGTACGACAGCTGGAATCTTGCATTTGTGGCTCGGTGGTTTAAGTCAGGAAGCAGTATAAAACGTGGCATGGGAGGGACCTTAAAAACCACCTGATCCAATTCACTTTACAGGTAAGGTCACAGAAGTCCAGAGAGTACAAAGTCACAAAGCTCACTGGCAGAAGGTTTCCTAAATCCTAGAACAGAGCTCTCTTCAAGGCCGTACACTGCCATCTCCAGCCCTGATGGACCCTGAAATGGGAAGCTGACCTAAAGGAATGATTTAAGGAGAAGGGAGGTGACGTCTAGACAAAGGAATGGAGTCTTCAAACAGCCACACACCAAACAGAAATGGGACACAGTAATGTAAACACCAGCCAGGGGTCTGTCACCAACCTAAGCCTTGCTCTAGCCTTCCTGCCAGGAAGGAACAAAGAGGGAAGAGTACAGGATGACATTCAGTAACTGTGCTGGAGGAAAGAAAAGGTTCCAGTGCAGGCAGGCGGGTATCCTCAGAGAGTATAGGGAGTTGGGAAGTTCTCTCTCCCCTGTGGCATTTGGCAGTTGGAAGGCTACTGGGGCAGAGAAGGAAGAGGGAAGGTAAAGGACCCAAACTAAGGGCAAATAAGAGCATGGGACTTATTGCAATCCCTCAATCCTCACCCCATACCAGTCCCATCTGTCAGATCCTAGGCAAGCTCCCACCCTCTCTGGTATTCAGTTTCCACACCCATTTTTACCAAAAGAAAAAAGTACATGGGGAGGAGGAGAGAAGGGAGGGGAGAGTTGTCTAAGTGTCTCTGAGACCCAAGCCTGTCAATGTGACAACCAGCTGAGGAAGTACAGAGTAAGACAGAATGTGTGCTTGGGTTGAAAAGCTGAAGATCTTCAAAAGAAGGAAAATATGAGAAGAGGGAAGATTGGCTTTACGATTCTCTACAGAGTCAAACCATGGACAGGGCACAGAGTGTGGGGGTAACAAAGAGTATAAGAGAGGGCGGCACCTGGATGGCTCAGTTAAATGTCTGCCTTCTACTCAGGTCATGATCTTGGGGTCCTGGGATCGAGCCCTGCGTCGAGCTTACTGGTGTCTCCTTCTCCCTCTCCCTCTATCCCTCCCCTGCTCATGCATATGTGCGCTGTGTCTCCCTCTCTCTCAAATAAAATCTTTTAAAAAAATAAAAACAAAACAAAACAACAAAGAGGAGAGGAAAGAATGGGCCTGAAAGAGGAAGACAGAGCTAACCAATTCCAGACTCCATCCTAAGTTAGCCCATCGGTGTAAGGGAGTGCAGTTTAGGCCAGCCCCAAACAACAAAGTGGAGAAGGGGCTCTATACCTTTACCCCTCAGCCCCACAGGCCACTCTGGGAAGGGCTGCTCAACTAACTAGGCAATAAAATTCTAGGATTATATAAGAAGCCAGATGGAACAACAAAGTATATGTTCTTCTGCATCTATGTCAAATTCAAAAAAAGGTAAAACTAATCTTTGCAGTTATAAGGTAGAAAAGTGAACACGCTTTAGGGTGGGGGCAGTAACTAGAAGGGGACATATGATGGTTAATTTTATGTGTCAGCTTGGCAGGGCCACAATGCTAAGTTATTTGGTCAAACTTTATTTAAAATGTTTCCATGGAAGTGAGGTTTGTGGAAGGGGTGTGATAAGAATAACATTCAAATTGGTGAATTTGAATAAAGGAGATTACTCCCCATAATGGGAGTGGGACTCATCCAGTCAGTATAAGGCCTTAATAGCACAAAGACTGACCTCCCCAAAGAAGGAAGCCTGCCTTCGGATTTCAACTGCAAATCTTGCATAGGTCTCCAGCAATCTGGGCTACCCTTAAGACTGTGGATTTCCCAGGCTTCCATAACCACATAGGCCAATTACTTAAAAAGTTCTAGTAGGGTGTCTTCTCTCTCTCCTCTCTCTCTCTCTATCTCTTCCTCTCTATATATACCTATAACTTGGATGCTGTGATCTGATTTCTTTTTATTCCTTTTCTCCTGTCTCAGTTTGGATACCACCCACCACCCCCCAGTTTAGATAATTTCTATTAACCTATCTTCAGGGTAACTGATTCTTTCCTCAGTTCCCTACAGTCTGCTGACAGACTTGTTGACCTCTGAGATCATGTTTTCAAAATTTTCTAGCACTTTCACTTGAATCTATTTTTAGTTTCTATCTCTTCTGAAATTCATCTGTTCATGCATGTTGTCCATAATCATAGGTTATTTTAAAGCCTCTGTCCATTAATTCCATCATCTGAGTCGTCTCTGAGTCTAGTTCTATTGATGGCCTTATCTCTTGTAGGTTGTTTCTTCTCTCGATGTTGTGCTTTTTGTACACTAACTGGTGCACACTGTAATAGAAGAATAAAGACGGAGGTACATTATCTTCATGCTTAGAGATAGGCACATTATGCTGTCATGCTGTTAGTATTAGTTGGGAGTTGAGCTAGGTTTGGGTTTTCTGGTGAACCCTGATAATTTCCATGTACCTCAGGCTGCAAATTTCTCCAGCAATGGGTTTTATCTTATGCAAAGAGTGGAGCCAGAGCTGCAGAGATATTTTTTTTCTCAGTGTTCCTACTTCTCCTTCAGGTTTGAAGTGTCCCATGTGGCCTGGCCACAGAGTGGGATCCTTCTCCATGCCTTTGCCCCTGCTCTGGGGGTTGATGGCAATTACTTTTACATAACGCTCTCACATCATCTCAATGACCACCTTTTATTTCTCATCACAACACTGGCCTAAAGTGCCCTTAGCTGTCTGTATTCTTCTCACTGCTTCATGAAGGGCCTTCTGGTGCCCAAATGCATGCATGCTCACAGAAGGCCTGGGAAGATAAAACAGTCAATATAGTCTCAAAGGAAAAAGCAGTGAGGGAGGGAGAAGGGTCAGTGGGGCATATGTGTCAACAAGAAGTAACAACCAGGACCTGAAAGCATGGGAAGCAAGCCACAGTGCCCATGGTAGCGATAGGGAAGTTCTCTCCTATCCTGGTCCAGCCTCAGTCTTAAACAGGCCCTGTGAACATGGACTTCCTTCCTTTCCATGGCAACCAAAACAAATGTGTATCTGTGGCAGTTCTGGAGCAGGAGAAAGTTTCCTACTCCTCCTCCAGCAATAGACCTCTGCTTTGTGTTGGTGTTGAACCCAGCTTTGGGTTTAGACTCTCAAGCGGCTGTGGGAAGACATGCTTCAGTACAGCCATTCCCTTGCCTGGTATCATGATGTGCTTCACTGAATTTAGCTCAAGTATTTTTTCCCTTTCCTTGATGCTGTTTGCTAATGTAAATTGCATCTTGGCCGCCCACTCTCTTCTGCTTGCTGATAGACATAGGTGAGCAAAGTCTCACAGTCATTCTTGAAAGCATTCCCCAGACCCACTTCCAGGGCCAGTGACATATGCAGGAAATCTGCTGCTTCTGGGTCAGCACAGAGCTGGTCTTTCACAATGGGACATAAAACTAGAAAGAAAAAAAAAAAATCCACGTGGCTGCCATATACTCCTTGCTTAAGAAGCGTGAAGGCTTTGGAAGTCAGAAGACTTGTCCCGTTACTTCCCCTTGATTATCCTCATAGGTAAAATAGGAAAGCTAAACTAGGTGGTCTTTAAAGTCCTTTGCAATGCTAAAATTCTCTAATCCTACTACCGGATTCATCCTGCAGTTTTCTAAGGACAGAACTTTGCAGCTAAGTCCCAGGGCCACACATCTCTGTGAACACAATGCCCGGCTTCGTCTGCTGTACATGTTTGAGGCCCTGGTCATTCATTACTTCTTATCCACACGTACACCCCACTGACTGTTTTCCCACCCTCACTGCCTTTTCCTTTGATTGTTTTTTGTTTTTGTTTTTGGTGGGAAGCAAAGCAATGTCTATTGAGCAATAGTGAAGTGATACTACAAAGCTCCCAAGGAGGGAGGGGACCTGAGAGGGTTGCCCTGCCTTTTCCTTTGAGGCTACATAGCCTTCTGTGAGCATGCATGCATTTGGGCACCAGAAGGCCCTTCGTGAAGCAGTGAGAGGAATACAGACAGCCAAGGGCACTTTAAACCAATGATGTGATGAGAAATAAAAGGCTGTTGTGGATGGGGTGCCCAGCTGGCTCAGTCGGTAGAGCATGCTACTCTTGATCTTGGGGTCATGAGCTTAAGCCCCACAATGGGTGAAGAGCTTACTTAAAAAAAAATAAAAATGAAAAATAGTTGTTGTAGAGATGTAAAAAATGTAGAAATCCTCTAAAGTGTTAAACAAGTATTTAACAGTACTAGTAAGGGTAATATTGGTTAGTAATTGTTGGTTAGTAGGGGTAACAATTTGGTAGTACTCCCTACTGACTTACTGAGTATTGTGTGCATCAGGCATTCTGCAAAAGGTAGGTGTCCCTTTAACAACACCATGATGCGATCACCAGTCAGCCCCATTCTACTGATGAAATTCCTGCATCTTCATGTTTTCATGTAATAATCTCACAAAAATGTACAATGTAGTTAAATACTGCTTGGGGTACTGGAGTGGCTCAATCGGTTGAGCATCCAACTCTAACTCTTGACTTCATGGTTCTGATTCGAGCCCAGCATGGAGCCTACTTAAAAAAAAAAAAAAAAAAACTACTCTCATTGCCTTTCATTGGTTTCACCACCACATCCAAAAAGACTGTGGGGCAAAGACTGTCTTGCAGTTTCCCCTATTTTCTCAAGAGGCCTGAGACATGGACAGCTTTGTAGTTCAGAAGATGCTGGCATAATCAGTCTAAGTTTTACAGGCATAGGAGACCTGATTTGGTCTACAACGATACCTAAAATTTAGACAGCAAAAAGGAAAAAGGGCATTGTAGCATGGTCTCCCCTGTAGAAAATGGGGATTAAGGCTGTGATAAACAAAACGTGTCAGAAGAATATAACTTACAAGAAAAAAGAAAACAAGAGTCAAGACAAGTGTTTCTCTTTAATTTCACTTTAAATCAAGTAGCTTCCAGGCAAATCAACAAATGTTTTTCAAAGTCAAGAAAACAGGTTTAATTTTAAGAAGATAAACAGGGGCACCTGGCAGGTTCAGTCAGTAGAGTGTGCAACTCTTGATCTCACAGTCATGAGTTCAAGCCCCACATTGGGTGTGGAGCCTAATTTAAAAAAAAAAAAGGGATCCCTGGGTGGCGCAGTGGTTTGGCGCCTGCCTTTGGCCCAGGGCGCGATCCTGGAGACCCGGGATCGAATCCCACGTAGGGCTCCCGGTGCATGGAGCCTGCTTCTCCCTCTGCCTGTGTCTCTGTCTCTGTCTCTCTCTCTCTCTCTGTGTGACTATCATAAATAAATAAATAAATAAATAAATAAATAAATAAATAAATAAATAAATAAAAATTAAAAAAAAATAAAGAAAAAAAAAAGCAAACAAAAACCAAAAATACTTAACCTCTGGAATCAGACTTCTGAAATGATACAAACTGCCTTCCCATGGCATGTTTCTGCAGAAGAGTCACACTGAAAAATACACGCACACGCCCACACAGAGGAACCTCTGGAATGACAGGACCACCCATTCACACAGACTCTTCTTAAATATTGAACAACATCCTAAATTGGAGAGGGAGTGTCATATTGTTGCTTTAAAGAACTAACTATGGTGTCTTCCACTCCAGTGGACAAAATTTGTTTCATATTAGCCATATATGAATTAATTACTAAAGAATCAGTCTTTCAGAAAAGTATCAAAAAAAATTGTGACGAAATTTGGAGGCAGAGGGGGGATAAAAAAGATCAGAAGATGAAGGACAAAAAGGAATAATGCCCTTCCTTGATGAGAACAAAAAGAGGAACATAATGCTTGTCTGATAATGAAATTTAGATACAATTAAGACTCCAGACTCTTGGACACCTGGGTGGCTCAGTGATTGAGCGGCTGCCTTTGGCTCAGGTTGTGATCCTGGGGTCCTGGGATCGAGTACCGCATCAGGCTCCCAACAGGGAGCCTGCTTCTCCCTCTACCTATGTCTCTGCCTCTCTCTGTGTCTCTCTCATGAATAAATAAATAAAATAAAATCTTAAAAAAAAAAAGACTTGAGATTCTTAAATGCTAGCCATATTATTCCCATTAACTCACTTCATCCTTGCAATTTTAAAAATTATGTATGTTGTTCCTATTTTACAGAAATGGGAATGGAGGCCAGGAGCAGTAAAGACTAGGTAGGGCTGGAACTCTAAAAGTTATCTTTCCTTCACACCATGAGCTGAAGAGCTCATGTCCTTCAAACAAATCCCCCACTCAATGAGCCATAACACAGGTATTTACCTGTTAGCTACTATTCCTTTGAGGCAAAGAACTGTGCTCTACTCTACTAAAAGGTTCCTGGAAAGGCAACAAATTAAATCTATGTACAGAGGAATTCCTTTCAGAGGAACATCCTAGACTGAGACATTTTGAATGGGATGGGAAGGGAAAAGAAAGGATCCTGCACAAGTGAAGCACACTGGTAGCAGCAGTAAAGATTCAGGTGGCCATAAGAGGGCCAGGGGACTACTGAGGGAGGCAGGGTGGTGAGGAGGCAGTAGGGAGTATTGAGAGGGAGAAAACACCATGGACAATCCAAGTGGAACATCCAATAAATATGTGGTCGACATCAGAGACAAAGGGAGACCTGGGTCTGGTGGTGGCCACAAAATGAGTGTGTTCCTGAACAGACAAGCTGGTTGATTGTGGCCTTAGAAAGATAATATATTTGACCATACCCATTCCCTGCTCTTGAGAAGCTGACATATAGAAAGACCTTTCAGAAACTGCCTATGTAGGGGTGCCTGGCTGGCTCAGCCAGTAGAGCGTATGACTCCTGATCTCAGGGTCATGAGTTCAAACCTCATGTTAGGCATGGAGCCTCCTTGAAAAAAAAAAAAGGAAAGGAAAAAGGAAAGGAAAAGGAAAAGGGAAAGGAAAGGAGAAACTGCCTATGTATGTAGTAATGGCCCATGTCACTCTGTGAATCAGCAGTGCAAGCTGCTTTTCAATTAAAGAAAAAGGTATAGGACCCAATGTGAACATCATCTTAAACCTCATAACCCAGAACCATGAGGACAGTCATGCTCAGAGGCACAGCTAAGACAGGAAGATCCAGTTGGAAGAAACAGATTCAAAATGTGTCTCCAATTCTAGTCCACAGAGAGAAATCACCAATTCTCCAGACCTGTTCCTTCCTTAAATACACAAACATGTTTATGACAGCTTGGCCCTTCTCCTTAATCAAAGTACCCACAAGAGGGGTCAGCAAACCTCGTCTCTGAGCACCCATCATCTCTGGGGAAAACCCCTCCCTACATCACTGTGTGGCAATGCTCACAGAACCCTGATCTCAGGACCAGGACTAGAAGTCTATATAAGTGCTCGCCTTGTCGAAAACTATGAGTTAGGCCCTCAAATTAATAGCAGTTGGCCTGGTAGGGTCAAAACCTACCTGGCAGAAGTAACAATAAGACCAGAGAGAACAAAACTCAATTAAAACAAAAAGTGACCGTGTTGGCTTCTGTCTTCTGAAAGAAGCGTGTGTGTGTGTGTGCGCGTGCGCGCGCGCTACCAAACCCCCTCACAGCAGAGGCTACCAGAGGACCAGAAGGTTCGCCCATAGTTTATAAGGGCCTGATCCTCATCCGTGGCTTAGGCAGAAGCAGGCCTGAACAGCATGTTGGGGGAGGAACCAGAGAAATGATTTAGGCTACAGAATAAGATGGGAGAAGACTGTTTGGAGTGGTTATAAGTGGCACAGGAAGAAAGGAGGTATCATGGCAAGGGGGCAAAGGTCATTTAAGACCAAATATAGTTACACCACTAGATTCTAAGTTGTCTTTATTGCTATAATGTAATACATCCCCCTTACCCCAGACCTTCAGTCCAATCTGCTGTGCACAAAAATAGCTTTGTGTGTATTGCATTCTTATTGTTGTTTGGTGGAAACCAGGAAAAAAGGGCCAACTTCCTAGCTGATTCAACACAAAGCAAAAAGAAGAGAAAAAAAAAAAAAAAAACACAGAAAGGGAAACGTGGGTTCTACAGAAACAAGTGATCATAGAATGTAAACCTGTAGGGCTGCTCCAATCTAGAGGAGGGCAGAGGATGGGGAAGTTTAAGTCGACATCTGGTTTCTACCCATTTACGCCCACAGCTGTGAAATTGCAATGCAGATTTATCATGGAGCACCCACTGTGCGCCACGCACTATCTATCTGCGTTAGAGGCTTGGAAGGTACAAATGAAGCAGACTAGGTCCCTGCCCTCATCAGGCACTCTGTGTGTGTGTGTGTGTGTGTGTGTGTGTGTGTGTGTGTGAGAGAGACAGACAGACAGAGACAGAGAGAGACAGAGAGATAAAGATGTAGAGATGAAAGAAACAGGTTTCACAGTGCAAGCCAAACACAGCATGCTTTTAGCAAGTACAGAAATGTCTACAAGGTAAAGTAGATCATAATGCTGAAAGTGAGGTGCGCAGTGGGGGCTATCAGAACAGAGGTAAGACTCCCAATTTCATCTAAGATAAGGAAGGGGAAGAGAAGGTCAGAAACTGTAATGTCCAACTCCAGGCTTGGGCATCAGCATGAAAAAAAAAAAAAAAAGGTGCTGTTAGAAGCCATTCCAAGTGGCCAGAGAGTAGGTGCATCCATCCAGGAGAACTTACAGATAAATCTGGAGGGTAGGTTGGGGCTAGACAAGGAAGGGCATAGTACATCCTGCTAAAGAATTAGGTTTGAGTTAAAGGGAGGGACGCCTGGGTGGCTCAGTGGTTGAGCGTCTACCTTCAGCTTAGGGCGTGATCCCAGAATCCTGGGATGGAGTTCTGCATCAGGCTCCCTGCAGGGAGCCTGCTTCTCCCTCTGCCTGTGTCTCTACTTCTCTTTCTATGTCTCTCATGAATGAATAAATAAAATCTTTTTAAAAAGAAAGAAAGAAAAGGAAGGGATACTGGGGAGATGTCAGTCAAAGGGTACAAACTTGCAGTAGAAGATGAATAGGTCCTGGAGGCCTGATGCACAGCACAGTAATTACAGTCAACAATACTGTATCATATACAGTAAAGCTGCTACGGGATTGGATCTTAAATACTCTTACCACAAAAAAGAGATAGTTATGGGACATGATAGAGATGTTAGCTAAAGTTATGGTGGCGATCATATGACAATACATAAATGTATCAAATCAGCACCCTTATATACATCAATTAGAACCTCAAGAAAAAAAAATTTAATCTTTAAAAAAAAAAAAAAAAGTCCCAGCACACCAGCCTAGAATGCCTCAGAATATTCAGGGTTTGGCAAAGATCAGCCTGACATCTTAGCTTCTAAAAATGCCATAAGGTTCCTTTTTTTAATATCTTTAATTAAAAAAATTTAAAATGCCATAAGAGCACTTTTATATTTAAAAATCTAAAATACATGCAAAACATCACAATTTGACCAGGATGCAATTTAAGTATGTGGTTTGGGAGTCAAATCACCCATAATGTGCTTGTCTAAAACATACATAGATAAGTGTAAAAATTCTAGTTTGGAACCTTCACAGAAATGGAGTCAAGATCTGCACATCTCAGGAGACATACTAGCTTCCTTGAGACAGAGACTGTAGAAATCTGAAGTCTGAAAGCTGCTGAGCTCAGCTTTCCAAATCTTAGGAAGCCCATAGGGGACTTCTCTTCCGATAACTAAAATCTTATTACCTAGTCCAAAGACTGACTCAAAAAATCCTCTGACAGTATTTCTCACACACCAATCCACAGTCCTGGATCCAATTCCTAAATCTAACACTCATCCACATTACTGCCATCTATACAATCCACATAGAAGTGGTGGCTGCTTTTCCAGTGATGCCTGAAGCTCACCAAATTCAGTTCACACCTATTTTTACTCACACAATCGCACTGTCAATAATTTGCCTTCAAGGGTATAAAACATGCTTTTAGCAAAAGGTACCAAAATTCTGGAAATAGCACTGAACCTGAAGTCAAGATGTCTAGAGCCCTCCTCTGCCGGTTAACAGGCCATCTAACCCTGAACCTAAAACGGAAGCAGACTCTTGTCCCGCATCACAAGGGGCTATTATGAGCACCTGCACAGACAGTGGGTGAGAATGTGTTCCAAAACAGATAAAGAAGCAAACACATCAGAGACTTTTCTAAAACAAAAAACTTTCTTCTAAATTACTCTTGATTAGCAGCACCTGACTGGCTCAGTCGGTGGGTTGTAGCATGTGACCTTTGATCTCGGGGTTGGGGGTTTGAGCCCCATGTTGGGTGTAGAGGAAAAAAATGTTTTTAAATGAATGCCAAATAAATAAATGATTCTTAGTTAGGTGACTGTGGTTGTGATGACACTTCACATTAACTGTGAATCCTCAAACAGCATTAAATAATAACCAATGATCACAATCAGTAAACAAAACCTACTAAGACAACACTCCATTGCATATTTTGCATATTAAATTAGAGGTACTGGTGGAGGAAAAAAAACAAGAAAACTGCAAAACCAGCATCATTAAGCATTCTCTGGACCTTGGTCGCTTAGCGTTAAAATTCTGCAGGCTCTGACTGGCATTCAAAAGAGAAACTTGTTCTTACAGCAACAGATAAAAAGATTTGTCCACCAAGTTCTTCCTCTTCACTACTCCCCACCCACTTCCTTTTCTTCCAAAGGAGAACGCACTCATTTTACACACTGGTTTGCCACATCCTGCCTCGGAAGCTACTTCCCAGGAGCTGCTCCGGCTATTCTGAGAGGAGGTTTAACTCCTTCAGGCCCCCCAAACCACTACTATATTTATGACAGCCTCACCCACCACAGTCATTTACAGTCTAGTAACTAGAATCCACACGATCAGATAATACTCCTGACTTCTTCATGCTACGCACTGAAGTAAGCATCTGACCTACAACACAGTCCTGCAGGAGCCACATCCCTTGGTCCCACCTGGGGGCTCCAACTAGTCCAGGTTTGCTTAATCAGCCAAAAAAAAAGACAAAAAGAAGAAATGACTGGGGCCCCTGGGTGGCTCAGTTAATCTGCCAACTCTTGATTTCAGCTCAAATCATGATCTCAGGGTCCTGGGATACAGCCCTGCATCGGCTCCATGCTCAGCAGAGTTGGCTTGAGGATTCTCTCTCTTCCTCTCCCTCTTGCCCTTCCCCCCACTAGTGCATGTGTGTGCTCTACACCAATATCTTTTTTTTTTTTCTAAAGATCTTTTTTATTTATTCATGAGAGACACAGAGAGAGAGAGGCAGAGGCAGAGGCACAGGCAGAGAGAGAAGCAGGCTTCGTGCAGGGAGCCCCATGTGGAACTGGACCTAGGGTCTCCAGGATCATGCCCTGGGCTGAAGGCGGGCACTCAACCACTGAGCCACCCAGGCATCCCTATCTTTTTTTTTTTTTTTTTTTTTTTTAAAGAGAATGATTCAAGGAAAGCTATCCAGAAACTTAATGCACACTGTATTTGGTATCAGGGAAAACCCAATGAAGCAAATCTCCTGTCCCACATGGGCTCTGTAAGCTAACACCAACATTCATTCATTACATATTTATAGACCACTTACTACACATCAGACCTAGGCTAGAGATGGGGCATCCAGACAAAATTAAGAGGCTCCAGAAGCTCACAGCATAGATGATGAAGCAACAGATATATACAAAGATCACACATCCACATACAACACCCCCAAAGTGGTTTGTCTCACACATAGTTCATGGACAGCCCCACTGGAAGTTTTCTAATGGAGACCAGGCAAAGTTTCATGGACAAGATAATACTGGACTTCAACCTTAAACGAGAGGGTAGACTCCCAAACGTTGGCAATAAACGTGACAGAAAAATCCCAAAGGAAATGTATAAAGTCGGGATCCCTGGGTGGCGCAGCGGTTTGGCGCCTGCCTTTGGCCCAGGGCGTGATCCTGGAGACCCGGGATCGAATCCCACATCAGGCTCCCAGTGCATGGAGCCTGCTTCTCCCTCTGCCTGTGTCTCTGCCTCTCTCTCTCTCTCTGTGACTATCATAAATAAATAAAAAAAAAAAAAAAAAAAAAGGAAATGTATAAAGTCATGGGTAACATTTTATTGAATGCTTATTATGGTTTAGGTGTTATGCTAAAGACTTTACACTTAACCCTCAAAACAACCCTACAAATCAGGTATTATTACCACTCCCATATTTACTAATGAGAAAGCTAGGGATGACAGACCTTAAAAAGTCCAATTGACATCATTATTTAGGGATGAAGGACTCCAACCTCAGCTATCTGCTTCTAGGGATTACTCCTACAACAGAAAGCAAGAGCACCCACTAAGTGTCAGAATAGAGTTTATAACTGTGGGAAAGCTGGTCATAGTATTAGAAGAGAAGCAGGGCATAATTAAACTCTTTTCCCCTTTAAGAGACTTGAGATCTTTGTAGTCAAGAAAGATAAGGAATATATGTATTTCTTTAAATCCCGAAATCAATAAACACTAATACCTACTACATGTGAGATCCTGTACAGAGGAAAATTATCTTCTGCTGTGCTACAATTGGCTTCCTGCCACATATATCACCCCTGTACAGGTCGACTGGGACCCCCTGGCTGGCCAGGCCTGTGTCCTTCCCAAAGTTACCACTTAGACAAAGAGTATGCTCATCCATGACACGGGAGGACCACAGCACAGTGAATGGCACACCAGTTGCTGAGCTCCCAGGATGCCCTAACTCCATCAGCAGGAGAAGGTAGAACAACGAAGCTTCTATGACAAATGAGAAGTACTTTTTCATGATCCAGGATTGGACCTTTTGTAAGTTTTAACAGTCTTCAGCAGTTCTTGTGCTATATCTTATCCGCCATTTTTAAAACATCAAAATATAGTGATTTTTAGAACCCAAAGACATACTGTTAAGAGAGAATTTAATAGTATTTTTTTCTCTCCACATACTCTTATTATCCCTACTTTTCTTTTTTTTTTTTCCTAAAAGTTAAATCCTATCAATCAAACCAATACAGGGCCACCCCTAGGATGCAGTTAACCTGTATAGAAATCTGTCAAGACTTTAACAACCCTTAGCAAAGACAGGTCAAGAGAGGCTGTGAGGGTTAACAGGAAATGAATTCACTCTGTGCTGGGGGCATTTAAGAGAGAACTGGTCACCTTTATTCATTCTAACTGAACATAAAGACTCTCTCCTCTGGCCATAAAACAGAATCAAAGGGTGGGCAGGGCAGAAAAACAAGAGCCCTGCACGAGAGAAAAGTCAGGGGTCCTGGATCTCCATTGAGGCTGTTGCTCACTAGCCATAAGCCACCTGGCCTCTCTGGGCCTCCATCTCTTCATCATACATCCAGGAGGATGAACTATAAAGATCTTTTCCATCTCTAACATTTAAGGACAGACAAGTAGCAATCCTCAGGGGAGAAAGAATGAAAGGTGTTGGTGGTGAAAAGGATGATTAATACAATGTAATGTTACCCTGGGTCCAGAAATAGCCTGGCTTAGTGCTGCATTCACCTTATCAGTCTAGATTTATTGGGGGGGGGGGGGGGCTGGTGGGTGGGAATCACAGCCACCTACAGTGAAATTAAACTCTGTTCCCAAATGAGTTCTGCTGAAGTGTGATTTATCCAGAGTGTTAAACAACTCACCGGCAGTACAAAACTGTGTTACTGAAATTGTATTATTGCACAAACTTAACTTTTCTCCAAATGTGATTTGCAGAGAGGATGCAGAGCTGAGAATCCTGTGTCCATGACCATCTGTCCTATCCCAGTCCCTGGAGAGGCGTGGGGGGAGAGTGTGAAAAGCCACAGGTGCCATGTATATTCAGCCACCAATGTCACATATCCATCAAGAAGCCCAACATTTGCTGGGGATAAGTGTTCAGCTCAGCATGCAAAAGAGGCTCGCTGATGCATTGGCCCCAAACATTCCCTGAGCCTTCCTCTGCACCAGGCAGGGAGTTGCAGAACACCACAGAATAGGGAAGATGTCACCACCAGTATATGCTTCCCAAATGTTTCCCCTCTGGGCAAGGAAGGGGCTGTTGGCTGAAAAGGCAGTATAGAGGACTATAAGCACTCTTAGCTGCCAGCATGACAAGGACAAGACCCTTAACCAGAATCGGCTTCCTATCTGTTGAGTAAAGATAACACATATCCCCACACGTCTCATGTGGTTGAATGAGGAAAAAAGAGATGTAAAAATGATGAGGAGTAAGGGCACCTGGCTGGCTCAGTCACTATAGCATGGGACACTTGATCTTGGGGTTGTGAGTTCAAACCCCATGTTGGACACAGAGATAACTTTAAAAAAAAAAAAAAAATGAAGAGTATACAAAGCCTCACAGAATAAAAGCTAAGATTACCACCTGTGACCTTCTTGTGCCAAAATACTAAACTGAAAATAATCAAAATAAGTCAAACTTTGCAGGGATTAACAGAGCGTTGACCTTTGGAAAGGAGTGCCTTCTGCCCTCTTTACTGTCACGTCACGACTTAAGTCGTTCAGCAAAACTTCACCAAACCAGATGGCAGGGAACACGCCATGAACTGGGAACAAGACATAGTTCCAGGCTTCCCCAATATCAGTCCAACAGGACAGGAGTTCCAGAAACAACTGCAGTGTGATGGAACACGTACAGAGTGCCCTGGAAGGTGGAAAAGTGACCACTGGAGTGGGGTGGACAGACCTGTGACAGATTTACACAAAAGCTAACCTACAGGCGCGTCTGGGTGGCTCAGTCAGTTAAGCATCTTGGTTTTGGCTCAATCTTGTGGGTTGTGGGACCTAGCCCTGCAATGAGCTCAACGGGAAGTATACATGGAGATTCTCTCCCTCAGCCCCTCCCCCAACTAGTGCTCTCTCCCTAAAATAAGTCTTTAGAAAAAAAACCTACAAATTGAGCTCTGACACAAGATTAGGATTGCAACATGGACTGAAAGGTGGAGAAGGGAATCTCCAGAAGACAGTCTGAGCAGAGGCCAGGACCCACTGGGAAAGACATGTGGATGAACCATGAAAAAGTAGACCCCAAGAGCCACCTAGAGCATACCTCCCCAACATCTGGCTTAGCACAAGAGTGTTACCTTCGCTTTACATCAGCGTCTACCCCTTCCTATTCCTACACACACACCCCACAGGAGAACTTCTTTAAACTCTTGGAGAAGAAAGCAGAGCTTCTTGTCAGGCAGATGGTGGTCCTGGAGAAGCTACGAGGAGTCTGTACTGAGATGTACTGTGTGGCAGCTGTTCGCTGAGCACCTTTTGCAGCCTCCCGTTTCACTGAAAGTAATTCTTTCACTTCCTCCCCCAAAACTGCAAGTGTGCCCAGCACTGTCTCTATTCTGTCTGGATCAAGAACAGCTGAAGAGTCCCATCACTGGAGGTACCTTGGGAGGGGAGAACTGTCTCTCCTCACATGATAGAGAATAAGGCACCCTGGCAGGAAATCGAGTCCTGGCCCTTCTCACTCGTCCTGTTAATCATAAGAACCAGTCTACACACATGGAATGTCTGAATCCTTTCTGCTGGGTAGGTGTCACGATGCCCATCTTACAGATGTGTAAACAGACTCGAGGATGTGAAAGAACTTGCACAAGATCACTCAAGAGACGAAGAGGCCAAGCCAGAACTCAAACCGATGTCCGCCAGCTCCAAAGCCTTTTCCCTGTGTCACACGGTCCCCAGGCCATGCTTACTCAACAGTCACACTCACAGTAGAACCTACTGTGTGACGTGGCCAACTCTCTTTAGCCCTTCTTTGCAGTCCTGAATTCTTTATCTGACAAAAGAAGAGGACTGCCAAGGGAGACCTCCAAGATTCCTTTTGGTAATAAAACTTCATTTACTTGATATCTACTGTGAGATTGAAAGTGTGCACAGTGGTGACCTATAGGATTATGTGGACTCATTATATAAAGCCTGAAAGGTAGGAAGGCATTCCCATCAGCCCACCTTGCAGAGAAGCAGACACAGGGTGGTCACGTGGCAAGTTAACAGCTCTCCCAGAGAAGGAGCTGAGATCTCACTCTCCCTCTAACACAAGGCTGTTATTCAAAAGCCTTTCAGCCTGACAATTCTCAAGCCTCAGACTTTTGGAGCCCTCTGGAAGAGGGGGTAATTTCTGGATTCAAATGGAACACCTGGAGAGACAGAAACAATTACTTAAAACCTGAGCAGGAAGCTGCGCTCTTTGCTGCACTGCCAGCATCCAAAACTCCAAGAGGGGAACAGTAAGTAGGTCTTCCTCAGACCATCTCATGTTTGAACCTGGGGACTTCAAAACTCTCCTAAGCCCATTCCCAACCTTCTAGAAATGAGACTCTACTCTGTCAAACTATATAAGGAGTCAGATGGGTGCTCTGCCCACACCCTCCCCCCAATACCACCACCACTGCTGCCACAGCCGCACCACCTCAGGGAATTAGAGTAAGACCAGACATCAGGCTCCTTGGGACCCCTTCTAAGACATTTCTAATGTCCTCTCCACCTCTGCCTTTTGTAGTCTCAGAAAAGACAGGCACTTTCCTGGATACCTTGCCATCACTTCAACTTCTGTTTTTAATCTCTGACCATACTCATGCATGTGACATCAACATTTCTTTAGGGAGAAAAAAACCTGAAACTTCAATTTGTTTCTAAAAAACAATTTTTTTTTAATTTAGATTTATTTATTTATTCATGAGAGACACAGAGAGGGAGGCAGAGACACAGGCAGAGGGAGAAGTTGGCTCCCTGCAGGGAGCCGGATGTGAGACTCGATCCTGGACCAGGGATCACAACTTGAGCCAAAGGCAGGTAGGTGGTCAACCACTAAGCCACCCAGGAATCCCTAAAAGACAATTTTCTAAACCAGAGAGTGTGTTATACTGAAATCAAATATCACATTTAAGGCTTCCTAAAAATATTACCCCTGTACAATGCCTCCCTTTTGCTCCTACGTGCCCATCCCCCAAATACACACATACACTTTAGACTGTTATTTAGATCCTAGCATGTATAATGTAAATGTCTTTAATCTACTAAGGACACTTGCACATGATTCCTCACTTTACTTAAAAAAAATGATCCAAACTGGAGCTTCCATTACATATCAGGACCAAATAGGTAAATACACGGATGGCAAATGCTGACAATAAATGAATTTAAACTGCATTAGACTTCGCCCAGAACACTGGCATCTTTTTCCATCTTCAGCAAAAGTCCATTTCATCCATTTCTCAGCTCAGTGCCTGGTCTATATTAGGTATGTAATAACTATCAGTTAAATGAATGTTAATACATTTGAATCTTCTTAACACCGAGTTCAAAACCTATTATTGTAGTTTTAGTCAAAATCTAAATCTATTTGACCCTCACACAAAAGCCATCCAAATCAACAACAAACAACAAGCAGCTGCTTCTATTCAAAGTATACATACCTCTGTCATCTGAACTGTTTTGAAGTTGGCCTTGATTGGAAGACAAATGGCTAGCAGCTGCAAGTTCAGTTACAAAGGGCTGGGTAGGAAGGCAGAGCACGAACTAGAGGGAATCAAAGTGCTGTTTCATACATTAAACATGGAATTCCTTTCCGACAAACAACTCTCATTTTCCTAGAGGCAACTAATCCGGACATGCCCTTTGAACTTAGGAAAACACAGGGCTGCACTCTGGGAGAAAAAAATCTAGTTTGCAGGCCAGGCAAGGCTGGGAGAGTAGGACAGTCACTCCTCTTGCACACCTTTCTGTTGTTTTCAAAGGAAAGTGTCAGCCATGGGAAAGTCATGAGCTGATCAGTCCAAAGGCCCAGATTAACCAGACTCAATACTGAACACGTTACTTTCCTTCGTCCCTCATTTTTTCCTTCACAAGGGGCAAAAATAAATTAATAAAGGGGTAAAGTTGGATGACGTCTAGCCAGTAATTTTCTGCAATGATCAGAATGTTCTAATCTGTGCTAACAGAGTAGCCACTAGTCACATGCAGCCTTAGTCCCTTGAAGTGTGGCTTGTGTAATTTAGGTACTGATTTTTAAACTTCATTGAATTTTAATACATTGAAGTACATACAAATACATTTGATTGGCTACAAATGGCTAGTGGCTCCAGTTCTGGAGAGTACAACTCTATAAAGACCTCTAGGGGGCGCCTGGCTGGTTCAGTCTGTAGAGTGTGCAACTCTTGATCTCAGGGTCATGAGTTCAAGCCGCACACTGGGCACAGAGCTTACTTAAAAAATTTTTTTTCAAGACCTCTATCATTTTACATAATCTTTGGACAGCCATGTGGGAAAAACGTGGAGGTTAGAGTAGGCTAGTCCTAGATTCTAAACTTAGTCCCACCACTTTCTAGCTATGTGATCTTCTGCAAATTACCTCACTCCCCTGAACTTCATTTTCCTTATTTGTACAACAGAATATTAGAATCTTTCTGGCAGAATTTTTGTGCAAATTAAAGATAATGCATGTAAAGAGAATAGACAGGCTCTCAATAAATGTCAAGTTATTTTTCCAATTAATGATGTCCTTCAGGGATGCAAGTTTCATGTCTCTGGACTTCATCCTACTCTTCCTTCCTGATGTAGGAAGGACTTATTACCCCACAGATTAACTGCTGTGCTCCTACAGATGCAGCCCTTGTCTTTCAAGAATACAACTTGCTCAGGAATTGATTCAGGTCCTCAGCTGTGGATGAGCCAGTGAGTCAAGTCCTCTGCACCTCCGGAACTGCTGACTTCCGCTTACCCTGCGTACCCTCACACCAGCATTCAGGAATTCACAAAACTCTTACCCGTGACTGCATACCAAGCTGACACTTTGTTCAATGCAACCAGAACACCTGTTGGTGGCTCTGGTCTTTCCCTTCTTAACTCTCCCTACGACTCCCCCCACCCTCCAACTTCCCCTAATATTTTATGGCTTCTTTATTTGGAAATGCTTTAGGATAACCTTTCATTTTGTAATTGCTCAGTGATTCAGAATACTCAGAAATAGAAATGCAACAAGCTACATTTACAGCTAACCCAGCATTAGTTTAGTTTCATTACCAAAATAAAACAAGGCAAAAGAGACTATGTTTTAGGAGTGTTCCAATAAAATAATAAAAATGTTGTAGTCCCTATCTAAATTTTTTTAAAGATTTTATTTTTAAGTAAGCTCTACACCCAACATGAGGCTCAAACCTACAATCTTTTTTTTTTAAGATTTTATTTATTTATTCATGAGAAACAGAGACAGACTCAGGCAGAGGGAGAAGCAGGCTCCATGCAGGGAGCCCGACATGGGACTCGATCCTGGGTCTCCAGGATCACACCCTGGGCTGAAGACGGTGCTAAACCGCTGAGCCATCTGGGCTGCCCTCAAACCTACAATCTTGAGATCAAGAGTTGCATGCTCTACTGACTGAGCCAACTAGGCCCCCCAGTCTCTACCTAAATAATACGTGTTAAAAGCCTGGTCCAAGCGTTCCACTGGCCTGTCCTCTGGTGAATGGAACCTTGCCATGGTGCCAATGACCAAGGTTTATAGTGGACATAGATGAATGCCTAAAAGAAGCAGGATAAATTTTATATTAATAATTATTGGAATGGTAAGCCTCTGTCTTCTTCCTATTGGGGGCTGGGAGTGGGGGAAGAAGCTGAAAATATAGACTGGCATTTTGGTAGGATTTCAATCTAGATTCCAGTAAACCATCAGACAAAAGGTTTACAGTTGGCTTGGAATTTTTGTTAACCTCTGAGGCCTCCCCCGACCGTTTACTGAATGATGGTATGAAATCAAATTGGGCAAATAACTTTAGCTCTGGACTCTCAAATGTGGTGAAACTCTTAATTTTTTAAAACTAATCTGGAAATGTAACCTACAACTCAATAAAGAAGGGACTATAATTATCCTGGATACAGACAAGTCTGTAAGGACAATATGATTGGCTAGTTATGTCTTCTTACAACTTCCCATATTCCTAGATTTAACCTGAATCTGGAACCCATGTAGATCACTCACTCAACTTACTGTTCTACTTAGTCTGAAAAGTAGATGCACGTAAGAGCATTCGAGATTCTGAACCGTTCTTGGTAACAGTTAAACTCAAAATAGGTCAATTCCAGAAAGGCATTCATTTCAAGGGGACTTTTGTCTGTGGTTATTTTGAAAACCACTGCTTTTAAAACTGACATTATGAAGCTTAAAAATAGACCCTCCTACTAAGGATCCTAGACTAAAATACCCTTTCCTCCCCTCATTTCCTTATTCCCTTTTCACTCAAACACCTAAGAGAATGGTGATAGAGAGGAGTGCCTCCACAAGACCTTCAGATTATTACATGAAAAAATTCAGATTATTTCTTGAACAAATTCAGATTAGTTTTTTAAAAATTGTTAGGATAACTGGATAAAGTTCTCAAAATTTGGTGTTGGGTAAACTTGGAAAGTTTTCCAACCAAGTATCCCAAATGAAAACATGTAATATATACACCATAAAGAAACTGAAGTCTGAAAACCACCTCCTCCATTCCAGCTGTGTGAGCTCCCAGCAAGTTCCTTCTCTCTGGGTCTGGTTTAATCTCACAAATGCAGGCAGGGGGCTAAAGGATCTGTAAGGTCCCATTCAGCCCAAACAGGCTCTGCTTCTATAAAGCTAGGCAGCTGCTTCTTATTTTCAAGGCTCTTTGGAAAAAGCAGAAATGTTCCTTGCCTAGAAGGTCCTTGGGAAGCATCATTATACTTAACAGTGTTCCTATGGGACACAAGAACTGCTATTGAGAGTAACCGTAAGATGGCTATAAAAATATAAAGGTGTTCAGAGGAAAAAATAAGTTATGTTTGAAGATGACAATACAAAACCTAAAATGCATATAATTCTACCAAATATTTACTAGATATAATGAGTGAATTTAACAAAGCTGTAGGATATAAACAATTCATACAAACCAAACCATGGTCAGAATGGAAAATACAAATTAAAAAATGTTCAATCACAACGGCATCAAAACAAAAACCAAAACAATGGCACCAAAATGTTAAGTCTTAGAAATATTAACTAAGGACACAGAAGAATTATTCAGAAGAAACTATAACACTATTATAGGAGCGAGAGGAGACATTAATAAATGGAAAGGTACACCACGGAAGTTATTAAAGTTTTCATTAGGGGCACCTGGCCTGCTCAGTTGGTAGAGTGTGCCACCCTTGATCTCAGGGTTGTAACTTCAAGCCCCACATCAGGTGTGGAGATCACTAAAAAATAAAATCTTTAAAAAATCTATCTTTAAATAAGTTTTCACTAACCCTACCAAATAAAAATCATCAAAACTACATAAGTTAAAAGGAAATTTTAGAAATACATCAAAATACAATAAAGACCAAATAAAAGCAAACCTGAAAATACAACAGATAGGTAGATAAATTATATTTAATAAACCCCTATAAGATACTAGAACTCATTGTGAAGAACAATTAGACATGTTTCTCACACTAAACACATTAATAAATTCCAGATGGGACAGAATTAACCATATAAGAGAGAAAAGACTGTAAGAAAAAGAAGCCACATACTCCTGCGAAGTTGTGAAGAGATAGGTCTAAATACTAAAGAGAAGTAGACTGTCCCATACAAAAGACATGCTTTTAAAGACAAAAAAATAAAGATTTTTTTTTCTTAACACAACATGAAAGGAAAACACCGACAGGACAATGCAGTAGCCACATAATTGATAAAATCTTAAAATACAAAGCACACTGACCTCAACAACCCATAAGTAATCATGTACAAATTAACAAAAGATGTGAATGAACAAATAAAAATACAAAGCACATAAAAACTATTTAGACGTATCTATTAAAAAATCAGCAGAGAAGAAAAGTTTGCATGTGACTTTTCAAAATGTCTAGTAGGTACCACAAAACCAGTCCACCTACCTCTCCGGCTTCATCTTCTACAACCTGCACCTATGCACCCAGAGCCCTCAACTATTTGTTGGCTCCTCCAGGCATCCCAGGCTTTCCCACTTATGTGAAGTGGCTCATCCTGTGCTCTCTTCCTGCCATGCCCTGCCCCCCTGCCCCCCCCCGCCCCCCCCATTCCCATGGAAATCCTAGCCATCCTTCAAGACCCAGCTCAAATGTCATCTCTTCCGTGATGGCTCTCCTAATCTCCCCCCCTGGACGTGCCTTCCTCTTCTCAATGAGCTCCGACAGTACTTTCTTTGTACATCAGGGCACTTTTCTTACCCTGCAGCCATCTGTCTCCTTCTTCTTGTGGCCCTGCAACCTCTCCCTGTCCTATAAGATTTCAAAATCCCTGGGCGCAAAATCCAAAGACAATCTTATTCAACTGCCTACAGCTTCTAGCATAGCAAATTACATTAAGCATTCAATAAATATTAGTTTAAACAGAATTGGTAAAATACAGAAAATAACTTCATTTTAAAAATACAGCCTGGCTAACACCTAAAGTAAAGCAGATTGACCTTCAAAGGAGCCCTTTTCACCCATTAAACTATTAAAAAAAAAAAACTACACTTAAAAATAAAAAACCTTCTGCAGCTTGAGGAAACAGTTGAAATATAATTGGTTCCATCTTTTTTTGGAACATATGCTGTTAATACGTAACAACAGCGGTAACATGGTTCACTGCCTCTGATTTGGTGTATGAATTAATCTAAAAGCAGAACAAAACAAATTAATTCAAAACATTTGCAAGACTATCCGTACATAATAAAAATCTGGGGGCACCTGGGTGGTACAGTTGGTTAAGTATCCGACTCTTGGTTTTCACTCAGGGTGATCTCCGAGTCTCAGGGTTATGAGATGGAGTGGCAGGCTCCACACTCAATGGAAAGTCTGCTTAAGTCTCTTCCCCTCTGCCCTTCCCGTCCCCCTCCCCACAAGCCCCTGGGTTCTCTCTCACAAATAAAATCTTCAAAAAACAAAAATCTGGATACCACCTAAATAATCAACAAAGTATCATTTACAAAGCCAGGCCATGTCCAATTCTACTCTTCAGCCAAAATAAATGACAAGCATGAGGATTATGTCCAAGTGTCAAAATTGGGGAGGCAAGGGTTGGAGGGAAGAGGGGGTGCTCACCAACTGATCACATGTAAATAATGGAATGTCCAAAAAGTTACACTAGAAATTCGAATGTCTGTAGTTTCCTTCTTTAGATGTTTAACACATTCAAGTTTTTTAAAGAGTTGTGCTTAAGCAGGCAAATATTCGAGGAAGGGGTGTGGTGGGGAAAAGAGGTCACATTACCCCTCTCCGCTTTTTCTTAACCCCCATGTAACCTCTTCTTAATCTGACTCCCTTGGTGACATCAAAGCAGGACCCCCCTGGGGAATACACTGAGAAATCCGATGCAGGATCAGCTCTTTCACAGTCTGCCCAGAACCAAGACCCAGAGAACACCTGCTGCTTTAAAACAAAACACCATTCATCCTGGGAGGAGTTAACTTAGCAAACAGGTACAGGGGCCTCCAAACAGCTCTCATGGGCTTTCGGGCAACAGAACCAGGACACAGGACATGAAGTAAAAACACAATCAAGCAGCATTAAGACAGTAAGAGCATTTTTGAAAATTGGCAGCTTCTAGAAGAAAACAGTAACAAAATTGGGACCTTAAACTTTCTTCTCAGGCTCAACCTCATTTTCTGCCCCATCCTGTGGGTTCTCTTGGTTTGTTTTCTCAGCATGTCAAAAACATTCACCATTGCTTGACCTGTGCTTCCTGGGGAGGTGGTGCAAATACTAACAATTCATACACAGGAAAGCTACCAAGAAGGTTTTTTTGCTGTTATCAGTGTCTTTGATTTGTTTTGTTAAGATTTTATTTATTTATTTGAGGGCGGGAAGGAGGAGAGGGAACAGGAGACGGAGGGGGCAAGAATCTCGAGCAGACTCCTTGCTCTGCCCACATGGGGCCCAATCCCACGACCCTGAGATCATGACCTGAGCCAAAATCAAGAGTCCAATACTGAACCGAGTCACCCAGGTGACTCAGTCTCTTTGTTTAAACATGATTTTGGGGGTGTCTGGGTGGTACAATCAGATATCTGACAGCTCTTGGTTTCAGCAGGGTCTTGATCACAGGGGCACGGGATCCAGCCCCATGACAGTATCCGTGCTCATCGTGAAATGTGCTTAAAACTCCTTCTGCCCCATCCTACCCTCTAAAATAAATAAATAAATCTTTAAAAAAAAAAAAAGAAAAAAACTTTTTTTTGGTTTTGTCCAATCTACCAATAATGATTAACTGTATCAACAGTGTCATAGACCCAGGGGTCCAAAAAGGTATGGCCCCAAAACAAGTTAAGGGAAAAAAAGACATATAAGCAGGACGCCTGGGTGGCTGAGTGGTTGAGTGTCTGCCTTTAGCTCAGGTTGTGATCCTGGGGTCCTGGATTAAGTCCCACATCAGGCTCTTTGCAGAGAACTTGCTTCCCCCTCTGCCTATGTCTCTGCCTTTCTCTGTGCATCTCTCATGAATAAATAAATAAAAATTTTTAACAAAATAAAAATAAAAAAATAAAATGATACTGCATTTAATGTGATGTTCATTACACAATATAGACCACAAGTACAAAAGAGGAATTAGAAAATGTGAGTTAACATTAAAAAGAGCATAAGACTCAGGATGAATTTTGTTCTTTGGGTACTTCTAAAATATTTATTATGGGGGCACCTCAATGGTTGGGTGTCTGCCTTGGGTTCAGGTCATGATCCTGGGATCCTGGCATCAAGTCCTGCATTGGGCTCCCCCATAGGGAGCCTGCTTCTCCTTCTCCTTATGCCTATGTCTCTACCCCTCTTTCTTTGTCCCATGAATAAAATCTTTAAAATATATATTTTTTTATTATGAATTTTTCCATACAGAAAAATGGAAAGAATAAAACAGTGAAACTCATAAACTAACCAACTAAGCAACTGTGAACACTTTGCCACACTTGCTTTATCTACTATGTATGTGGATTTTTTTCTTGAACCATTTCAAAGTGAGTCTCATATATCATCTATGAATAACATTCCCCTACATAATCATGATACATTACATCTAAAAACTTAGCAATTCTCTATTCAAATTTCCCAAACTGTCCCAAGAATACATTTGATCACTATTTCATTTTTGATTCAGTATCCACCTGAGGTTTATGGATTACATTTGGTTGGCATGTCTCCTTAGTCCGTTATTCTAGAACCATACCACTAGCACCCTTTTGCCCATGATACTGACTTTCTAAAGAGACTGGGTCAGTTGTTATAGAGAATGTTCCACATCCTGGATTTGTCTAATGATTTCCTCCTGGTGTCATTTAACTTGTTCCTCTGTCCCTGCATTTGTTGTAAACAGGAAGTTAGGTCTCAAGGCTTGATTCTAGACACAGATCTGGCTTAGATTTTAAAAGACAGGCAGCATATAAAATGTCCAAATTAACATGATTTATCAACACTTTTAATTTGGTATTAAGAGCAAAAGATAATAGCTTTCTGAGAAGGAAGAAATAAAAGTGGATTAACAACACTTCCCCTTTGAATAACATTCCGGTAATTATCAAGTGCTTTGATAGATTATTTCAGATGATGCTCATCTGCCCAGCTTCCCTCACAGGTTTGTTACATTATCATCCTTACTTTACTAATAAGGAAAACCAAGGCTCGGTGAAGTCAAATTACACGGCCAAGATCAACAATTAAGAAGTAATAAAACTAAGTCTGGAAGCCAAGTCCTAGAATAGCATGAAGTTACTCAGAAAACGCTATAAAATCTCAAGATTATGTAAATGGGAGATGAGATTTATGCTAGGTCTTGAAAGATGGGTAGCATTCACTCATTCCAGACACTGCCAGATGCAAGGTAAAGATCAGTATACAAGACAGTCATGGTCCCTGCCCTCACAGAAGCTAAAGTGTGATGGCAAATACAAAACAAAAATACAATAACATAGGAAAGCAGAGGAGGGCGTTCCAGACAAAAGAAACCACGTGGGCAAGCCCAGAGAGAGGTAGGAAGCAGCATGCTGGGGTGAAAGGAGGACAGTAAAGGGGTCAGTGCAAACCACAACAGATGAACCAGGAGAGAGAAACATCAAACAAGATGGGTAAGGCAGCACCAGTAGCAGCTACTCTACTAAAGTATTCTCCCTTTGTTTCAAAGACACATAAGTAAGTGAAAGAATAATATTCTAAGCGTTTATATTCAAACAAGGGCCCCACACATCTCCTTGCTATGGACAGAGTCATCTTTAGGAATCTTTTTGCCTTTTCTGTACCTGCTGCAACAAGAGCAGGGGCATTCTTCCCCAGGAACATGGGCTTCAGTTGGATTGAGTGTCTCCCTTTGGCTCAGGTCATGATCCTGAGGATCAAGTCCCACATCTGGCTCCTGCAAGGAGCCTGTTTCGCCCTCTGCCTCTGTCTGCCTGCCTGCCTCTCTCTCTCGTGAACATATAAATAAAATTTAAAAAAAAAAGGGGGGGGGGCTCCTAGATATCATGGAGCACAGCCTGGAAAGGCCGTGAGAGACCCTCAAAAAGCACATCAAACTGTCTTAACTTTTCTGTCCCCTTCCTGAAGGGCCTTCACATTCTAAGAGACAGGTGTCCCTTACAAACCTAGCAGAAGTGCTGACGCTAGGAACTATGCTCCAAATGCAATCATGAGGTAATTCTGAGTGTTTTTGGGTTACAGTGACACGGTTCAAAAGCCATAATATGTGGATGCCACCAAGGCCAAGCAACACACCCTCCCATTTATTCAGCACCTTATGGCCTTCAAAGCACTTCTGTATGAGGTACCTTGTTTAATCTTCACAGTACTCTTTCAAGGCAGGAATGCTTCATTTCATCAGCAGGTGTCTACTGAAGAGCAGACACTGTTCTAGTCACTGAGCAAGGAACAAAGCCAAAGCCCCACCTTCGTGGAGCTCACATATTAGCGGGGCAGCAGATTGACACTTACACACAGTGCACTGTTAGTGGCAAGTGCTATGAGGAAAAACTGGGCACGATAAAGGGGCAGAGAGTGACAGGGAGTGCCGGGTTATAGATTAGACAGAAACAAAGAAAGATTAAGTATGTGCCTCATCATGGAAGGAAACACAAGGTACCCCAAGCAATCCCAGTTGAGTACATCCCACAGGGAACTCTCACAAGGGTACAAAAAGAGCTGTGCACAAAGATGGTCATGACTGCACTGTCTGATGTAGCAAAAGAAGAGTTGAAAACAGAGTTGTCTCATTCTGGGGGAATTGACATAGGATAATAAATAAAATGTGGTACATGCACATGACCACTCTGCAACCAAGAGAAATAACGAATAGCATAATGCAGCATCAGGAATAGAGGTCGGAAACATGGTATTTAGTTTAAAAAAATAAAAGGAACTATTCTGTTTAAATATTCCTAGTTCTCCTTCCAAGACGCTCCCACTCCTTTGAAGGTCAGCATGGCCATGTGATTTACTTCAGCAAATGAAATAGGAGCAAAAGTGACCTGTGTCGCTTCTGGCCAAAAATTTTAGGAGCCAGAATGCAGTTCACAAGACACCCTTCTAACATGAGCATATTTGAGATGGTGCCTCCATGAACCTTGATCCCTAATGGAATCCAATGAACAGAGACTCCCACTGACCTCCAAGTGTGTTAAACAACTGAGATTTTTTTTTTTTTTGGTTGGTTGTTACCTCCATATAACCTAACCTATCCCAACTGGGGCATATTTACAGCACAAGAGCAATCTTTAAGGCAGCCCGGGTGGCTCAGCAGTTTAGCACTGCCTTCAGCCCAGGGTGTGATCCTGGAGACCCGGATGGAGTCCCATGCTGGGCTCCCTGCATGGAGCCTGCTTCTCCCTCTCTCTCTCTCTCTCTCTCTCTCTCTCTCTGCCTCTCTCTCTGTGTGTCTCTCATGAATAAATAAATAAAATCTTAAAAAAAAAAAAACACAAGAGCAATCTTTATAAAATTTGAATATATTTAGGGTGCACAACATGATGATTTGATACACAGGTAGGGAAATGATTACTACAGTCAAGCTGATTAACAAAGGTATCTATTTCCTTACATAGTTACCTTTTTTGTGTGTATGAGAGCACCTGAAATCTATAATCTTAGCAAACGTCCAGTATTCAATACATTAACTATATCATTAACTATAGTCACCATGTTGTACACTAGATCTCTAGACTTATGCTAACTGCAAGTCTGTACCCTCTGACCAACACCCCCACCTCCCCACCCATGGTAATCACTTCTCTAGTCTCTGCTTCTATTATCCCCCCTCTGTTTTAGATTCCACATATAAGTGAGATCATGTAGTATTTTCTTTCTTCTGTGTCTGGCTTATTTCATTTAGTATAATTGTCTTCCAGGTTCATTCATGTTGCCACAAATGGTAGGATCTCCTTTCTCAAGGCAGAATAAGGGCACAATCGCATTCAGCACTCTATGCACAGAAACACACAGAACACCATCCACCTCCCAAAGGTACACATACCCAACAAATGGGTGGAACTAGAAGACCATGTATTAAATACCCTAAAGTGGGTGCCTGTGAAAGAAAAGGAAATCGAGAGGAGGAAATGACAGCAAAGGGGGAAAAGAAAAGAAAAAATGAAAAAGTATAAAAAGGTTTGTTAAATACATCATGCAAATAGAAAGTCACTCACTGATTTACTAAAATATTTTTGCACTTACTATGTGCCAGCTACTATATTCCAGAGACTACTTACAAAACAATGAATCAGAAAAAGGCAGCTCTGACCTTACAATTTATGGTGTACAGAAAAGAGAGAGATTTAAAATATCCTAGTAAGAAACTATAGACAGTGAATGAGTGTCATTAAAAAAAAAAAAAAAAAAAATTCAGGTGATAGGCACCTAGCTGGCTCAGTCAGTGAAGCATGAGACTCTCTTGATCACAGGGTCATATGTTTGCTCCACATTGGGCGTGGGGCCTATTTAAAAAAAAAAAAAAAAAAAAAGGCAGGCACTCTTAAGTGCCCTGCCTTAAAAAAGAAAGAAAAGAAAGAAAAGAGAAGAAAAGAAAAGAAAGAAAGAAAAGAAAAGAAAGAAAAGAAAAGAAAAGAGAAGAGAAGAGAAGAGAAGAGAAGAAAAGAAAAGAAAAGAAAAGAAAAGAAAAGAAAAGAAAAGAAAAGAAAAGAAAATCAGATGACATGGGAAAGTAACCTCCTTTAGAAATTAGGTGGTCTGTGAACACCTCAGGGAAAATGGTATTTAGGTAAAGATAATGATTGCTTCCTTCCTAGCTTGGGAAAAGGAAGGGATGATTCATCCTAGGCAAAGGAAACAGCATGTGCAAGGGCCTGGAGGGAGTAGAGACCATTCCAAGGAGGAAGTAAAAAAGGACTGGTATAGTGGAAGAAAGGGGTGGCAGGAAATGTGGTGAAAGAGATGGGGGTGGAGGTTCACGGTGGGCATATCTCTGGGTCTTATAGCCCAATAGGAGTTTGGATTTTATTCTAAATCCAATGGAACCATGAAAACATTTTAAACAGGAGAATGATATGATCTCTTTTCCAATTTATTTCATGCTAACACTTAGCACCCTTGAAGTATGCTCATAGGTTTTTGAAAATTTGCAAAAGAGGTATTTTTGCACTCTTCTTCTTCAAGGACCCCTGCAACTTGTATAAACTTCAGGTCCCATGTAACCCAGCTCCGTTCAAATGCATTAAGTGCTAAGTTAAGAGGTAAAAGCCAGAGTGCCAAGGAGCCACAGAGAAGCAACCTTGCCAATTTAGTACCAAGAGATCCTTAATGTCAATGGAGGTTTTTCTTTTTTCTTCAGTTTACATGACAGGCAATGTTCACAACTGTACCCTGTCTAATCACAGAAATCAAGAGAATAGCAGCCTTGCTTGAGAAATACTCTCGAAGGTGAAAGATGAAGATGTGTACAGCTTTCCTCCCTTTAGTGCCATGAAATGTAGGGGAACAGTCCATGTTTGTCTCAAGCAGCCTACACAAAGATGCCTCCCATTGTAACACAGTAATGAGTCATGGAGGTAGATGCAGATGGCACAAAAAACGAAGGGACTGCAGGGAGTCGCTTATCCAGAAGCAAAGGCAACTTCACAGACATACCCACCACCACGAATGGAAATTACCTTCCACTTTCCTTCAGTTTTCTAAACATTTATCCAGTAACAAAGGCACCAGAAGCTAACATTTATGGAGATTTACTACGTATTAGCTCAATTAACCTTCAAGACTACCCTACATAGGTTCTATCATTAGCTCCATTTTTGCGGACGAGAAAACTAAATCTAAGCCTTAGAGAGAGACATCCCAGGTCACAAAACCACAAAGTAACAGAACCAGGCTTCAAACTTAGCCTGACTCCAGAGTCCAACTTCTTAAGCACTGTGGAGAATCTCCCAGTGCCACCAAATTTTTCTGCCACCAACTCCAGAGTAGTTTATTCTTTTCTTCCTCATTTTTTTTTTTAACAAGATTCCTCCCATTTGCAAGAATACAGCTGTAATGCCACAATTAACAAGAGAATGACCACAGGTACTTCCACCCAGTACCTAACTCCAAATCAAATAGGACCAGGACGGTCAGGCCACAACATTCAAAAAGCCACTGTGGTCAAAACATGTTCTGCCCTGTGCTGGGGGGATCAGTTTGTTTCCAACGGGTAAAATTCTGCAAAGTCTGAACTGCGCAGAATCTGACCTGTACAAGTCAATACCGTGCAAAACAAACACTATAGTATTGAAGGGCGTTTGCTGGGAGCAGGTTTGAGGTACCTAGCTGAGTTCACATCACAGGTCCACCACTGGCTTTGTGATCATTAGAGGGATGGACAGAGTCACCAAGCCAGCAGGTCCCCAGGCTATTAAAATCTAAAGAGAAAGGAAGATGATAGAAATCACCAAAGAGCAGAAGGTTCAGACCTACTCCATTTGTTTCATCAGCTAGCTTCCCTACATCTCCAAGTGTGCAGATAAAGATTAAGAACCAAATCTTGGGATCCCTGGGTGGCGCAGCGGTTTGGCGCCTGCCTTTGGCCCAGGGCACGATCCTGGAGACCCGGGATCGAATCCCATATCAGGCTCCCGATGCATGGAGCCTGCTTCTCCCTCTGCCTGTGTCTCTGCCTCTCTCTCTCTCTCTCTCTGTGACTATCATAAGTAAATAAATAAAAATTAAAAAAAAAAAAAGAACCAAATCTTTCAGGGATCTCTGGGTGGCTCAGTGGTTTAGCGCCTGCCTTTGGCCCAGGGCATGATCCTGGGGTCCTGGGATCAAGTCCCACGTCTGGCTCCCTGCATGGAGCCTGCTTCTCCCTCTGCCTGGGTCTCTGCCTCTCTCTGTGTCTCTGTCTCTCACGAATAAATAAATAAAATCTCAAAAAAAAAAAAATTTCCTGGTTACTTCTCCAGGTAGCCGGGTCTCTCTCCCTCACAGTCTTGTCCCTTACTCCAGATGCTAACCGAGTTCTGGGAGCTCAGAAACACCCTCCCTAGGAAACAGCCTCGTCGCCCGTTTAATGAGAGAAAGTGCTGGTTTGCGAGCAACACTGGAAGCTGCAGAGATGGAGCACCCTGCGCGTGTGGTTTTCACAGCTATGGGGTGTTCAGTGTATTAGGTCAGGAGTTTAAAGGCTCCTGATACAAGTACGGAGAGCCAGGAGAGTCGCTGGTGAGGAGCGATTTGTTAATGAATGAAGAGTCCAACGGAGAAAGGGGAAAGCGGCTCCCTTAGAGACAACACAGTTTTCCAGGAAGAAGGCCAAGGACCTGGAGCCCCCCCCCCGCCCCGACGTCGGCAAGGGAAGGGCCGAGGGACTCCAGGTGCACACACGCCCCCGCCAGCCCCAGCCAGCCCGCCGGTGGCCGCAACAGGGGCGCTCCTGGCCCACAGGTGTCCAGCACAAAGGTGCGGACGCTGTTTGCTGGTCCCAACTCCACACTCCGTACTTCGGGCCGGCCTCCATTCTTTGCAGGACGCTTGCCTCCCTTCTCCGCTTCACAGGCCGGGCTCCCCGAGACGAGCTGGAGAAAACAGCCGGGGAGGGCGGGGGGCGGGGGTCGGGGGTGGGGGGGAGGTGAACCCGGTTTCATCCTGGGCGGGAAGAAAGTGAATGGCCAGTGGCCAAGGATGACTGCAAGGGTCGGGGGGCGGTTACATGGGGACTCGCTGGGTCCGCCGACTGGTCTGAGTCCGGAGCACGATCCGTGCTTAGTCACCGACACCTCGGCGGCCGGGAGTCCCTCGCCCCTGCCGGCCCGACTCGTGCGTGACGAGCCCGAGCGGAGCCCCGCGCGCCGCGCACCCCCGCCTCGGCCCCGCCGCCCGCGCCGCACTTACTCCGCCGAGCTGGTCCCGTTCACCGCCGAGCCGTCGGGGGCCGGGTTCAGCTGGATGGGCGTCGGCTTCTTCTTGGGCATTTTGGACGCGGGAAGGCGCGTCCGGCTCCGAGCGGAGAGCGGCCCGTGTCTCGCTTCCTCCGTCCGCGCCGCCCCACGCCCGCCGCGCAGGGCCGAGCAGGGGCCGAGGGCCCGGGGCTGCCTTCGCGGGGGGGGGGGGGGGGGGGGGCGTCAGGGCCGAGGAGCCGCCGGCGGTCCCGGGGGACCCCCGCCCCACTCGCGGGGGGGCTCGGTCGGCGCGCGGGGACCCACGGGCTCCCCCCGCCGGCGCAGCTCGCAGCCCGCAGCCCGGCTTCCCTCCGTCCGCCCCCCAGTCCACCGGTCCCTCAGGCTCGCCCCGCACAGCCGCAGCCCGGAAAGTACAGCCGTCGCCGGCGCCGCGCCGCCAGCCGCTCGCTCGGCGCAGCCGTCCCAGGGAGGGAGCGGAGGGCGGAGGAGGGGCGGGGAGCAGGGAGGCCTCGCCCCTCCCGCGGGGCCGCGGCGCCTTCCACACACGCCCACTCGGCCCCGCCCCCGTCGCCTCGCCGACAGCCAATGGGAGCACGCCTCGGCGGCAGATGACGCGGAAATACGTCACGGGGGCGCGGCGCGCTGACGGGGGGGCGGGGCTCCACGGCGCCCTCTGCTGCCGCGCGGCGCTCAGGTGGTCGCCCCGCCCCCCCGCCCCCCCTCCCCGGTCCCTCCTTCTCCTCCTCCTCCTCCTCCTCCTCCTCCTCCTCCTCCTCTTCCTCCTCCTCTTCCTCCTCCTCCTCCTCCTCCGCGGGGAAAGGAGCCGTACATCCTGGTTCCCGGAGCCGAGGGGAAGGTCCGGTGCCGCCGGGGCCCCCTCTGCGGGGACCGCAGCGTCCTGCTGGGGCCGGGTCGTGATGAAGGACATGCAATAATCAGACGAATAAGGAAAAAGGCCTCATTTCTAGAGGAGAGGGAGCGTGGGGGGGGAGGGGGATAGAAAACTTGTCGCGCCTAACAAACTGGCAAATGGATAGATACCTCGATTTATGCAAAATTGTAATGCACTTTGTTGATCTACTGATGAGGGTACAGGGAGATGGGCACTCAGTACCCATGAGATTGTAACTGGGGCAACCTTTTTTGAGAGCAGATTGATGGTATTTTTTAGAATCTTGAAACCAAAAAAATAAAATAAAATAAAATCTTGAAACCTAAAAAAAAAGTAAAAAATAAAAAAATAGGGAGCCCTACAAAAAAAAAATAAAAAATAAAAAATAAAAAAATAAAAATAAAAAAAAGTAAAAAATAAAAAAAATGAAATCTTGAAACATTCCTTTAAAAAAAAAAAAAGACCTTTAAACCAATGATTCCGGGTATATGAAACGTGAAGAAATAAGATGTAAATAAAGAGCTTACTAAAGTATAGGAAGCACCATACCTATTATTTTATTTTTTTAATTTTATTTATTCATACCTATTATTTTTATTTTTTTTTTATTTTTTCTCTATTATTTTTAAATGTAGATTCAGGGGTGCCTGAGTGGCTCTATTAAGCATGAGACTTTTTTTTTTTTTTAAGATTTTATTTATTTAATCATGAGAGACGCAGAGAGAGGCAGAGGGAGAAGCAGGCTCCATGCAGGGAGCCGGATGTGGGACTCCATCCTGGGTCTCCAGGGTCACACCCTGGGCAAAAGGCAGGTGCTAAACCACTGAGCCACCCAGCGATCCCCAAGCATAAGACTCTTGATTTGGGCTCAGCTCATGATCTCGTGGTGGTGGAGTTACGGGATCAAGGGCATCAAGGTTCCACACTAGGCCTGGAGCCCGCTTGATATTCTCTCTCCCTCTCCCTCTGCCTCTCCCTCTGCCCCTCTCTTACATACATACATATATAGATATAGATTCAGTCCTTCTCTTCCCCTTCACCCTTCCTATTCAGTCCTAAAGGTATTGAGTGTGCAGAACAAAGTCAGCCACCCAGCTGTTTGTAATATATAAAGAGAGTAAGGTTTTCCTTTTCATTTTGTAGCCCTTGGTACTGTTTGAATCTTATGCAAGTAACTTACTCAATTAAAAACATTTTTTAAAAATTTTAACATTGATATGGGAATGTAACCCAGAGCAGACACTTTGGGAAACAGTCTGGCAGTTCCCCCGGTTAAGTATAGTTACCATATGACCCAGAAATTCTACCCCTGACTATATATTCAAGAGAAATAAAAAACGTATATCCATACAAAAACCTATACACAGATGTTTGTGGAAGCATTATTCACAATGGCCGAAGGGGGAAGCAACCCAAATTTCTATCAACTCAAGAGCAGATAAACAAAATGTGACATAGCCGTACGATGGAATATTACTCAGCCATGAAGAGGAATGAAGTGCTGATCCACGCTACATGCAGGCACGAATGACTTTAAAAATATGATGCCAAGTGAAAAGAGTCAGTCACAAAATATCACATATTGTATGATCTCATTTATATGAAATGCCCAGAATAGGCAAGTCTATAAAGACAGAGAGGTTAATGGTTGTTTAGGGCTTGGTAAAGCAGATGAACTAGGGATGGTAAGTAGAATGATAGCTAAAGGGCATAAGGTTTCCTTCTGAGGTAATCAACATATCCTAAAACTGACTTTGGTAATGGTTGCACATTTCTGTGAATTTATTTAAACCATTAAATTGGGGCACCTGAGTGGCTCAGTGATTGAGCATCTGCCTTTGGCTCAGGTTGTGATCCCCAGGGTCCTGGGATTGAGTCCCACATTGGGCTCCCCATAGGGAGCCTGCTTCTCCCTCTGCCTGTGTCTCTGGCTCTCTCTTTGTGTCTCTTATGAATAAATAAATAAACTCTTTTTTAAAAAAAGAAGCTTTTTTAAAAAATTGAATTATATATACACTTTACATGAGTGAATTATATGGTATATATGTATTGTTTCTCAATAAAGCTGTTATTAAAGCAACAACATCAACAAAGAAATCCAGGAGAAGAGCCAAGAATAGCCAAGACAGTCTTGAAGAACAAAGCTGGAAGATCTATGCTCCCAGATACCGAGATCCACCTAAGATTGAGTATTTAAGAAAGTATGGCACTAGCCTAAGGATAGACAAGTAGCCCAATAGAGTAAAATAAAGAATTTGGGAACAAACCCATATGTAATCACCTGATTTTTGAAAAGGATGATAATACATTGCAGTGAGGGAAAGGATGATCTTTTACATAAATGGTGCTGGGCCAATTGAATCTCCACATGAAAAAAAGTAAGTCTTCATTCATCCCTATATCACACCATCCATAGCAAATCAACTCTGGATGGATTATAGAACTAAATTAATCTTTTAGGGATGCCTGGGTGGCTCAGCAGTTGAGTGTCTGCCTTCAGCTGGGGGCATGATCCCAGGGTCTGGGATTGAGTCCCTCATCAGGCTTCTTGTGGGGAGCCTGCTTCTATCTTCTGCCTATGTCTCTGCCTCTCTCTGTCTCTTTCTCTGTGTCTCTCATGAATAAATAAATATTTTTTAAAGAAAAAAAAGAACTAAATAAAGCTTTTAGAAGAAAATGCTGGAGATCTCTTCATTACATTGGGGTAGACAAGGTTGGGGGGGGTTTGGGGGGCACTGTTTGGTTGGCTTGGGTTTATTTGTTTTTTTTGTTTTTTTTTTTTTTTTTGGTTTTAAGTAAGCTCTACAGCCAACCCAGGATTTGAACTCATAACCTTGAGATCAAGAGTCACATGCTCTAACGACTAATCCAGCCAGGTGCCCCTAGGCAAAGATTTTTTTTTTTAAGATTTTATTTATTTATTTATTTATAGGTGCTTGAGTGGTTGAGTCAGTTAAGCTTCTGCCCTTGGCTCAAATCATGATCCCAAGGTCCTGGGATGGAGCCCCACATCAGGCTTCTTGCTCTATGAGGCTTCTGCTTCTCTTCCTCCCTCTCCCTCTGCCTCTCTCCCCAGCTTGAGCTCGCTCTCACTCTCTCTCTCTCTCAAATAAATAAATAAAATGTTCTTAAAAAATAAATATTTTGGGGGATCCCTGGGTGGCGCAGCGGTTTAGCGCCTGCCTTTGGCCCAGGGCGCGATCCTGGAGACCCGGGATCGAATCCCACGTCGGGCTCCCGGTGCATGGAGCCTGCTTCTCCCTCTGCCTGTGTCTCTGCCTCTCTCTCTCTCTGTGTGTGACTATCATAAATAAATAAATAAATAAATAAATAAATAAATAAATAAATAAATAATTTTTAAAGGTAAAAATGGGGCAACCTGGGTGGCTCAGCGGTTTAGCGCTGCCTTCAGCCCAGGGTGTGATCCTGGGGACCTGGAATCGAGTCCCATGTTGGGTTCCCTGCATGGAGTCTGCTTCTCCCTCTGCCTGTGTCTCTGTCTCTCTGTCTCTGTCTCTGTCTCTGTCCCTCTCTCTCTGTGTCATGAGTAAATAAATAAAATCTTTTTAAAAAAATTTTTAAAGGTAAAAATGTTATGTCTATTTTACCAGAATTTTTAAAATACTAAGATACTACACCCACTATTCTGGCTAAATTGAAAAAAGATAAGTATTATCAAATGTTGTTAAGATGTAGAGCAACTAGGAGAGGACTCTCACCCCAATAGTGAAAGTAATAATGTATGAAACCAGTTGGAAAAATTGTTTGGGCATATCTACTAAGGTTGAACTTCTACTGCATGACTCAGAGATTCTACTCTCAGGCATATACTTAGAGAAATCAATATATATGTTCATCAGAAAATATGTACAAGAATGTTCATAGTAACACTATCTGTAATAGTTGATTTTTTAAGATTTTATTTATTTATTCATGAGAGACACACACAGAGAGAGAGGCAGAGACACAGGCAGAGGGAGAAGCAGGCTCCAGGCAGGGAGCCCGATGCGGGAGTGAATCCCGGACTCCAGGATCACACCCTGGGCTGAAGGCAGCACTAAACTCCTAAGCCACCCAGGCTGCCCTATCTGTAATAGTTATTAAGGAAACAACCCAAATGTCCCTCAGCCGGAAATGGATAAATTGTGGTAAATTCCGACAATGAAATATTCTATAGTTTTGTGAAAATAGACTACGACTACTTGCAACAGTATGAATGAGTCTCACAAACATCCTGTTGAGTAGAAGCCAAACACAAAGACACAAAAAAGTAATACTAATATATATTAAATGTATATGGTGCAAAATGGGCAAACCTAATTTATGGTGTTAGGAATTGGGATAGTGGGTGTCCTTGAGGAGCTGAGCAACAGGCAGGTGAGTTAAAGGAGGCTTTTTTGGGTGCTAGTAACATTTGCTTTCTTGATGTGGGTGTAGTTTCTCCAAGCGTATTCCATTTATGATTTATATACTTTTCCGGATGTATGTTACCCTTCAATAAAACAATTACGAGAGAAAAGAAACAGAAATTCACTCAACATTACTAATCATCAGGGAAATGCAAAACAAAACTACAATGAGATATTGTTAGAATGGCTATCATCAAAAAGACAAGTGATAACAAGCATTGACAGGGTGTAGAGAAAAGGGAACCCTTGTGTACAGTTGGAGGGAATGCAAATTCACACAGCCAAGTATGGAAAACAGTATGAATGTTCCTCAAAATTAGATAAATTAATTAAATAAAAATAAAAATAAAACTACCATATGACCCAGCAATCCCACTTCTGGGTATCTATCCAAAGGAATTGAGATCAGGATTTCAAGGAGACATCTATGCTCCCAGGTTCATTGCAGTATTATTCACAATAACCAAGATATGGGAACAATCTAAGTGTTTCTCAATTGATGAATGGTTAAAGAAGATGTGGTATATATACACAGTGGACTATTATTTAGCCACAAGAAAAAAGAAATGCTGACATTTACAACAATAAGGATGAACCATGAGGACGTCGTGCTAAGTGACATAAGTCAGACAGAGAAAGACAAGTGCTGTGTGATACCTCTTAGGTAGAATCTAGAAAAACTAAACTCAAAGCAACAGAGAGTAAAGTAGTGATTACTAGAGCCGAGGATGAGGAGGAAATACCGAGAAATTGGTCAAAGGGTACAAACTACCAGTTATAAAATTAACAAATTTCAGGGATGTAATATACCGCATGGTGGTTATAGCTAGAAATACTATATTATATGCTTGAATGTTGCTAAGGGAGGAAATCTTAAATATCCTCATAACAAAGAAGAAATGGTAATTATGTGACAGAATGAAAGTGTTAGCTAATGCCACAGTGGTAATCCTTTTGCAATACCTAAGTGTATCAAATCAGCACCTGTACACCTCAAACTAACACAATGTTACCTATCAGTTGTATCTCAAGAAAGCTGGATTAAAAAAAAGAAATCACAGTAAAACATTTTTTCTCAGAAAATAGGTCAGACTGACCAAAATGTGTTTTGTTTTGTTTTGCTTTGCTTTTTAGATTGAAAAAGTAATAAAGCCTTTCATCGCATTAAAATATCACATCTTCTGAGCATCTTGTGTTTCTTGTTTCAAATTTTGTGGGTTTTTAAAAAATTATATAACTAATTCCAGTGTATTATATGGGGGGAAGCTAGAAAATAATACAAAGGAAATTAAAAGCCATTCATGATATACTACTAAATGATAACTGCTGTTTACATTATGGAGTCTCGTATTTATCTTAGCTATACTCACATGTGGTTACTATTATAGGATCAATGAACTTTATCAATTTATGAGATTTATTTTAGAGGCAAGTCTATATTTGTTCCTTACAAATGAAGCTCTTTTATCCTCTTATAATGAAAAATTCAATTGGGAGATTCAAAGTAAGAAATGCCAAGGTATTGGGGCACCTGGGTGGCTCAGCTAAGTGTCCAACTCTTGATTTGGGCTCAGGTCATGATCCCAGCGTTCTGCGATGGGACCCTGCATTGGGCTCTGTGCTCCATGGGTAGTCAGCTTGGAGTTCTCTCTCTCCTCTCCCTTGGCTCCTACCCTGGCTCAGGCACAAGTGCACTCTCTCGCTCTCCCTCTCTTTCTCTCTCGTTCTTTCTCTCTCTCTCTCTGAAAGAAAAGAAAAAACAATTAATGCCAAGGCTTTGCAAATAGAATATAGAATACATGAAAAAATTCGATCTTCCACTTTTTTCTCATTCTAATACAACAGTTTTCTATTCTTTAGTCTTAAGTGAACTCTGATCCTTTTTAAAAAAGATTATTTATGTATGTATTTGAGAGAGAGAGAGCACTAGCTGGGGGAGTAGCAGAGGGAGAAGGAGAAGCAAGCTCCCCACTGAGCTGAGGGAGCCTGAGGTGGGCTCCATCCCAGGACCCTGGGATCACAACCTGAGCTGAAGGTAGACACTTAACAGACTGAGCCACCCAGCTGCCCTTCTGATTCTTTGTTAAACGCTAATTTTACTAACATTAACTCTGTTTGCCTGTAATTCATTTGTTCAGGGTTGGGCTAATTTTTAAACGGTTTAAAGAAATAACTAAGAAATATAATCCATTGTCTTCTAAGCTGCTCTGAGTTTGGCAGCTGTTCCTACTGAGTAATGCAGCGAAGGGTCACAGTGTGAAGGGTAACAGGGTAACGCTACCCGACCCTCCCCTTTCAAGGGAGATACATCCGCTTCCTCAATTCTGGATGTCGGACATTCCGGATGCAATGAGACCACTGGGTTATTTTGGGAACCACTTTTAATGGTCACTTGCCCTCCATTTAAAGGAAAAGAGGCCTCAGCAAGGTGAGGAATGACGCAATGTAATTGCTCTCTAAGGATGTGGCTTCAACCAGACAGGATGTCAGATCCGGCCGGCACCTTTTTTTGGAGGGGAATGGGGTAGGGACCTCACCCTGACTTGACATCTCAGAGATGTGCTACTTTGCTTTTCACCCTTGGGTAGCAGAGTGAAAGAAGATATACTCGGGACATACCAGCTTCCTACAGGGCAGCTGTGGAAAGGAAGTCTTGACTTCCTTTGGAATCACAACCCAGGATCCCGGATATTCTTTTTCTCAAACCTGGTCTAAGATTAAACAAATCTCTTTCTTGGGACATTCATTTGAATGCTTGTTGTCATTGGCCTTTTTTTTCCTCATGCTTTCTTCTATTCAATAGGAAACCCTGCATCACTTTTTCCTACCAAGTGCTTTGCAAAAATTACAACCCGGAAATTAAAATGAGAGTGACCATTTGATCTACAGTGATCTGGGAGCTGTGATAAGAGGATATAGGGCTTCCACAGGCAAAACCATCCTAACCTGACTGGCAATCTTTTTATAATTCACACTGTCTCAAAGGCCAGGGCAGGTCACAGATAGCTGAGAATTTGCCTGAAAAGAGTTTCATCTTCAACAATGAACTGTGCATGACATGTAGTCCTGGGGTTACATATGTTTTATGATATTTTAAGCTATAATTATTGATACAGCAATGTATTTTGCCGTTGTATATATTCCCAAGGAGCAAGGAATCTCTGCAATGTGCCAGATTGTTTTAATTGTATAGCTTCATAATATAAAAGTAGTGTTATTGTTATTATAACGATAGCATTATAGTGTCATTATAATTACTACTAAACCAAATGGCTGTTTATCCTTGCTCCTGTGTATGCTTTCTCTGAATAGATAGAGCTTTATTAACTAGATCCTAGACTGGCATCTGATATAGAGAATGGGGGCTCATATTAGAATGTTAGCTGGACCATAAAAGTCATGGTATCCAAGCACCCCCATTTTTTCCCTTTTATAAATGGGAACACGCCTCAGAGCGTTCAGTGGTATACTTCAAGGTCCTATAGCTAGTTCAGAGTAGAACAGGGACAAGTCTAATGATCCCCCAGTTCAACAATCTTTTAAAAGTCTTGGTATCTAGCCAAATAGCTAATAGGTAAAATTAGTTATTGTTGTCGTTTAAGTAAAGTAAGCTCTTTGCCCAATGTGGAGCTTGAACTCAAGATTTTGAGATCAGAAGTACATGCTCTATCCTCCGAGAGCCAGGTGCCCCCAAATTAGCTTTGTTTAATAGTCATCAGGTAAGTTTGTTTGGCTGTGATATTTTCTTTCTTTCTTTTGTAGGCTCCATACCCAATGTGAGACTTGAACCCACAACTCTGAGATAGAGAATCACAAGTGGCCCTGGCTGTGATATTTTCAAGTATCTCCAATTACAAAGACATTAAAGATCTTGGTAATGCCATAAATGACGACATATGATTATTTTTCCTTTATCTAATATCTTTTTCTCTAATTTTGATATTTATCTTCAATTTCAAATGGTGTCAAATCCTACTTAGCATAAGTTCAATATTTGGACAGATCCATACTTTTTTGGGGTTCTGTGAATTTGAGGCTAAGGTTAGAAAATGACAAATCTAGATACCATTCAAACTCAGCTTATAACTGTTAAAAAAAGAAAAGAAATTTCATGTAAAGTCCATAATGCATACAGTCTAAATTCAAGAATTTAATTTAGGGAAATAAATAGAGATGTGCACAAAGATTTATATACAAAGGGATGTTTGTTTCACCATTACTCATAATAACAAGATATAAACAGAAATTAATTATTCTTTTATATTCAACTTGCTTGCTCTTTTATTAAATTCAATTTTTTTCTTGGAAGAAATGATAAGAATTTGTTAATAGTGATTACCTTTATTTATTATTTTCTTTATGATTTTATTTTTAAGTAATCTCTGCGACCTCAAGATCAAGAGTCATATGCCCTACCAACTAAGCCAGCCTCAATAGTAATTGCCTCAATAATAATTGCCTTTAGAAAGACTTGCTGAATGGGAAGAAAAACTTTCACTTTTTATTGTGTACCTTTTTGTACTGCTTGAGTTTTCTGTCCATGTAAATGTACTACTTTATTTTCTTCAGAAACATCAACCTTGTATTTCCTAGGTGAGAAACTTATGGACAAGTTTTGCTTTCCTTCTTTGTATTTCTCTGTGTTAAAAAAGTAAAAAATAAAATTGTATTATCTTAAAAATTAATGTGCAAAACTAGAAGATTTTATGATGTATCTTCATGATGAAATTCATTTTAGTTTAAAAATCTCTCTTTACGGTGTCCCTGGGTGGCTCATTCGGTTAAGCATCTGACTTTTAGTTTCAGCTCAGGTCATGATCTCAGGGTCCTGAAGTTAAGCTGCATGACAAGTCCTGCATCAAGATCCATATGGAGCAGTGCACTGGGCTCAACACTCAGCAGGAAATCTGTTTGAGATTCTCTTCCTCTCCCTCTCCATCTGCCCCTCCATCTCCTTGTGTACTCATCCTCTCTCTCTCTCTCAAACAAACAAATTATTAAAAAAAAAAACTTCTCTTTAAAAAAGTACTAGTCATGGCATAGGAAAGTATTCTGAAAATACTAAGTGAATAAAGTATACGAGTATGTTAATGAGCACCACTTTATTATTAAAATACGTATATAATCATCTGTGACAGAGATTGAAAGAGAGAAGACAAAGGATATAATCTCAAAATATTAACAGTGTTTGTTTTTGGAGGTAAAAGTATAGATTTGACTATTTTATTTGTTATTTTATGTTTTTCAGGATTTCCAGATTTTGTTGGTGAGCATTTATTAGTTGATAGTGCCACAGACACAGTACATTTCTTGTCTGCACTCCCTGCTTAGGTGAGCTCTATCACCTATAGGTTGATGAGCTCCTGATTTTATTACTGTTACTCTAGACCTCTCCCCCTGCATTTTAGACACAGTCCCCTTGGAACTTCTACATGGATGTATCAATGCACATCTCAAACTCAAAACATTTTTTTAAAGATTTATTTATTTTGAGAGAGAAAGAGAGAGCATGGAGGGGAGGGGTAAAGGGAGAGGGAGAGAGAGAAAAATCTTAGCAGACTTGATGCCCAGTGCAGAGCCCAGTACAGGGCTCAAACTCACAACCCTGAGATCAGGATCTGAGCTGAAATCAAGAGTTGGGTGCTCAATCAACTGAGCCACCTAGGTGCCCCTCAGACTCAAAACATTTAAACTGAAGCGCTTGATTCCAATCCCTCATCCCCCTGTAACCATCTTGATTCCTTTCTTTCCAGCACCACCCACATCCAAACTGTCACAAAACTAGTGTGACAGGCTCCACTCTGGCCCTTGTCTGGCCACACCCTTTCCCACGTTGTGAGGAGTCCACAGGGCCAAGGGATCATGCCTACATAGGGCCTGTGCCCCCCCCCCCACTTTCTAGACCATTCTTTAGTCACCCAAGACTCCAGAATTCCATGTCCAAACAGTACAGAACTTGCTCCCAGAGCCTGCAGGGGCCTCTCCTCTACCCATCCTCCTAAGAACAGGGTGGTACACTGCACCCAGGCATAGACTCCCCTAGGCCCAAGGGGTGGCCAAGAATCTATTTGAAGAAGGTATAGACAGAGTTTGGCTGGTGGGCTAGATGTCCTTGTACCTCTGAGTGAAAGTCTTTTTTTTTCTCTTTTTTTTTTTTTTAGATTTTATATATTCATGAGAGACACACAGAGAGAGGCAGAGACAGAGGCAGAGGGAGAAGCAGGCTCCCTGCGGGGAGCCCAATGAAAGACTTGATCCCAGAACCCTGGGATCTTGACCTGAGCCAAAGGCAGACGCTCAACCACTGATCCTCTGATTAAAAGTCTTTGAAGGGTGGGGTGCAACTAGAAGTGGAAAGAGAAGCGGGAGCAGACAGACAAAGGAAGGCCAGCAGCTAGCTCTCCCCCTATTTCATTATGACATTCCAAGAATCTGGGAAATCTAAATCCCAAATCCCAACATGGACTTCCACCTTGGTTTTTTTTTTTTAAGATTTATTTATTTATACATTCAGAGAGAGCGAGAGAGAGGCAGAGACACAGGCAGAGGGAGAAGCAGGCTCCATGCAGGGAGCCCGACGTGGGACTCGATCCCAGGTCTCCAGGATCACACCCCAGGCTGCAGGCGGCGCTAAACCGCTGTGCCACCGGGGCTGCCCTCCACCTTGTTATGAAAGTATATCTTTCAAGATAGGAGGATAGAACATTTTTTTAAATTTATTTATTTATGATAGTCACAGATTGAGAGAGAGAGGCAGAGACACAGGCAGAGGGAGAAGAAGGCTCCATGCACCGGGAGCCCGATGTGGGACTCGATCCCCGGTCTCCAGGATCGCGCCCTGGGCCAAAGGCAGGCGCCAAACCGCTGCGCCACCCAGGGATCCCCGGAACATATTTTATTTAATGATCTCCCCTGTAACTTTTACATAGGTGATCATTTGGTATTGAGCCTCCATTTATTCTCTTGCCCTGGGCCCTACAAACACTGGGGTGGGCCTGCCTGTAAGTTCTACCTCCCAAACCTATAAGAATCCTAACTGGATCTCCACTTTCCCTCTGACATCCTGATCGTCCATTTTTCATAGAGCTGCTAGGAGATCTTAAAAAAAATAAACAAACAAAAGTTAGTTTACTGCTTACAGTCCACCAATGGATCCATCTCCAAAATGCTCATCAGAACTTTCCAGCTCTGCCCTCTTCACACCTCACCTCATCCTACTTTCCTCCTTAGTCACTAAACTCTGGCCACTGTGACCTTTCTTCCTTCTGAACACACCTGCTGGTTCCTACCTTGGGGCCTTTGGACTTCCTGTTCATTCAGCATAGAGCCATTGTTACCTTAGTCCTTTGCTTGTTTGCCTACTTCTTGCCATAAGACTCAGCAAATGTCACTTTTTCATCCTTACTACCCTGTCCCTCCAGTCATTCTCTGTCATATTACCATTTTACTTTCTTCTTTACTATTTTCCTTGTTTTTTTTTTTTTTTTACTTACTTATTTCCTGGCTCCCTGATGGAAGAGAGGGATTCACCTGCCTGTTTACCATCTCTTCACCGGCTCTGAGAACTGTACCTGGCATACAGCCAATCCATAAATATTTGTTGAATAAACAAATCTCTGCCTTTTCTTTCTGACCAGATCTGGTCCACAATCTCTAGAAGCACATAGATTAAGTAGGATGATCCAGTGTGATCTCTGTTTTATAGGAGAGACTGGTAGCTAGAAAAGTTTAGGTAACACTGTAAATCAGTAGCAATTATTGGCCAGGATCCATGTCTACTGTTTCAACAGCCCCAGGCTCTTTTCATATCACTGAGCTACCTACCTGAGAGCTCATTGAAACCAAAGAATCTATCCTCATGTGTCTTTCTATAGTCTTTGCAAAAATAACTACTAAATCATACTATTTTAGAGAAGGAAAAATCCTTACCAAGTTCTAAAAAACTCCATCTGTAATGTGCTGTGGTGCCCTCTTATAGAAAAAATATGCCTAGGCTTCTACTCAAAATTTCTTGTCGTGACTTTTCAGCCCTTGTCGGCAATAAAAACTGTCTGGGTTCTTTCCACATGAAATTATTTTGTTTTATTTCAAGCCATTTAACCAGTTTGCAATGTAAACAAAAAAGAAGCATTCTCACCTTGAAGGGTTGAAGACCATTGGAGAGAACAGTTATAAAATTAATCAGCTAATTCACGTGGCTCTTTTAATTCTGCCCCCAAACAATTGTCGGACTTCTTCTATTCATTTTTTCTGCTTGTTTTTTCATGGAAAAAAATTAAAAGTGAGAAAAAAGCAGTTGCTCATTCAATTCCTGTAAAGTGAGAGGAATGCAGTGCTATATACCCTCGTAAACTGGGAAGTCAGTGAGTATAATGAAATCAGTTTAAATACTATTGAGAGTATTTTCTTCTATATTTTAAGAACATCTCTTATACTTTGAATCCTTTTTACAGATCTATTGGGACATTATCACATAAGACACATGGCACACATTGAAAGTATAAAATTTGGGGATGCCTGGGTGGTTCAGTTGCTTAAGCATCCAACTCTTGGTTTTTGCTCAGATCATGATCTCAGGGTCCTGAGATGGAGCCCCATGTGGGACTTCACGCTCAGCAGGGAGAGTCTGCTTCTTTCTTTCTGCCTCTCCCTTTGCCCTCCCTCATTCATGCGTGCTCTCTGTATCTCAAATAAATAAATCTTTAAAAAAAAAGTATAAAATTTGAACACTTTTGTCGAATGTGGAGAAGCAATCAGTACAATCAAGATAAATGAACATACCCATCATCCCCTCGTAGTTGCCTTTGCCCCTTTAGGACTCTTTCCTCGTCTGGCCATTGCCCTAGTATAGTTTGCATTTTCCAGAATTTTATATAAATTGTACATCTGGGGATCCCTGGGTGGCGCAGCGGTTTCGCGCCTGCCTTTGGCCCAGGGTGCGATCCTGGAGACCCGGGATCGAGTCCCACGTCGGGCTCCCGGTGCATGGAGCCTGCTTCTCCCTCTGCCTGTGTCTCTGCCTCTCTCTCTCTCTCTGTGACTATCATAAATAAATAAAAATTTTAAAAAAAATAAAAAATAAATAAATTGTACATCTGGCTTCTTTCACTCGTCATAATTGCTGAGGTTCACTCAAGTTGTCATGTGTATCAGTAGTTTATTGATGGCTAAGTATTGTGCCATTTAATGGATATACCACAATTTGTTTTCCTTCCTTTTTTATTTTTATTATTTATTTTTTAGATTTTATTTATTTATTTGAGAAACAGAGAGAGAGGCAGAGACACAGGCAGAGGGAGAAGCAGGCTCCCTGCAGGAAGCCTGATGTGGAACTCCATCCCAGGACCCCAGGATCACAACCTGAGCCAAAGGCAGATGCTCAACCAATAAGCCACTCAGGTGCCCTCTATTCAACCTTTTGATGGACATTTGTGTTGTTTTAAGTTTTTTTGGCTATTCCAGATACAGCTGCTAGGAACATCTGTATCTAAGTCTTTACATGGGTATTTTTCATTTCTCTTGGATAGATACCTATGAGTAAAATGGCTGGGTCATACTGTAGGTGTATATTTAACTTTTTAAGAAATTTCCTATTACTTTCCAAAATATTTAAACTATTTGTCATTTCCCATCAGCCGTGGAGGAGAGTTCTAGTTGTTCCACATCTTTGTCAATATCTGTATGATCAGTCTTTTCAAGTTTTAGCCATTCTAGTGAATGCATAGTCTTATCTCATTGTGTGTGGGATGTTTTGTTTTGTTTTGTATTTTAGAGAGGGAGGGCGCGAGGGTGGGGGCAGAAGGAAAGAGAATCTCAAGCAGGCTCCACACTCAGGGCTCAGCCAATGGGGGGCTGAATCTCAAAATCCTGAGTTCATGACCTGAGCTGAAATCAAGAGTCGGACATTCAACCAGCTAAGCTACCCTGGTGCCTCTCTAGTCATTGTTTTAATTGCATTTCCCTACTGGCTAGTGATCCTGAGCATCTCATTTATGTGCTTATTTAACATCCATATATTTTCTTTGGGAAAGGGGATGAGTGTCTTTTGCCCTTTGTGAATTGGGTTGCTCGTTTTATTGTTGACTTGTAAGCATTCTTTATGTATGCTATACAGTATGCAAGTCCTTTGTTGAATACATGTTTTGCAGCCATTTTCTCCCTCCTTCCCTGTTTGTCTTTTCATTTTCTTTGAAGAGCAAATGTTTTGTTTTGATGATGTATAATTTATTGATTTTTTTTTTTTTTGTAGTTCATTTGTGTTCTCTCTAAGATACTTTTGCTATTTGAATGCACTTAGGGAAATTTTCTTCCATGTTTTGAATAACACCTCTTAAACTTTGAATTTTTAAAATGTGTTCCTTGCTCATGAAAATGCTTAAGGAACAGCTCCTCAGCTCCCTCACCTGGTGAGAGTGCTTCTAGAAGGCATCTGATCATAAAATATTTTAAAATTATAGAAGAGTCAAAAATAACCTGTTGTTTTTTTCAAATATTTTTCGGAATTGCAAAATATCTTACTATTGGGAACACAGAAGAAATAACTGGAAAACATTAGACATGAAAATCACATAGACTGCTGAGTGCTTGCTTCTATTCTGCCTCACCTTGGGAAGACTTTCTGATCACTCTTCATTTTCATTTCCATTAAGTTCTATTTGGGTGGAGGTGAAGAACATTTTACTACCTTAATGGATAGAATTAATGTCCTCTTGGGGAGAGAAGTTTACTTGTTGGGAAATTCTGTATTTTTTCCTCCAAGTTTTTTTTTTAAGGTTTTATTTATTTATTCATGACAGACACAGAGAGAGAGGGAGGCAGAGACACAGGCAGAGGGAGAAGCAGGCTCCATGCAGGGAGCTTGATGTGGGACTTGATCCCAGGCCTCCAGGATCATACCCCAGGCTGAAGGCGGCGCTAAACTGCTGGGCCATGGGGGCTGCCCTTCCTCCAAGTCTTTATTTAAATTCCAGTTAGTTAACATATAGTATAATAATAGTTTCAGGTGTAGAATTTAGTGATTCACATTATATACAACACCCAGTGCTCATCACAAGTGCCTTCCTTAATCTCCATCACCTATTTAACCTATCCACTCCAACCACCTCCCCTCTGGTCACCATCAATTTGTTCTCTAGAGTTGAGAGTCTGTTTCTTGGTTTGCCTCTCTTTTTCCCCATGTTTATTTGGTTTCTTAAACTCTACATATGAGGGAAATCATATGGTATTTGTCTTTCTCTGACTTACTTCTCATAATAGCATAATTAGCTCAGAGCATAATTTGCATAGCATAATTCTCTCTAGCTCCATCCACATTGTTGCAAATGGCAAGATTTCATTATTTTTAATTGCCAAGTAATATTCCATTATATATATATTCCATTATATATATATATATATATATATATGTTTCCCATATCTTCTTTATCCATTCATCAGTTGACAGACATTTGGACTGTTTCCATAATTTGGCTATTGTTGATCATGCTGCATTGAGGTGCATGTATCTCTTCAAATTAGTATTTTTGTATCCTTCGGGTAAGTACCTAGTAGTACAAATGCTGGATTGTAGGATAGTTCTATTTTTAACTTTTTGAGGAATCTGTGTACTGTTTTCCAGATTGGCTGTACCAGTTTGCATTCCCATCAACAGTGCACAAGGGTTCCCCTTTCTCCACATCCTCCCCAACACCTGTTGTTTCCTGTGCTATTAATTTTAGTAATTCTGACTGGGGTGAGGTCATATCTTATTGTATTTTGACTTGCATTTTCCTGATAATGAATAATGTTCAGATCTTTTTCATGTGTCTGTTAGCCATCTGGATGTCTTCTTTGGAAAAATGTCTATTCATGTCTTCTGCCCATTGTTTAACTGGATTATTTGTTTTTTGGGTGTTTGGGTTTTGTAAGTTCTTTACATATTTTTTGGATCACTAACCCTTCATCAGATATATAATTTGTAAATATCTTTTCCCATTCCATAGACTGCCTTTTAGTTTTGTTTATTGTTTCCTTTGCTGTGCAGACTTTATTTGGATGAAAGCCCAATAGTTTATTTTTACTTTTGTTCCCTTTGCCTCAGGAGACATATCTAGTAAGAAATTGCTTGGCTGATGTCAAAGAGGTTGCTGCCTGTGTTCTCCTCTAGTGTTTTAATGGTTTCCTGTCTCACCTTTAGGCCTTTAATCCATTTTGAATTTATTTTTATGTATAGAGTAAGAAAATGATCCAGTTTCATTCTTTTGCATTTTGTTGTACAGTGGGGAATGATGTATTTTAATAAGTGCTTGAACTTGTGAGCACCCACATACACTGCCTCCTACTCCTATCCTGAAGGTGTCAGTTGGTCTCAAGCTTAAGAAGATAGAACACAGATGGAGATGGGAAGGAGAGAGAAAGTGGGGAAGGTGGTATGGAGATAAGAGTTTTGCTAGATTTGATGTAACCCTCTCTTCAGGAACCCTATAGACTGTCTACATCTACTAAATGAGTAACTTTTACTGTTGGAACTGGAGAAAGGTTCTAAGTTGAAATGGTTCAGAACATAAATAATATGTGAGATTCAGGGACTTGGAGGCCCAGATGACCCTGAGGACCTAGGTCTCACTGGGTATTTACAAAAATCTAGGGAGGGGGGCACCTGAGTGGGTCAGTGGTTGAGCCATCTGCCTTTGGCTCAGGTAGTGATCCTGGGTCCTGGGATGGAGTCCTGCATCCGGCTCCCTGCAGGGAGCCTGCTTCTCCCTCTGCCTATGTCTCTGCCTCTCTCTGTGTGTCTCTTATGAATAAATAAGTAAAATCTTTAAAAAAAATCTTGAGAGGGCCTTCAACTTCCACAGGCAGTGGAGGAGATATGGATTTGAATCAGTTGACTTGGCCTTTGAGGAGTATGGAGACTCACTTGATCCTTTGGGCCTCTGCATGGTACAGCCTTCAATATCACAAATTTAGAACACTACTCTTTAACCACAATGGGCTGACTTGCTCAAGAGCTCTTCTGGAAACAACCTGAGGCACCATCCAGAGCTCAGCTTCCTTTAAGCCTCTGTCTTCACCCAGTCTTCTCCTGTCATTACTCCATTGAGTGCAGATTCCAAGGTCCATCACCTCCTGCAAATGCTTCAAGTTCTTTGTCCCTTTTCTTTCCATTGCACTTACCTTACCTGGGAAAACTATGACCATGGAGTGACCCAGTCATCCTCTCTGATCCTTAACTTTCTATCATAAACCTAATAACACACCTACATTGAAACTTTTCACCCTTCATATTAGAATGGAGAGATGTGCTGTGTCTTCCCATCAAAGGCTATCTCTTCCCTCTATGATTTGGATCTCATTCCATCTGTCTATTCTAAAGTCTTTACTCATTTGATTTATATATGCATATAAATCAATATACATATAACAATCAATGCATACGTAACAATACACATTTAAGAATGCATATGTAGGGGATCCCTTGGTGGCGCAGCGGTTTGGCGCCTGCCTTTGGCCCAGGGCACGATCCTGGAGACCCGGGATCGAATCCCACGTCAGGCTCCCGGTGCATGGAGCCTGCTTCTCTGCCTCTCTCTCTCTCTCTGTGTGACTATCATAAATAAGTAAAAAAAAAAAAAGAATGCATATGTAAAATACCATATAAGAATGCTTAATGGAAGCATGGTTCATAGTTGCAAAGCCCTCAAACCATTCCAAATGTTTACTTATAAGAAAATGGTTAAGTAAATTATGGCACATCCAATAATAGAATAATAATTTTCACAGCAGCGAAAAATGTCTAAACTACATAAATAGAATAATAGATAAATAGAATAATAATTTTCACAGCAGTGAAAAATGTCTAAACTACAGTTGTGTAAAACAGCATGGAAAAAAATCACAGAACAAAATATGGAGAGAGAAAAGTGAGCCTCAGCAGATTATATACATTTTAATACTATTTGCATAAAGCTAAAAAAGAAGCAATATTAAATAACATATTGCTTATATTTTCAGGCCCACATATATATAGTAAAACTAGTTTTTTTTAAAAAGATTTTATCTATTTATTCATGAGAGACACAGAGAGAGAAGCAGAGACAGGTAGAGGGAGAAGCAGGCTCCCTGTGGGAAGCCTGATACAGGACTCGATCCCAGATCTCTGGGATCATGACCTGAGCCAAAGGCAGATGCTCAACCACTAAGCCACCCAGGTGCCACATAAAACTAGTTTTTAAAGGATTGATAAATACAAAACTTAGGATAGTGGTGCTCTCAGTGGGATGGGAGATTCAGGGGAATGGGAGAAGGGATAAACATAGAGCTAGGAATAATTCTTAGATTGGATGCTATCAAGTGTGTGTATTCTATTGTTATGCTTTATCACATACATAAATATTACATATATTATTTTATAGGTATCAAAATTATATAAAAATAATACTTAAAACCTTTAGGGGCTATCCAAAAAAAAAAAAAAAAAAAAAAAAAAGAAGAAGAAGAAGAAAAGAAAAGAAAAGAAACCATAATGAGACTCCTCTGCTCAAAACAGCTATCCTAATCTTGTTTTTCATTCTTCCTAACAACACAGTCTGAGTCAAGTAGATCAGTTTCTTTACTGAAGCTTAATCATTTTTAATCATTTAAGCTTAATCATGAAAAAATAAATAAAATCTTTTAAAAAATAAATAAAACAGTATGGTGGGGATCATCTAATCCACACCTTTTTTATTACAAAAATTAATAGATTAATTTAATACCTTTTGTATTAAAAAAAAGAGCAAATTGACTCAGAGCAATAGAGTGATTTGATCATGTCAGGCTTTTAGTTCTTAGTAGAGCTGATAATATGGTTTAAGAATTTATTCTAGGAAAGATTCCAAAAGGCATAACACAATGCACAGTGATATAATAGTCTTATGTTGAGAACTGCTTGTGTGCATTATTGTGAAAGTACTAGATATTCATGTTCTCAATATTTTTGGAAATACTCCAAAATTGTAGATTTGAAGAATTAATGTATTAGTTTATTATTTCTATTTTGTTTTTTGAGGCAGTTGGCTATGTCCGTCAACATCTTTTTACCCCTTCCACAGTAACAGAAATGCTGAATTTTTACTGGGCCATGGCCACTAACAATAAAGACTATATTCCCAGTCTCCTTTGCAGCTGTGTGTGGCCATGTGATTACATTCTGCATAATGAGGTGTAAACAGAATTGTATGCAACTTCTGGGAAATGTTCTTAAAATGTGCTGTTTCTTCCTCTTTGTTGCTGATTGGAATGCAGTTAGAGGTTAGAGTTCTAGAAGCCATCTTAGACAATGAGGTGAACTTGAGAATGAGATGCTTACATGGCAAAACAAGAAGACAGGCGCCTGGATTCCTAACACCATGGAACGTCTTACCAACAGGGGATTTATTACCTCCAGATTTCTTATACGTGAAAAACAAATAAGGTCTCTATTTTGCTTATTGCTGTTTTAGTTTATTCAGTTTTTTTCTGTTATTTGTAACTGTATCCGATCTGAATTTATTATTCCTGACCTGGCTACTGCAATTGCTAATGCTGATTGTAGACCTGGTTTGGTATGATATGACCCCAACTCAGGCATGTCACATACCAGCCAAGGGACAAATAGAAGCCACAATCTTGAGATGTAGTCCTCAAATACACAGCAGACCTGTACCACCAGCCAGACCAGCACTCAACTAAGGGTTAAAGGCAAATAACACCAATCAACAAGAACCCGAAACTTCACTTTTTAAATGTGAGATAGAAATAGTTTATGGTCTTTTGGTTATAAAAGATGTACTCAAAAATAAAAAATAAAAAATAAAAGATGTACTCTATTCCTCTCTTTTCAAACCTCATCTCTGTACTGGGTGGGTTCTCGGCCTGCCAGAAAAACTTTTACACTCCATACTCAATCTTTGCTCTTTAATAGTCTACTTTTTTTCTTTAGTACTGTTCACTTTTAAAAACATTAAACTTTTGGGGTGTCAGACTGGCTCAGTCAGTGGAGCATGCAACTCTTGATCTCAGCGTTGTGAGTTCAAGCCCCATGTTGGGTGTAGAGATTACTTAAAAATAAAATATTTAAAACAAACATTAAACTGTTTTAAGAGTGTTAATGACATGGTCTATTGGAAAGCTATCTTTATATCTCTGGTGAAATTGCTATGGAAAATATATTTCTAGTATTCCCCACATATAAACAAAAGGGACAATTAGTCTTTGACAATGATACACAGCGCTTTACAACTGTGTGTGTGTGTGTGTGTGTGTGTGTGTGTTTAAGACATTATTTATTTATTCATGAGAGACACAGAGAGAGGCAGAGACACAGGCAGAGGGAGAAGCAGACTCCTCACAGGGAGCCCAACGCAGAACTCCATCCCCAGAACGGGATCACACCCTGAGCCAAAGGCAGACACTCAACCGCTGAGCCACCCAGGTGTCCCCCAACTGTGGTAGTTATATTCACAGGCCTCACAATGACTTACCAAAGCCTTTACAAATTTTCTCAAAGGGTCAAACATTCTAAAAATTATACGGATGGTAACACGTCACATTCAGTACTATAATTTAATCCTCATAACCCTATCCAGTAGATAATGTTATTAATACTGAGAAAACTGAACCACAGTTAAAGGTCACCAAGTAGTAAATGATGAAACTGAGGTTCAAACCCTCAGAACTTCTGCTCTGGGATTGTGTGTGTTTGTGTGTGTGTGTGTGTGTGTGTGGTGGGGGCTGGGGGGTGGTGGTGGTGGAAAGAGGGGATATGTATAACTTTTGGATTTCTCAAAAAGTGCTTTTACACTGGGACTCCTGGGTGGCTCAGTGGTTGAGAGCCTGCCTTTGGCTTAGGTCGTAATCCCAGGGTCCTGGGATCAAGTGCTGCATCAAGCTCCCTACAGGGAACCTGCTTCTCCCTCCTCCTGTGTCTCTGCCTCTGTGTGTGTGTATGTGTGTCTATCATAAATAAATAAATAAATCTTAAAAAAGAAAAAAAACAACAAAAAACTGCTATGCCTCTTAGCCTTGGGGTCCAAGTCCCTGCTCTGCTGTGTCGGGTATACTTGGACCCAAGCTCGGGCTTGCAAATAAACCCTTGTGCGCTTGCATGGGTGTCGGCTCCTTGGTGGTTTCTCGGATACGTGATCTTGGGCACAACATAAAATCTTACCAAAAAAAGGTGCTTTTACATTTACTTTATTTGTGGGGAATATAGACCGTCATTTGGGTAATTGAAAGAATCTTTTGCCTCAGTTATTCAGACATTTGAAGTTGACATAGTTCCCCTTCAAATTAATGTTACTTTTCTTTCCTTTTTAAAAATATTTTATTTTTAAGTAATCTCTACAACCAACATGGGGCTCAGATTTACAACCCCAGGGATCGAGAATCGCATGCTCTGCCGACTGAGCCAGCGAGGTGCTCCAGTGTTAATTTTCTTAATATAGGGCAGCCCAGGTGGCTCAGCGGTTTAGCGCCTGCCTTTGGCCCAGGGCATGATCCTGGAGACCCAGGATCGAGTCCTGCATGGAACCTGCTTTTCCTCCTGCCTGTGTCTCTGCCGCCCGCCCCCCCCTCCCCCCGTCTCATAAGTAAACAAAATCTTTTAAATAAATATTTTTTGGGATCCCTGGGCGCCGCAGCGGTTTGGCGCCTGCCTTTGGCCCAGGGCGTGATCCTGGAGACCCGGGATCGAATCCCACGTCCGGCTCCTGGTGCATGGAGCCTGCTTCTCCCTCTGCCTGTGTCTCTGCCTCTCTCTGTGTCATGAATAAATAAATGATATCTTAAAAAAAAAAAAAGTATAGAGTATTTTTTCCCATCCCCACAAGTATTAGTTATATATTTATTTCTCTAACTGCGTGCATGTATGCTCCCCCCTACAAGTAAATATGAACGTATTTGGACTCGCTTTTCCTTTTTTTAAAGTAAAGCGCTACCAAGTGGGGCTTGAACTCCCTACCCTAAGTTCGAGTCGCATGCTTTATTAACTGAGCCAGACAAGCATCGCTGAGCTCACTTTTAAAAAGAAAGCAACGGAAAATAAACAAACAGATAAATAAATAAATAAATAAATAAATAAATAAATAAATAAATAAATAAATAAATGTAACTTTTTTTTTTTTTGGTAACGTATTTTTTTTACATTTTTGTGTCGCCTCTATTCACCATCTCTTTTTTGCAACAATGACGCTCAGTGTTCAAGGAATTGTGAGGTCTGAAGCCTCCGTAGTTTCTCATCAAAATGCACTGCCTCTTTCAACTCCATTCACAAGCAGGCGTTCTAGAAAACAGACCTTTCCCCAAAGTCCGAAGCGCCCGGGGCGTAAGGGATCCGAGCCTTAAAGCAAACACGGATCCACCCCTTCCAGGAATTCAGGAGGGCGGGAGCGACCCGGGCTGGGGAGAGGCGGGCTCGGAGGCGGTGGGCGGGGCCTGGATCTGGGGGCGGAGTCGGGGGCGGGGCCAGTGAGTCCCGCGGGCTCCCGCCAACCCCCGCGCAGATTTGGCGCCGAGCGCGCAGGCCCCTTCTCGCGGCGGGAACCTCCAGAATCTCGCGATCAACGCGGTTTAGCCGCCGCGTCTGGCCCCGCGCTGTGGCCGCGGCGGTGCCCCGGAGGGTGAGAGCTGGCGCGGGGGGCGGCTGGCGGCGGCGGCGGCGGCCGAGCGAGGGGTGGGTGGAGGAGCGGAGGTGCTGGCGGGCCTCGGGGAGCGAGTGTGGAGGTTGGACGGGGATCTGGGCTGAGCGGGGCTGAGAGGCCGCGGCGGACTGGGGGGGAGGAGGGCGGCGGTTTTACCTGTCGGTTCTCTCTCGGGTCCGCCGCTAGCCGCGTGCAGCCGGGAGGCGCCGGGGGACTTGGCGGGCCGCCCGCTGTCCGGGGGCTTCGCAGGACTCCCCTTTCCACAGGCGCTACTTCTTTTGATAATTTGGATGAAGTTGGACATTGGACCCCTAACGGTCTGGAAGTGACTTGCAGTTTGGATATTAAACCTGGTGCCTTCGGGGCGCGTCTGCCTTGGGCTCAGGTCGCGACCCGCCCGGCCCCGCATCGGGATCCCCGCAGGGAGCCTGCTTCTCCCTCTGCCTGTGTCTCTGTGTCTCTCAGGAATAGATAAAATCTTAAAAAAAAAAATTAGTTACCTTCACTCCTCTGAAAGTTTGAGGACTAGAGGCGGAAGCTTAAAAGCATTTCATCGATGTCGAAAAACAGTATATGCGATCCCCGCCGAGAAGTGAAAGATAGGTACTTTATTCACTACCACTTTACTAACAAACCCCACCCCGTGCTTGGCCAGTTTTTTTTTTTTTTTTTTTTAGATTTTATTTTTTTGAAACAGAGACACAAGCAGAGGGAAGCAGGCTCCATGCAGGGAGCCCGACGTGGGACTCGATCCTGGGTCTCGAGGATCAGGCCCTGGGCTGAAGGCGGCGCTAAACCGCTGAGCACCCCCCACCCCCCACCCCGGGCTGCCCAGGTCATCACTTTTATTTTTTTTTTAATTTTATTTTTTTGATTTTTACTTATTTATGATAGTCACACACAGAGAGAGAGGCAGAGACGCAGGCAGAGGGAGAAGCAGGCTCCATGCACTGGGAGCCCGACATGGGACTCGATCTCGGGTCTCCAGGATCGCGCCCTGGGCCAAAGGCAGGCGCCAAACCGCTGCGCCACCCAGGGATCCCAGGTCATCACTTTTAATCACAGTTGTTGGAGACTGAGGTTTGTATTGGTCCCTTGGGACTATCAGCTTGCACCCCGGAGTGCAGCTGCCATCCTCACTGCCCCTGTTGAACCTGGGGATTAGAAGATGATAGGCAGGTGATTTAAAACCCCACAACACTCTTCTATTGCGATGTAGCAACTTCTTTCTTTGCTAAGCCTTCCCTTGGTTGTTGGGAGGTTGTTTTTTTTTTTTTTTAGTTTTTATTTATTTTTATTTTTTAAAGATTTATTCATGAGAGAGAGAGAGAGAGAGAGGCAGAGACACAGGCAGAGGGAGACGTGGGACTCGATCCTGGGTCTCCAGGATCACCGCCTGGGCTGAAGGCAGCGCTAAACTGCTGAGCGACCCAGGCTGCCCCAAGTTCCTTACATTGCTTCTTGCTACACTTAATATAGTTTGTGCCCTGCCACCAAACTCACAGCTCCCTGTTCTCAAAAAGTGTGAACTTGGGACACCCGGGTGGCTCAGTGGTTGAGCATCTGCCTTTGGCTCAGGGCATAGTCCTGGAGTCCCAGGATCAAGTCCCACATCAGGCTCCCCACGAGGAGCCTGCTTCTCCCTCTGCTTGTGTCTCTGCCTCTCTCTGTGTGTCTCATGAATAAATAATTTTTTTTTTTTTAAAAGTGTGAACTCCCATTTCTTCCCAGAGAAACTTGACTAGGATTAAACTTAACTTGAATATACTTCTTGTAGATAGGAAGTGACTTAATATTTTATTTTGCTGGGGATCCCTGGGTGGCGCAGCGGTTTGGCGCCTGCCTTTGGCCCAGGGCGCGAACCTGGTTCTCCCTCTGCCTGTGTCTCTGCCTCTCTCTCTCTCTGTGTGACTATCATAAAAAAATTTTTAAAAAATATATTTTATTTTGCTACTTAATTTTTTTTTAATTTTTATTTATTTATGATAGTCACAGAGAGAGAGAGGCAGAGACACAGGCAGAGGGAGAACCAGGCTCCATGCACCGGAAGCCCGACATGGGATTCGATCCTGGGTCTCCAGGATCGCGCCCTGGGCCAAAGGCAGGCGCCAAACCGCTGTGCCACCCAGGGATCCCTACTTAATTTTTAAAAAGATTTTTTATCTATTTTAGAGAGAGAGCACAAGCAGAGTGAGGTGTGGAGGGAGAGGGAGAAGCAGACTGCCCCCTGAGCAGGGAGCCCCACACAGAGCTCTAGCCCAGGACTCTGGGATCATGACCTGAGCTGAAGGCAGATGTTAAATTGACTGAGCCCAACCCAGGAAGCTACTTTAGGTTAACTGCCTTTCCAATTTTGAAAACCTGTGGTTATTGAACCTTAGCTGGAGACAGGTGCGTCATCATCAGGAGTTGTTTTGTTTTTATGTATTTGTGGTCACCAAGATTTAGAATTGGAGGGACTTTAGTATCCTTTAGCTCTAGTAGTTTTACAGTTTGGGGGAAGCTTTGGAATCTTTATTCTTTTTTTTTTTTTTTTTTTTTTTTAAAGATTTTATTTATTCTTGAGAGACACAGGCAGAGGGAGAAGCGGGCTCCATACAGGGAGCCCGTTGTGGGACTCGATCCCAGGACTCCAGGATCACACCCTGGGCTGAAGGCCGCACTGAGCCACCCGGGCTGCCTGGAGTCTTTATTCCTCATTCAACAAATATTTATGGAGCACCTGCTGTATATCAGCTTTGGAGATACAGTGGTGGAACACAAAGACTCACCTGGTCTTTGCCTTTTTAGAACTGCAGTCTAGTATGGAAGACAAACATTAGATAATGACAGAAATGGAACAATATTAAAACTGGGTAAGTGCTATGAAATTGGTACTTGACACGTTGAATGCTTATAGGATTTAATTCAGGGAAATTAGGGTAGACTTATTTGAGGAGGTGAGAATTGAGATAGATAAGGAATCAGGGAGGAGCCTTCAAGATAGGAAATAGCCTTAGCAAAGGATCCATGCCTGAGGGATTATGGCTCTCTCAAGAAACTGGAAAAAAAAAAAAGTATGAAGAGTTGTATGAAGTGAGCCTGGAGAAAGGAGGAAGCTGTCATATCAGGCAGGGCCTTGGAGTTTTATCAGAAGCCCAAGAGCATTAGGAAGCCATTGAAATATCTAAGCCAAGTGGTAATGTGTTTGGCTTTACATTTCCAGAGCTTCAGTCTAGCTGTACTACGGAGAATGGTTTGAAAAAGGCAAAAAAGGCAAAAGTGGCTATGAGTAATTGAGTAACCAAAACAAGAAACGTTAGGAAGTCATTGTGGAGATAGGGAAAAATGGAAAGACTTAATGGATGAATAGGAAGTAAAATGGACAGGATATGTAGGATGGGGGAAGGAAATAGTGAAGTTTGCATGGCTGGATAGATGTCGCTCATTGAATTGGGAAAATTAATTAATAGATTGATTTATTTATGATTTTATTTATTCATGAGAGAGGCAGAGAGAGAAGCAGGCTTTCTGTGGGAAGTCTGATGCGGGACTCAATCCCAGCACCCCAGGATCACGCCCTGAGCTGGAGGCAGACACTTAACCACTAAGCCACCCAGCCATCCCTGAATTGGGAAAATTTAGAAATTTGGTTTTGGACATGAGAAGTTATAGATGCCTCTGCGAAATTTAAGAGCTATAAAATGAGAACTAGGGATTGGGAGCTCAGATTTGATGGCTCAGGTAGAGGTAAAAAATGGGAGATATATATTCATCTATAACTCTTAAAGCCATGTACATAAGTAAATGAAGAGGGCCTGGGATGGAGTCTTGAATACTTACTGCCAAGGTTAGGGGAAGATCAATCTGCACAGGAGATCCAGGAGTGTCTGGAAAGGGAGGAAAACCATGTGAGTACAGTGTTCCATCCAGAAGCCAAGGAAAATAGTTTTTCAGAAAAAGGAACCAATCAGAAGTGTCAGATGTTGCTCAGAGGTCAAGTTTGAAGGTACTGAATAGTGTTCTTTCCAGTTTTCAACCTGAGGATTATTTCCTTTTCTTCAGAGGAAACCTTAGAAGACGAATATGTTAACAGATTTTTTAAAAAGCTGCTTTGGTTAAAGTGGGGATGAGGTACCTGAACCCTGCCTGTTTTAGAGGAGATAGAGGAGACCCAACAGTTGAGGATTTGCTGAAAAATCATGTAGTTATTGATTGGCAGGGTCTACATTAGACCACACTTCTGATTTCTAATCCAGTTGTTTTTTCCCATAATCACTTTCTGCTTCTTTTCATGATATGCATTTGAAATATGGTTTAACTGACTGAAACACATGCATTTTGCTGCAGGTGGAACTTAACTGTAGAGAGACTACTTGCATAAATAAACTTCCTTTTTTTTTCTTTTTCTTTTCTGTAGAGGAGAAGATGCTAGAGCCAGAGGAGAATGGCTTGATTGACTTACCAGATTATGAGCATATAGAAGATGAAACTTTTCCTCCTTTTCCACCTCCAGCCTCTCCACAGAGAGGAGATGGAGAAGGAGCTGAACCTGATGAAGGTCTGTAGAGAGTTCCAAAAAAGTGCCTGTGTTCAGTTATCCACTTGTCAGCATAGAAATGATACATTTTACAAATGAGGCTTAAATTATTCAAGCAATATTAAATATTGGTATATTTCTCTAGAGTCAGGGAGAGGAGCACCTGTTCCTGTACCTCCAAAGAGAACAGTTAAACGGAACATACCTAAGCTGGATGCTCAGAGGTACACTTACTACTATTTCCTTAAATGTTCATAGTTGTTTTTTTTTGTTTTTGTTTTTGTTTTTACATTTTTTTCCCCCTTATATTAAAAACTTTTAGTCGGGAATCATCTGGAGATCAGATATCTCTTTCTGGGAGAGGGGGAGAGAGAAAATCTTGCAGACTCCCCACTGAGTGTGCCCCCTGCCCCCATGGGGCTTGATTTGAGGACCCTGAGATCATGACCTGAGCTGAAATCAAGAATTGGATACTTAACTGAGTCACTCAGGTGCTTTTCTTTTTCTTTCTTTCTTTTTTTTTTTTTTTTTCTTTCAGTTCAGCAGATATTTTTCTTATGATCTTGCTTTGGCCTTGATGGCTCTAGAAAACTTGAAATTCAAAACATGTTTCTCTTCACAGATTAATTTCAGAGAGAGGGCTTCCAGCATTAAGGCATGTGTTTGATAATGCAAAATTCAAAGGTAAAGGTCATGAGGTAAGAAATGTCTGATTTTTATTCTTTGTTCTTTCAAGTATCAGTAGAGCTATGGGCCCATTATCATATTCTGAAGAATATTAGAATGTTTCACAGATACTATGATTCATCATCATATCTCTTGAGAAACTAAGATGTAGTGGAAAGGGCACTGCTTAAACAATCAGAAAAAATGTCTTATAGTCTTCTTTCCTAAAGCCACCATAAGTCTTTAGGAAAATCACATCTAAGTCTAAGCTCTGAGTTTGTACTTTATAATTTCTAGGAATAAAATTGAGTTAGTCTACCTTAAAGGTGATTTTAGGCTTCAGGAGAGCAAGGACTTTACCTGTATCAATCACTTACATGTCCCCAAGATATGGCACATATCTTGTTATATGTGTCTGATTCATAATAGGCATCATTTACGGTGAAAAATGAAGACATTTAAGAACTGTTGATGACTGTCCAAATGTATATTTTAAAAGTCTCTTACCTTTTTTTTTTTAAAGTAGGCTCCACACGCAGCATGGAGCCCAGTGTGGGGCTTGAACTCAGGATTCTGAGATCAAGACCTGGGCTGAGATTAAGAGTCAGGTGCTTAACTGATTGAGCCACCCACGCAGCCCTAAAAGTCTCTTTGACTAATGTAGAGTGTAGATAAACTTTTTTGCGGATATCTTTGTAGAGCTTTGCAGTTGAAGTATTTTCAAATATATGCTTAATTTTTTTTAAAAGATTTTATTTATTCATGAGAGACACAGAGAGGGGGAGAGAGAGGCAGAGACAGGCAGAGGGAGAAGCAGGCTCCATGCAGGGAGCCTGATGTGGGACTGGATCACGGGTCTCCAGGATCACACCCTGGGCTGAAGGTGGCGCTAAACCGCTGAGCCACCCAGGCTGCCCTCAAATATATTCTTTAATTCTCAAACCTGTGGGGTAGCTTTTGGTCCCATTATCTAGTTAAGGAAAGGATATTTTAGAGTTTTAAGAATGCCTCTTTCATAGCCCAGCTAGAGTAATATTAATGCAGCTGAGCACCATCTTGGTGTGCTATGCAGGATAATGGGAAAGACGGAAGAGGCTGGAAGCAGATGGCAATTCAGATACTGTCACACTACCAAGGTGAAGGTGAACAGATCAAGATAGCCTGATATGGTAGTAGATAAACAACCTACACTACTTGTAGGCAGCTGGATATAAGGAGGTAAAAAAGGAGTAAAAAATAATCCCAAGAGAGGTGCCTAGTTGGCTCAGTAGAGCATGTGACTCCTGATCTCAGGGTTGTGAATCAAAGCCCATGTTGGGTATAGAGTTTACTTAAAAAAAAACAAAACAAAAACCCCAAACCATACCCATCTCAGTTAATTTATTGCCCTTGTTGAAATTTTCAGGTTGTAATGATGAATTGGTTCTTTGAATTTAATGAAGTCTTTATCATTTTCATAATAAGTACTTTATTAAAATAAATGAGTTTATATGACGGATAAAAATTTTGTGTTTCATCACTGGGTTTATGCTATTTAGTCTTCTGTACTTTGCCTTTGAAAATTTGTACTGTTTTCTCACAAAGTTGAATCCTCACTGCTTTTTTCTCCACGTATGACTTGGAACGTCCCATTGTATTGAAGTGTTTCTTTTATGACTCTTTGTTCTAACGTGACATTGTAAGGTGACTGACCAGCTACCCCCAACAATTGGAAAATAGTCTTAGGTGATTGCATTAAAAACAAACAAATTTGTCTTTATTATCAGAAGGAGAATGATAACACATGCTCTCAGTATTACTTTAACATATGTGCTGCCTCAGCAAGCACAGTGCTCTCAGTATTACATGTTTAGTTACTGGTAGAGTTGACCTTTGACTTCTTAGACAAGATCAGTTTACAACAACAATAGCCAGTATTTGAGTGTATACTTTGTGTCAGGCACTTGTATTACTTATTTCTAATACCTTATAAAGTGTATATAATAATACTCTCACTTTATACATGAAAAAGAATGCACAGAGGTAGTGATTTGCATAAAGTCACACAGCTGCTAAGTAGCAGGATTCAGATTTGATCTATGCAGTGTGATCTATAGCCTGTGCTTTTGACTATTCTATTTTAAAATACTGTTGTGGGGTGTCTGAGTAGTTCAGTCGGTTAAGTGTCTGACTCTTGGTTTTGGCTTGGGTCGTGGTCTCAGGGTCCTGGGATAGAGCCCCGTGTGGGGCTCCATGTTCAGTGGGGAGTCTGCTTGTGGATTTCTCCCTCTACCTCTGCCCTTCTCTCCACTCACGTGTGTGCATGCTCTCTCTTACACACTCTCAAAAATCAGTAAATCTTTAAAATACTGTTAAGAATAAAATATTTTATTTTTTTTTTTTTTTATTTTTTTTTTTTTTTTTAATTTTTTTTTTTATTTATTTATGATAGTCACAGAGAGAGAGAGAGAGAGGCAGAGACACAGGCAGAGGGAGAAGCAGGCTCCATGCACCGGGAGCCTGATGTGGGATTCGATCCTGGGTCTCCAGGATCGCGCCCTGGGCCAAAGGCAGGCGCCAAACCGCTGTGCCACCCAGGGATCCCAAGAATAAAATATTTTACATTAAAACCAGGAATTTGGAATTTTGTTATTCATTAGTCCAGTGTCTTAAAACTTTTTCATTTTAATTTTTAAAAATTTTATTGTGATGTTGGGACGCCTGGGTGGCTCAGCTGTTGAGCGTCTGCCTTTGGTTCAGGACGTGATCCTGGTCCCAGGGTCAAGTTCCACATTGGGCTCCCTGCTAGGAGCATGCTTCTCCTTGTCTGTGTCTCTGCCTCTCTCTCTGTGTGTCTCTCATGAATAAATAAATAAAATCTTTAAAAAAATTTTTTTATTGTGACATTGAAATTTCCTATATAGAGAGGTATTGTGCCCTGAGAACGTTTTTTCTTTGTTTGTTTTTCCCAGAGAACGTTTAAACAGTTGTTGCTAGTCTTTGTACTTTGCCCTTGGGATTTCTGACTGTATTTTCAGTGTTGAATTCTCAATGCTTTATTCTTTATATATGATTAGGGACCTGTCATTTTGTTTCGTTATTCCTAAAAGATATCTTGACATATTTTATTAAAGCTTATTTTCCCATATTACTTTACAGTTCTGAAAAAATACATGATTATCTTTTAACTTTTATTAAGTTTTCATAGTGGGCTTTTTAAAATCTATATCCAGTGGTCTTTTAGACTGCAATCCTCTAAGCTCAATATTTCTCTCCTTAAAGTTTCTTCAGAAGTTTCTTAACCTTATAAATATAAAATGACACCAGTGACTTTGGCATTACTATTCAATTCTAAAATCTGCTGACAAGGTCAGTTGTGAGAATGAGTCTTCTATTTAGCATTTTTATTTTTATGTGCCAGGCTGAAGACTTGAAAACGCTAATCAGACACATGGAGCATTGGGCACATAGGCTATTCCCTAAACTGCAATTCGAGGATTTTATTGACAGAGTTGAATACCTGGGAAGTAAAAAGGAAGTTCAGGTAGGTGTTGAGATTATTATGAATATCATTCATAATGCTAAATAGTGCCAAGGATAGATTTTAGTTGAGGCTAAGTCACTGTTTGGCGTTTTCATTTTGAAGTCTGTCATGGTAGAGAGAAGGAAAACTAAGAGTAGTTATTAACTTTTTTGAAACTAAGAATTGAATGAATTCTCATTTTCCCCCAAATGTTACTTACGAAAATGTAAAAATACCTCTTTATTTTCAGACCTGTTTAAAACGAATTCGACTTGACCTACCTATTATACATGAAGATTTTATTAGCAATGATGGTAAGAATATAAGTTTATTTCTAATAATTTTGCTTTTAGAAATAGATCTAGTTGGGGCAAGGGTAGATTAAGCACTGGGTTCTTCATCTATATTGAGTAGTTGAGTAAACATAATTATAGTAACTAGGAATGAGTTGAAATGCTTTGGTACATCCAGAATGTTGTTTGGTACTTGTTTCTTAAAGACATGACTGCAGTGCCGTTAAGAGATGTAAAAATACAGTCACAGAACTTGAGCCTTTGAGAACTCTGATACCCATTATCCTTTGTAGTGGTTGGTTAATGAAACTAAATGACAAGATGTAGTGTAGTGTTCATACACATATACACCATTAAAAGTGTGTATTAGAATCTAGGGAATTGGAATAATTTGATGATGAAATAGTTTACACTTAAGAGTACAGATCCTGTATATAGATGGTCCTCAGGTTAACAGTGGCTTGACTTATGATTGTTTGACTTAATGATGGTGCAGAAGTGATATGCATTCAGTAGAAACCATACTTAGAATTTCAAATGTTGGGTCTCTTGTGACGCTGGGCAGGAACAGCCACACTGAGGGTAAACAACCGATAGATTGATAACCATTCTGTTTTCCACTTTCAGTACAGTATTCCATAAATTACATGACATATTCAACATTATATTATAAAATAGGTTTTGTGTTACATGATTTCGCGTTAACTGTAGGCTATGTAAGTGTTTAGAGCATGTTTAAGGTAGGCTAGGTAGATTAAACCCATTTTTTTTTAAACCCATTTTTGATTTAAGATACTGTCAACTAAAAAAAAAAATAAGATACTGTCAACTGATGGGCTTATCAGGATGTAACTCCATTTTTAGGTGAGGAAGGTCTCTTTTGTGACTGTTCCTGGTATTGATTGCATTTGTTAGTTGTACAGTGCAACCATAGACGGTCACACACATCAAAACATATGGTTCCTGCCGACAGGGTCTGTATAGTTATCAGATTCTCTGTGCGATGGCTCCATACATGTTTGTTTATTTGTGTTTTTTAAACTTTTAATAGATGTGATAGAAAATGCAGACCACCCCCCCAAGTTTTTATAAGTTGTTTTTAAAAATGTGAAGAATTATGACTTAAATAATCAATATCTAATATTTTGGTAAAAATGTGGTATGTATCAATGGCGTGGGATTTGGTATATTGAAAGGAATTAATGACTACAGTAAATTACACAGCACATACCACTGGGTTAGTTTACTTGGCAGCAGTTTTTGAGCTGCATAGTGTGTGCTAGAATTTCAGGGATAAAGATGAGTAAGGTCAGACCCCTTGGTTCATGGGCTAACAGACTAGTGAATGAGTGAGACATCTATTCTGATTGGTGCTGAAATTAGAGATAAGAATAAGGCACTGGGTAGGATGCAAAGGAGAGCGTAGTTGCTTTTACCTAGGAGAGGGGAAAGCCTCACAGAGGACAAATCATGAGTACTTTGAGTGATAAGCAGTAGAGTTCAAGCAAAGGTGATTTTGGAGAGAGGGACTGACTCATTTGTGCAGAGGCATAAATTAACAGAGGACTATTGATGGAATTACAGGCCTGCTGATATACTGGGTACATAGCAGAGGCCTCTATCTCGGCCCTGTTACTGAATCTGTCCTCTCTGTATCCTAAGAGAAGAGTCTAGATTTTTTTGGATAAGGCACTACAATAGTAAAAAGGTTTTGAGCATTTTATTTATTTACTTTTATTTTTTAAAAAGATTTTATTTATTTATTCATGACAGACAGAGAGAGAGAGGCAGAGACACAGGCAGAGGGAGAAGCAGGCTCCATGCAGGGAGCTTGACATGGGACTCCATCCCAGGTCTCCAGGATCACACCCCGGGCTGAAGGCGGCGCTAAACCGCTGGGCCACTGGGGCTGCCCTATTTACTTTTATAATACATGTATTACTTATATGATAAATAACACATTTAAAATATATATATTGAGAGAGAGAATGAGCACACACATAAGACCAGATAGGGGCAGAAGGAGAGGGAGAAGCAGATTCCCCACTGAGCACGGAGCTGGATGTGGGACTCCATCCCAGTACCTTCACATTATGATCTGAGCTGAAGTCAGACACTTAATGAACTGAACCACCCAGGTGCCCAATACACATTTTTATTCTCACTAGAACATTACATGAGGTTTTAGAGTAAGAACAATGTAACTAAATATTCTACTGAATTTTTTTTTCCTCCAAAATTTTGGACTGCTACCTGATTGATGATTTGAAGATGTGATTGTAGTCATCCCTGCAGCCCTCCTCTTGATTTTACCTTATAAGATTCACCCAAATGGAAGAATAACATTAACTACACTTAACTTTTGATATATTCATTTTCTCATCCCATTCATAATAAATGAAGGATTTTTGCTGAACTTCATAAGCAAATTACCTTTTTTCAATCGTTTTTCTTAAAAGCCAGGGATTACATTAAAATTTAATATAACTCCTCTGTTCAGAGCTTTGTAGTGGCTCTTTATTTTGCCCAAAGCAAAAGCCAAAATCTTTATAATGTCCTCCTTGGCCTTAGAGTATCTATTCCTTACTCCACCTCCCTTCCTCTCTGACTGTATCTTTTACATTTCTCCACTCAACTGCCGGAGTGACACTTGGCTCCTAGCTGTTCCTTGAACCTCCCAGGCACAATTTTGTCTTAAGGCTTTTGCACTCTTACACTCTGCCGTGAACACATCTTTTGTCCTCCTTCCTGCCCCTAAGTCTGCAGGGCTCTCTACCTTTCAAACTGTGCTCAAATATCAACTCAGTAAAGTCTCCCTGACCACACTATTTTTTTTTTTTAATTTTATCTATTTATTCATGAGAGACACAGAGAGAGGCAGAGACATAGTCAGAGGGAGAAGCAGGCTCCCTGCGGGGAACCCAACACAGGACTTGATCCCAGGACCCCGGGATCACGACCCGAGCCAAAGGCAGGCACCCAACCCCTGAGCCACCCAGGCGCCCTTGACTACTCTATTAAAATCATACTCCCACCCCCAATCCTGATTCTCTGATGCTTTTTTCCCCCCACAGTACTTATTTCCCTTTAATTAGTGTATATTTGCTTATCTGTTGATGTGTGCCAGAATGATGGCATCCTGTAACACTTTGAATTAATTAAGCTTCTTTGCCAGTCACATGCCTGTGAATGTTGCAGTGAATGAATTTCACGTGTGGTTCTAATTTTTGTAATCCCATTTTTATCAGTCAAAGCTCCATCAGTGGTTATGTTCACATTGGTTTTCCATAAAACATTGTATTAAAGAGTCCATTTACTATTGAAGAGATCTTTTCCTTTCATGGCTCACAAAACAGAAGTTCTTTATGTCATCATTAGGTCAGAATCCTGAACGCCCTGTAAGGTGAAGCATATTAGAAACCCCAAAATTGTATTATCGGTTCTAATATTTGTTTCTGAACTTCTGTAGCAATGTTTTCTACCTGTATTCCATCTATGTTTCCTGATAAAATAATGCATTTTAGTTTCTTGCTAAATTTTTTTTTCCATGTCAGGAAAAAAAAAACATTTTTTCCCCATGTCTTGCTTTTTGTTTTTCACCGTTAAGGAAGAAACCTTGAAAGGGATTTGTTTGTAAAATTAAATATCATAGGATTTTTAAACCTTACCAGAATGATTATAAAGGTTTGTCTTCTGTTTTAAATGTTTTGCTAGTCGTGTAGGACAAGGTTAGTGTGTGTAAATTCATATTTCCAGTGGTGGTCTTGGTAATACGAAATCTTGGGGTTTATTTTTGCCTACTTGTCTGATCATATGATGTTATTTATAATTTTTTTCTTAGCTGTGTAATGTGAATGATACAGGGGGAAGGTGAAGTGTCAGCTTTGCTGTTTTCTTAGTTCTTGCTTGTGTCTATTATCTTGTCTACCTTCTCTTCTATATATGGTTATTTCACAAAAATCTTTTTAAGCTACCCCTTGTGTATTTTGTTGGGGTTGTTTTGGTGTTGAAACTAGACAGTCTGCTTAATTGGGTGATCAGAATCAGCTGTATGTCATGGTATGCTGAAATTTAAAAAATGACTGGGGCACAGCTTTCCCATCTTCTGCAAGGTGGAGCTGTCTGCCTTTAAGGCCACATACAGGCCACATAGTAACTGTCCTATGGATAAATGATAGTTTGTCACTGCCTGTCTTTAAGTTCAACAATTTCTCTCAATTCTTAAATATAAATAGAAGATACAATATGTACTTCCTGTACCACTGTGGATCATTTTAGGGGGCATCCTACTTTGAGATAACTGGTGTACAGGACTCTAAGAATTTAGTAGGACTAATGTAGAGAGCAGTTTTTAAAATTAATGTGGAAATATGTCCATAGATCTCTGAATTTCTTTTCCTTTTTTTTTTTTTTTTTTTTTTAAGATTTTTAAGTAATCTGCACACAATGTGGGTCTTGAACTCACATCCCCAAGATCAAGAGTTGCATGCTCTACTGACTGAGCCAGTCAGGGACCCCTCCTTTTTCATTTTGTGTCTGAGTTTTACCCCATTAAAAAATAGCTTATATAAAATTATTACTGTGTCATATAGACTCTATAGCAAGCCACTAATATGTTGTTGTTTAATGTAAAGCAAGAATATGGTTTGGATTCTTTTAAGTTCCTTAGCCCAAACAAAATATTTTTTAACCATAACTATGAACTTTTGCTTTCTGTTCATGCATATCATTGGTATTTGGAACATTCTCACACCTCAGAGCAATTTGAATAAACAAATAGTTTCTTCAGGTCTGGCACCTTGTTACTTTAGGCTGGTTTTTAAAGCTGCATTACGCCCTTTTTCTAACTACGGATGTACTAATTTTCATTTCTACTGCAGGTGAAGCAGGAGAAAATCATGGCTATGATAAAACTGCTACCGAATTAGATCCCTTTTTGACAAACTTAGTGGAAAGTGAGAACTTTGTTTCTGAGCCAAATAGAAGCCTAACAGAAGAACAACAACAGAGAATAGAGAGAAATAAACAACTGGCCTTGGAAAGAAGGCAGGCAAAACTACTAAGTAATAGTCAGTCCCTTGGAAATGGTAAATATTATGCTGGTTTTATGTGCTACTATTAATATTATCAGGGACATGTTAGAAATTTAACTTCTCTACTACCTACAAAATAAAAATGCCTCTATGTATAGAAAAAATCTGATGTATTTAGTTTATATCTGAGAGAGAGTGCACACATGTGTATTTGTGGGAGCTATTTGGAATCCTCAAAGAATAAAAGAATCCAAGATGGTTTTCTGGATAGCTGAGTACCTTTTAAAAAATTAATCACTTCACCTTGATTCTGAATCTGTCAAAAATTCATTCTTTCCTGACTCCTTAATATGTGACACATGTTTTATCTTTAGGATCATAATTTTGAAATTAATTATTATAGTACTTTCCTAAACATACAAAATGCCTTCTGTACCCTTTGAGGATTTTAGAGCTATTTGCAATGACTTAAATGGGTGTTTAATTGCTTTTTATTGCTTCGTGTCACTTAGCCATCAGTTTATCTGATGCATTCTTTTAAAACTCTTGAAATTTACTGTTTTTAAAATAGACTGCGGGTTTGGAAACTACACAACCAAGTTTATTAAAACTGTATTTAAAAATAATGCAAATTGGTTTTAAATGAAGCAGATTACATGTCTTTTTCAATATCCAATATAGTTTTCCTTTTGAAATGGGAAAATAAGAATTAAGGTTAAGTAGTCAAGACACCATGTTATAAGACAAGTTTCACCCAAGATAGTAAAATTCTCAAGTGAAAATTAGTGTGACTACATTGTCATTCTTTCTGATTAAAATGAACTTAATCTTCAACTTTACAAATGGATGTTTTATTACTACCGGGTGAAAAATTACATGAGAGTCCAACTATCATTGATGGCAGTTCCTTTGCTGTCATTATCAAAGTATACTTGGCAATAAGCATTTTAAGGATCATTTTCTATTTATAATATATTACTTTAAGATTTGCCTACATAGAAATAAGGATCCTAAATTTTCTTTGCTAGAGGTCACTTTGATGTGTAGCTACTGAGCATTTGATTTTTAAAAACTTCATCTAATAACTGTGATTTTTGAATGAGAACAATTGCATTTGGCTATGATTCAAGAGTTTGAATTTACTACCTTTCAAGACTTGAATTTTTGAGTGGACTTTATAGGTATATAAAAATGACTATTTGGAAGAAAGTGATCATAGGTTTCATTTCTACTGATAGAAGCTTGTGAAGAGTTGTATTTATCAGGTAAGATTGGCCCAGGTGCTTATAATGAGTAATGATGATGATTTTTCTTTCAGACTTATTAATAAACACACCCAGGGCACCAACCATCGAAGAGGATGAGGATCAAGAAGAGTCATCAGACAGATTTCACAAAGACATTCTAGACAATCCACATAATGCTGCTGATGTTAATACTGTAAATGAAGAGGAGGAATTAAAAATAGAGCACACACCACTGGACCAATCCTTTTAAAATGTACAATAGTAACTTTATGGTTTATCCAGAAATGTTACTAAGATTGGATAGGGTTCAACTAAGAGAAAATCTATTAGCTTGCTGTCCTCTAAGTTTTAGATTAGTATATATTTTGTTTACTTGGAGTGAAAACACAGATTCCTTTTTAAAATCTGGTATTATTTATATTTATACTTGTTTCTTACTATAGTTGAGCCTATTTATTCTCTTTAGTGTTTTTATATAGATTTAACTTTGTGAAAATAAGTAGTTAAGCACCTTCTGCTAGTGTGCCATTGAATGTTTTGTTTTCAGTAAATTGGGGATTTTAAGATATAAATATATATTGAATATTAATGTCCATTTTTAAGAAATAAAAATCTTATAAACTATCTCTAGAGGCTTTATGAAAGTTTCTTACTGCTATTTAGTTCTGCAATTCACACTTCTGGTAAAATGTTGAAGGTTTCTCTATGTGTTTACATGTATTTTGAGGAGTCACTTTATTTTTTTTGAGGAGTCACTTTAATACTTAAAGGGTCACAAGAAAGGCTGCTATATTGCCTGGCCTGTGTTGGTGCTAGGGGAGTTCAAATGCTCATTGGTATGTTACTGACTAGTGGGAAAGAAACTTGCAAACATCCTGGGGAACAGAGCATCTAGGGAGGATCCATCGGGCACCTTTGAGTTGGTAGAAGAGATCCCAAGGATTGGGAAGGACATGTCCAATAGTGATACAGAAATGAAAATCTAGGAAATAAGAAAGACTTGGGAATGGCAAATATGAGGCTAGAAGTGGTAGGGCCAGATAGTGAGAAGATCTGATTGGAGCTTGTCCTGCCTGAGTCTATCAGCTGGGAGGAGGAGTAAATTACAGATAAAATGCCATGTTGACAACCAAGTTTAAAGGTCTGATTCATGGCAGATTTCCACAGGGGACCTGGAAAGGCAAAGCTAGTTTTAACAAACTAGGAGGTGGGAAGGTTGCTTTTATTTTTCTCGCTTTTTTTTTTTTTTAAGATTTTATTCATAGAGATGCAGAGAGAGAGAGAGAGAGAGGCAGACAGAGACACAGGCAGAGGGAGAAACAGGCTCCATGCAGACAGCCTGATGTGGGACTCAATCCCGGGTCTCCAGGATCATGCCCTGGGCTGCAGGCGGCACTAAACCGCTGCGCCACCAGGGCTGCCCTCGCTTTGTTTTTTAAGATCTTATTTTTTTAAGTGATCTCTACACATGGTGTGAGGCTAGAACTTAAAACCCTGAGATCTAGGGATCCCTGGGTGGCACGGGATCCCTGGGTGGCGCAGGGTTTGGCACCTGCCTTTGGCCCAGGGCACGATCCTGGAGACCCTGGATTGAATCCCACATCAGGCTCCCGGTGCATGGAGCCTGCTTCTCCCTCTGCCTATGTCTCTGCCTCTCTCTCTCTCTCTATCTAAATAAATAAACAAACAAACAAACCTGAGATCTAGAGTTGCGTGCATGGTCCACCAACTGAGCCAGCCAGGGGCCTAGAGAAGGTGGCTTTTTGTGAGACAGACTGGCACAGTAATGGTGCTAAAGTGGCTTTTATCTGTGAAGCCAGGACAGGTGGCCATCTTCATGCCATCAGGCTTGCTGACTTCTCTTGTGGATGGGGTGACAAGGATGGTTTGGCTGAAAGGCAGGAAGTTGAGCACAAGAACATAGGGGCTGTGTGGGCAGGCCTCTGGCTGGCTGTGGACTGGCCTAGTGGAGGACTGAAAGAAAAGTTCTTTTTCCAGCAGTAGGAAAAAAAAGTAAGTCTTAAACAAGGGCAAGGCCACTGCAACTCCATCCAAGGAGAACTTGGCCAAATAAGAGGGTGGAAAGGGAAGTTTGAGAGAACAGGCTGTACTTACCTGTGCTCTCCACCCCACTCCCTGTGCCTTTTCCCCCGCTGGTGTGGGGATAGTAGGGGAGGTTTGAGTCAAACATGGCATAGGAGTTTTAGAGTGGGTAGGTGGACAGAACTAAATCTTACCTGTAAGAAAGCAACTGAAAAGTCAATCTGACATGATGTCAGAGGGGCCAATGATCCAAATGCCCCAGAGGAGCAGTTAATAAAAATTAAAACTTATTTTGAAAGAACAGATTTGAGACAAGCTAATCAAAAATCAATTCTGGATTTATTAAAAGGAGACTGGCAGTGTGACTTGCAGAGTCACCATTCATGATCTATCCATTTCTGAAAAATCAGTTTCCAAAGGGACCTAACTGCACCTCAATGCAGCTTTAATGATGAGAAAACATTTTGCGCACTGGTGAACTATCTACCGAATCCCAATGGACTAGAACATTAGGTGACACGGAACATTAGATATTAATGTTAAAAAGAAGGTAAAGCATTCACAAAACAGCTCTTTTAATGAAGTAAAAAGAGTATTTCACATTACATAACTGTTAGAAACATCCAGGAGAGCTAGGTCCCTTATCTCCTCCAGGAGTGTGTACAGGCTTCTTCCTTTGGTTTGGCAGTATTTTTGATAATCTTCCTGAATGATGTTTACTTTGACTTCTTGGGCAAGCTGAGCCTCCTCCACAGATCTAGTTACTTCTTTCACTAAATCACTCTTTAACAAGAGGGAGCTCTGTTGAAAAAGTTCTGTATCTGGTATCATGTACGGTTTGTTGCTTATTATTTCAAGCCTGATTGTATCTGAATGGCAGCGAGAGGCCTGTACAGATATTCTCACCTATCACAAAGGAGAAAATGCGTATTACCAAATCACATTCTTGATGTTAGATGTTGAAAGCAATGTTTAATATAAGTATGGACTTACTGTGACATGGTCAAACAAATGGAATGTAACAGATTCCCCTCCTGTTGTGGTAGAGGTGATTTTGTTTTGAAATCGTTGAAGGGATCCTGGTTTCCATTCCGAACGGCTATCTGAGCCACATGAGATCACTAAACCATCTTTATTTCTGAGATAAGCAGCACCTTTAATCCCAAACCTGAATCGTTGCCAGAAAAAAAATGCAGAGATAATGTATTCTTAGTATACAAATTTTGTATACTTATTAATCAAGAAAGCTAGTCTTCTAGATTAAAAACTTTCCCTCTCATTTACCTCCAAATATTTCACTGAGAAGATGGAAAAATATTTTGCTAAATAAAAGTAAAATCCCTGGGGAATCCCTGGGTGGCGCAGGGGTTTAGCGCCTACCTTTGGCCCAGGGCGTGATCCTGGAGACCCGGGATCGAATCCCACGTCGGGCTCCCAGTGCATGGAGCCTGCTTCTCCCTCAACCTGTGTCTCTGCCTCTCTCTCTCTCTCTCTCTCTCTCTCTCTCTCTCTCTCTCTGTGTGTGTGTGTGACTATCATAAATAAATAAATAAAAAAAATAAAAAAAAATTAAAAAAAAGTAAAATCCCTATCAACACTGATGTAGATGTACTAGATGCTAATCTTTTATACTTTTTTTATTTTTATTTATTTATTTATTTTATACTTTTTTTTTTAAAGTAGGCTCCATGCCCAGTGTGGATCCCAACGTGGGGCTTGAACTCACAACCGTACCATCACAACCTGAGCTGAGGTCAAGAGTCAAATGCTTAAAAAAAAAAAAAAGAGTCAAATGCTTAACTGAGCCACCCTACTTTTATACTTACATAGTGCATTATTCTATTACATTATGTACATCAGTACCCAAATAGTTGTATTTTAGTAGTTTATATGTAATATACTGTTTGTGTTCTACACTTAGTTTAACTATGATTTTTTTTTTTTTTAAGATTTTATTTGAGAGCATGAGCAGGGTGTGTGGGTATGGGGTGAAGCAGAGGGAGAAGGAGAAGACTCCCTGCTGAGCAGGAAGTCCAACTATATGGGGCTCTATCCCAGGACCCAGAGATCATGACCTGAGCTGAAGGCAGATGCTTAACCAACTGAGCCACTCAGACGCCCCTAGTGTAACTATGATTTCTTAACTATTAACATTAGATGTATTAGATGTAACATACCTTGGTATAAATACAAGCACACCATTTGTTCTAATTGAATATATAACTCCATCAGATATGCAACGCTCCTCATTCTCTGGGTCTTTGTCTTTAAAATACATGCACTGGAAGAGCTCAGTAGATTGCTTCTGAGAATGCTGTGCTGCCTGTAAGAAGCACAATGTGAAGCATGCGGACATTCCTGGGGAAAACACAGAACCCAAACTCCTACAGAAACAATGTCTTTAAAAAGGCAGGCCTCTAGAAAACTATTCATACAAATATTCTTCTCTATTATGAATTAAATCAATTTTGTGGGAACCTAACCATCAAACAATCATTCTCTCAAAAATGTCTTTTAAGAAAACAACCTGTTAACAACAACAACAACAAAAAAGCCCTGTTTGTTATTTAGAATCCCTTACAGTTCATTCAGGTAGAGGAGAATATCCATATCCATGCCTCACCTTTATTTTCAAGGCTGTCCTACCACAAATCCTGCTGCTCTAAGTATAAATTAGTACTGCTATTCTGGAGGGCAATTTAGTAATATGTATCAAAGTTTTATTTATGCAGCAATTAATTACTGCCAGGAATATATCCAGGCAACAATCTGAGAAGTCTGTAGAAGTGTATATACAAGGAGGGGTATAAACTGAATTGCCTAGAACAGTACTGCCCAACGGACCTTTCTGCAATGATGGAAATGCTCTATAGATCTAGGTGGCCCCAAAGGGAGCCACTAGCCACATACATCTACTGAGAATGTGAAACGTGGCTAGTGCAACTGAGGAACTGAGCTTTTAATCTAATTTTTAAGAATTTAAATAGCCTACATAGCTAGTGGCTATAATACTGCGTAGCAGTGAACTAGCATAACAGGATACAAAATTATATAATTATATAATTACAAAAAAATTATATTGCACATTTAGTTTAGGTAGTTTCCAATTTTTCCTGTATCACCAAATGCCCTTATTCTATGCTGTACAATAATGTAGCCACTAGCAAACAACAGGAATTAAAATACAGAGCAGCTTTTAAGACAAAGATGTAATTACTCTAAAGTGGTGTTGTCAGTAACAGATATGTCAGGTGCAAAAGAGTTCAGAGAGCAGGTATGGTGCCATATTTGTTAAAATAAAGCATCGTCTAGAAGGGTGAATAATGGCTATCTCTGGGTGGTAAGATAATAATTTGATCTTTTATGTTTCTACATTTTGGGAAAAACATCTAACTCATGGTTAAATCTCCTAAACCCACATTAAGTGACTTCATAATATTTATAAATGTATTGAGAGCTAGACAAGAAACTTTACAGTTTTTCATGTTATCTCAATGGTTAAAATAATGCTAGAATTTAATTCACTAGAATATATGGTACTTTTTTCTACCATACAAAAAGCTGATATATTCTCTTAGGAAAAGAGATGATGGATAAGAGAATTTAAAATCCCTTCTTACTCGGTTTCTGTTGTTGATATGTCTGCATAATTCCTCAAGATCTTTGTTGCTTAACAAATTGTCCTTAATTTCCATTTTCTTATCTTTTGAAATGGCTGCCATTAATAATCGGTGTACTACGATATCTGAATATCTTCTTATTGGAGATGTAAAGTGGGTATATTTATCTAATGCAAGGCCTTCAAAAAGAAACCAAAAGATGGAAATCAACAAAAAAATACACTTTTTTAAACAACCTGCTCAAGGTTATGGCCACACAAAAGAAAATGCTATCATTCACCATAATGATGGAACTCTTCCTCCGCACATGACCCCGTGGAGAAATACAGTGCATTAGACATGGCCTGTGTGGCCATGGATCGCAGCAACCTGTTTACAATGGGATCGTTGGGGTCATTTGCATTATCCAGAGAATCAGCCAGTGTTTTATTGGACCTGACAAAAAAAAAAAAAAGAAAAGAAAAACAGGAAAATATTAGTCCCCAGCAACAATTTGCAAGTCAATGCGCTCAGAGGGAAATCTTTCACTCATCACTCTGAAGAAATTTTATTTTGGATATGTTTTAGAAGCAACTCTTTTCAACTACAGAAATCTAGTTTGCTTTTGAGATTTAAACAAAGTAAGTGGGGGCGCCTGGGTGGCTCAGTGGTTGAGCAGCTGCCTCTGGCTCAGGTCGTGATCCTGGGGTCCAGGGATTGAGTTCTGCATTGGGCTCCCTGCAGGGAGTGTCTCTGTGTGTCTCTCATGAATACATAAATAAAAATCTTAAAAAAAAAACAACAACAACGAAGAACCTTTATACACCTAACAGCATAGCTTTGAAATAAATAAATAAAATCTTAAAAAAAAAATAAAGTGTATCAATTTAAATACATTTCTGAAGTATGTACTGATACCTATGTGGTTAACATCCAGCATATAGTAGGTGGTCAAATACTTGAAATAAAGTATTGAAATAAATAGGATTACTTGGTGTTTGCCTGTAGGGTTATGAATTTAAACCAAGGGAAACAGGTTCCTTACTTCTGCATTACAAATTGTAGGAGATCAAAACTATGCCTAAATAAACTCACTTTAATTTTAATCTCTATACCTACATTATGGTAAATGAAGAGAGCCAAGAAGCTTTCTATTTTTGGTCAAAGATCTGACTGTCACATTTTAAGAACTACTGCAAGATAAATAAGTGTGCAGCACTCCTGCCATTGCTCTGCCCCCTCAGAGGAGTTACCGTGTATCTATGAAGAAGCCTTTGGCTTTAGCACATTCTCGCAGTTCAGAAAAGAATTCCTGGTGTGGAGGAGGGTGTTGGCGCAGCAAGGCCTGATGAGGGAAGCTTTCCCAGATTTTCCGGGCTACCCAGTGGTTGGCCAGGATCATGCACTCAGCCACGGTCTCATGGACTTCCAGGGGCTGCTTGGGGATGAGGTCATGGATGTTCTTTTTTTCATCCAGCTGAACACGAACCTCTACCCCCTCCAGCTCCAGGGCACCACAACGGTCTCGCTTAGCTCGGATGTGACGCGCTATGTCCGTCAACTTTCCAAGGGCCCACACTAGCTCCTCTAGCTTGGCTTGTCTGCTCTTCGTGTCCAGGTTTTTGAGTTCTGGAATATCCTCAACCACGGTGACGTTTCCATCCAGCAGTTCCTGGGCCGCTTCATAAAACAGTTTGTAGGCTGATCGGATGATGGTTCTGCCGAACCACACGTTCTTAATTTCATAGGAGGTTCTATCCAACTCCCAGATCACACTTACAGCATACCTACAAAACCAGTAATGCTAGCATTATCACTCCATTCTTCCATTTTTGAAGCAAGGAGAACTAGACCCTACATGTGACTTAAAAGAAATGACAATGCTACAGGTTTCTGGACCAATGTCTCAATCCAAACATTCCACTATTTACTACAAAACTATTTAAAATTAGGGATCCCTGGGTGGTTCAGCGGTTTAGCACCACCTCCGGCCCAGGGCGTGGTCCTGGGGTCCCCGGATCGAGTCCCACGTCGGGCTCCCTGCTTGGGGCCTGCTTCTCCCTCTGCCTGTGTCTCTACCTCTCTCTCTCTCTCTCTCTCTCTCTCTCTGTCTCATGAATAAATAAAATCTTAAAAAAAAAAACTATTTAAAATTAAAACCAACTTTAGGTTCTGCTGAGCTCTGAGCAAATCTGAAAGGAGTTCACATGTAATGTCACACAGGCTATCTTACAGTTCTCCTGTTTAGTTAGACTAGCATAGCACTGAGAGAGCCACGTCTGGTGGGCTCTTTAGTAAAGTAGAAGAAAGCAAGCCTTTCAAATCCTATAGAGTAACACTGAATTATCATATCGCTCTCAACGGTAGTTAATTAGCAAAAAAGTGTATTTAGTAAAGAACCACTTTGCCACCAAATCACTGTTTAAAAACATACGCAACATTAGCAACTCGTATAAAAAAACAAAAGGTTAATTTTCCTAATATGTAAAGAGTTCTTATAAATCAATTACAGAAATGGAGAACTCAAAAAAAAATGGGAAAGGAACATGAAATAGTTCACAGAAAAGGATACATACATAAATGACTGTTAAACATACACAAAAATGCTTAACCTTATTCATAAAAGGAAAAATGCAAATTAAAACCACCTAAGTAAGATACCATTTTCATCTCAAATTGGCAAAGATAAAAAATGCAACATGTGTTGGCAAGACTTTTGGAGAAAGCATTCTCACACATTGATGGTGGGACTGTAATTGGTGTAACCCTTATGGAGGGCAATTTGATTACATCTATCTAAACACAAATGCATTTATCCTTTGACACAGAAATTCCACTTCTAGGAATTCATCCTCTAAGCATACTATACTTTTAAACATGTGCAATGACCTATGTTCCATGTAATTCGGTGTAGTTTTGTTTGTAATAGCACAAGTCTGAAAATAATCTAAATTTCCATAGACAAGCAACTGTTAACGTGGAATAGTCTCCACACTGTATTGTTTTTTTTTTTAATTTTTATTTATTTATGATAGTCACAGAGAGAGAGAGAGGCAGAGACACAGGCAGAGGGAGAAGCAGGCTCCATGCACTGGGAGCCCGACGTGGGATTCGATCCCGGGTCTCCAGGATCGCGCCCTGGGCCAAAGGCAGGCGCTAAACCGCTGCGCCACCCAGGGATCCCTCCACACTGTATTGTTAAGAGAAATAAAAAAGCTGCTGAAAGCATGCACGCGCACACACGCATATATATATTATATAAAATGTCACCAGTTGTGTATGAAACAGAGACCATATGTCCATTTGTGTGTATATACATTATATCTAGAAAAATACATGAGATATTGGTAACTGGGGCCAAGTGATAGGAGGGGAGCCTTTCACTAAATATTTTTTAGAATCTATGAATTTTGGACTATATAGTCTTATTACATATTCAAAGGTAGATATAAATGTTAACTACAACAAATAAAGAACTCCCCAAGTTCATGATCCTCATGCAAAATAGCCTCAACCAGGGAATCCACGTGCATAATGTCCTATGCATTTGTTCCCAGACTTTAGCTGAGTTTAAAAAGCCAACAGAGGGAGAAGCATCCTCATAGCTAGACAGAAAAGACAAGAAGAAAAGGGAGAGCTAAAGAAATAAAGTGGCCTACAAATAAGTGGCACAGAGGGTCCGGGGCTGGGGGGGGGCGGTGGAAACAAGGGTGGGGAGCAAGGGGTAGAGTGTATTCAAAAGAAGAGGAGAAAGAGGCTAGAAGCAAGAGCGCTAGGCATCACAGAAAAGCCAAGACAGTCTGGTGCTAAAAAAAAAAAAAAAAGTCAGGAACAAACTCACCTATCAACGCCTCCCAGGAGGGAGCACAGATCAGCGCTGAGGATGGAGGGCAGCATGTCATAGCGACGGTCTGCTAAATAGTACGTGGTGGCCCTGTGAATGACACATACGCAGGTGCGTGACCTTCAGCAGCGAGAAGCAGAAGTGCTGACTGCAGGGGCTGCAGGGAGGGAATTGGCCAAGTCCTCAGTGCAGATCCCCCAAGGCTGCTACTTTTTCATAAAGTGCAGCAGACTGGGTAATCAAGCTATTCCCAGGTTCCCACTTTTCTAAGGGAGACTGCCTTGGGCTGAATACTCTTCCACTGACATAAAAAGGAAAGAAAAAATGACATGAATCTTCATTGTCCAAGAAAAATGAGAGTGTAATGAGCCAGTGTTTATAGAAAATAGCATCCACACGCAGAAAATTCAACTCATGGCGATTTAGAAGGGAAGTCGGTGGAAAGGTTCTGGGAAAGAAAGGAAAGGTAAACTGATCAAGGAGCTATTTCTCTAAAGGCAAAGGGGAAGGAAGTGGACCTCCTCCGTTTTTTTTCTCTAGGAGGGATTTTTTTCTCTGGGCAGAGTTGCACAAAAAACTGAAAGCCCTGTTTTGCAAATCTGAAACGAGGGAGTTATGGAACAGGTTCGCATCACAGGGCTGCTGTCAGATGGCATCATCACCTGGTTCTAGCTTCGGTGTCGATGTAAGAACTTGGCGGCACGAAGTGCGTCACGTCTGCAATATGGACCCCAAGCTCCAAGCTGCCATTAGCTAAGGTCCTGACCGAGAGCGTGTCGTCCACATCTTCGCAGCCTTTCGGGTCAATGCTGAACACCAGATGGGTTTCTCTCAAGTCTTTACGTTCTCGTTCCTCTTCAGGACTCACCTTCCAGGGGTTTCCAGGAGTATTGACTGGCATCTCGCACATCTGCACAAGAATCAGACATTCAGTTCTCACATCACAAGCTGCCTAAGGAAAATCTGCTCCCGAATATTCTCACTGCAGCCTTGTGGAAATCCCATTCATTCCCCAGTATCTTTTTGCAATTAACCTATATTTGCTTCTTTCTTTTTATAGATTTTTTTTTAATTTTTATTTATTTATGATAGTCACAGAGAGAGAGAGAGAGAGAGAGAGAGGCAGAGACACAGGCAGAGGGAGAAGCAGGCTCCATGCACCGGGAGCCCGACGTGGGATTTGATCCCGGGTCTCCAGGATCGCGCCCTGGGCCAAAGGCAGGCGCCAAACCGCTGCGCCACCCAGGGATCCCTATTTGCTTCTTTCCATCAGTAATTATTGCTTAGGTGCCTAACGTGTGTCAGGAATGGTGCTAGGCTCTGGAAAGGTCAGGAGCCCAGAAGAAGAGTGTCCCCTGCCCCTGAAGACCCTTACAGTCTGGCAGGAAACACGCTAGTTCCCAACAGCTTCTTTTGTTATGGAGGCCAGAGCAAAGATGAAGGGTGGCTCATAAAGAGCACAACCTCTACCCCATTTTCAAATGATCCACTTGTTTAAATGTAGTTGAGCTTTTAATTCAAGTCAAGCCCTGAAAAAAAAAAAAAAATCAACATGTCCCAAGTACTAAGAGAGAGTTCCTTAAAGATAATTTGAGCAGGACCAATCTAGGGCACTTTCTATTATTATCTGTTTAGGCCATCAATTTACAGTTAAGTAGGCTAAATGGGAAGAGAAAATTCTAGTCCTGGGAAGTCTAATCCATGCTTTATTTTATTCTAACATTTTCACTAAGAGCTGTCAAAACAAGTCAACAAATAATTTCCAGAAACTAATGTTAAACATAAAAATTTAATAACGTAAAATTTTCTAAAATATTTTTCTCTTATAGCTACTGTTCTGTCAAAAACTATAATGAAAATAAGAACACCCATACACTCTTGATGGCAATGCAAACTGGTCCAATTTTTCGGGAGAACAATCTGCCGATACATAATAAAAGCCACTTAAATTTTTTATGCCCTTTGACTTGGTAATCTTACTTTAAGGATTACATCCCAAGAAAAATGATGGAAAAGGGGGGTGGGGGAAGCATTGTTTATAAAAATGTGTGAAGTAGCATTTCTTACACTAGTGAAAAATTAAACAGTCCAATGCCCAGCAACTGAGGAATACTTAAACCAAGCAGAGTACATTGATAGGCAATAATTTACCATAACTACGAAGATGTCGCTATACCAATATATAGAAATAATTTTACATGAAAGAATCAGAACAGGAAATAGCATGGGGACACTATAGGTATATTGTGCAAGAATAATAAACAAGATTTATGAGCATTTTACAAGATCACAAAGTGATGGAAATAGCTAATGTTTTATGTTTATTGAACTTGTATTTTCTGAAGAGGTTACAAAAAGTATTTCATGAGCATGATTTTTTGACCCGGGGGTCAGAGATGTATAGAACCCCAAAAGCTGCTCCCTGTGGCTCTGTGCAGGCCTCTGGGTGAGTGATTAGGACAGGGAGTGGAGCCCAGTAGGGTCTGTAACTAGGCACTCTTGCAGCTGCCGGGGATGGATGTGTACTGACAAGAAGACACTGACATATCATTTTTAAGCACAGTTGGAAAATGTAAAAATTTGAGAGCTTGTGAGGCTCTCGGAAACTAACTATGCACTTGGTGCTGACTTCAATCTGGTCCAAACCCAGAATAGAGAGGAGTGAGATTCTTCTATTATCTGTGGCTTTAGTGAGTAGTTACACAGTACAGAGGTTTTTCATCTTAATCATGAAACAAATAACAAATGCAAAGAGAAACTGTACAGGATGTCTTTAACCAGACCAAAGGACTCTGGGAAAGCACACCTGAGCTTCGGAGAAAGGGACAACTGAAATACTGTTTTCCACCAAGATGGTTGCAATTTCTCCTTCTAGGTCCCCGATTCTTCCTAAAACGCGCACAAAATGTCCATTCGGATACACGGATGTCGATTCCCAGGAATCGATGCGTACAACCACCCTGAAGTCCTGCACAAAAAGAGAAAACAAACCCCATCAGCCCGGCACCAGGAATTAAGTGGGTCAATGAGAAGCACCAGACAAGACAAACAGCATCAAGCTCCAAAAAGAGTGGCCAGTTTAATGGTGGGTTTTGGTTTTTGTTTTGGTTCTTGCTGTTTTACTAAATTGCCAGATGGTTATGTAACTGCTTGGCCTGGGGCTTTAGCAGGAGGCAAGAGCTCTCCACATCACAGAAGAAGGCTGGAAATTTTAGTCTCTTAAAGAAAGCCAACTGTAACCCATTCTAGTTAACATTTGCAACACAAAGGAACACCCCATCGTGCATAGTACAAAGTCATTTTCAAAACACAAATCTCAACTTTGCCAGTGCAGGAGTGACTTTCTACTTTCTTGGAAGTTACTTTCTCATTTTTAAGGACATCTTTTGATGGGGAAGGAGGGGTCAGTGTGAAATAAACCTCACTGCCCCCAAATTCCAGTAAATCATGGGTATGGAAGGCAATGGTCGAAGCTGGCCTCCGAGAGCCTGCGGAAGGCCTCAAAAGATGTAAAGGGTGCACAATGACCCAGTTATTGGCTCGGTGCACAACAACACAGTTATTGGCTCGGGACATCCTGCTACAAGGTCTCATTTACAAACTGTAAAGCATCAGGCAAATCAAATTAGGCCATGCCTGTACTCTTCGACACCAGAAAGGTTAACTTCTAACTTCCTTGTTTATGTCTTCTGTCCAGTGTTATATTCCTTTATGGATAATCGATTCGGTGAAGTACCACTATATCATCCCTACAGGGCAGAGTGATCGTATTTCTATATCGCTGGCTGGAATAAAGCTTGTTAGTGTTGGCAAAGCATATCTATTGAAAGTTTCTGTGTTGGACAGCTGGATAATGTATGTACTCTGTAGTTGTCCTACACAGCTCTTTCTAGGACAGTTTCTCTCTGGCCTTCATTTATTAACCAAGGACTACTTAACAGATGGTTCTATATATTTAGAATTTTCATTTGTGCTGCTGAAGTGAGCACTATATATTTAGAATTTTTAAAAAACGGGATCTCGAAATGCCAGATGCCATCAATAATTCACCCCTTCTTATGCAAAGGAACTAACAATGTTTTCTGGGATAGCTCAAGAGCTGCCAAAGGCAGGAGGAAAACCGGGAGAAGTACGACGTCAGCTACCTGGAGGGCTTCTGCTTGCTGAGTGCTAATTCGGATTTTGGGAATTCTGTAATCCCAAGGTGTAACGAGGATTTTCTGAGCATTTTTGCCCTGAGACTGGACCTCTTCTTTGGATGGAAATGTCACCACATAATCCCGCCAGTTCTTCTGAAGGATGCCCACCACTCTGCCTTTGGGAAAACAAAACAAAGTAAGGCCTTAGCTGGTGAGATGTTACCTCTCTGGATGCTAACTGGTTCACCAGTGAGGAAGAAAACAGGAAAACACAACGTCCTATTTGTATCAAGCACATCCATACAAGTTGACAGATGCTTAAACATTTGCCTTCCTAGCATTTTACTATTAAGATGGTTAATCTTCTGAAAGAGAGATAATTTTTTTAAATAACATCATCAGTTTGCCCTTTCTGCCGTGGGGTCTGACGTGACACTTAGGATCCATTAGTCCCATTAGTCCCACACTCTCTTTTGCCCTCTCCTTATCAATTTCAGGTTTCGGTGCATTGGGAAAAGCCAGTGATTTCATTTTTTTTTTTTTTTTAAACTCATGCACTCTCCTGTGCAATTTCACTGTCTTCCTTGCATTTTCCCACCAGCCAAGATCATTTGAGCCACCACTGCATACGGTGAAGTATGCAAACCGTTAAATCTCATATACAACACTTGCCAGCATCACTGACCAGGTCAAGAAAATAAGCCAAACTCTAATAGTTAAAAGGGCTATCTTTTCACAAATAGTATGAGGCCCTGTTCTAGGTGCAGGGAATGTAGCAGTATCAGAACAAAGTCCTTGATTTTCTAGAGTGGATATTCTAGTCTGGACACCTGGAGGGAAAAAGACAAAAAAAAATACATGGAAGGTGGTGATTTTTGCCAAGAAAGATACAAAGCAGGTAAGGTGACCCAGAGTGATACAGGGCCAGCACTGGCAGCTATTTTCAATGAAGTGACAATCTGAGCAGAGACTTGAAGTGAGGGAGGTTGGTGTGAGGAGGTTTGGGGAAAGCTCATTTTCAGTGGCAGAGGGCAAGATGGTCAATGCGGCAGGAGGACAGTGATGATGAAGACAGTGACAGAAGGCAGCCCGAGCCGGCAAGACTCTAGGCCACAGTAAAGACTCTGGGTGTTATTCTTAGAGAAATAGGAGGCAGCCACTGGAGAACTTTGAGCAGAGATATGACAGGACCCAAAGACCTTTGAAAGGACCCCTGTGGCTGGCTCCTGTGTGGAGCAAAGGCCACTGGGAGTAGGGGCAGGAGCAGGAGACCACTGAGTGAGGAGGTGGCTGGGATAATCACGTCAAGGGGTTCTAGTGGACCACGTCAGGACAGGAGCAGTGGAGCAGGGGACCTGCCACATTCAGGCCACACAAGAAGGCAGAGCTGCCAGGACTCGCTGATGAGTGAGAGAAAAAGGCAAGGGCAATCTCAGGGGCTTTGGGTTGACCAAGTGTAGAAAGAACCTGCCATTTATTGAGAGGAGGAATACTCGGGGAGGAGCAGGTTTGGGGACAGAAGTCAGGAGTTTGTTATTAGGCTTGTTGTTTGTTATTAGGCTTATTGTTATTAGTTTGTTAAAAGGGAGGTGCCCACTGGACATTCAGGGGCAGATCCAGGGAGACAAGTGAGGAGACGACCCTGGAGGCTGGGAAGGGGGGCTGGGCCGGAGCAACAGAGTGAGAGGACTGAAGGAGACTCAGCGAGGAGCCCAGGCATATGCCAGAGGCCTAGAAGATTGGAAGCTCTAGCAAAGGGACCGAGAAGGAGCCTCAGCAGGGGAGCCGAAGCACCTAGAAGCCAAAGATGAGGCCGTGATTTGCTGGCCAAAGGGTGCTGAGGGTTACAGGTGCTGAGGGCTGTTGGCAAGGAGGTACCGGTGCCCTTGACAAGAGGTGACAGGTTTCTGCGGGGTGGGGGGCGCCTGCATGTAGTGGCTTCGGGAGACAACGGGCAGAGAAGAAGCAGAGGACGCAGGGTGAGGGGTTCCACTGAGGCTGGCCACACGCCGAGGCGGAGGAAGGGGCAGTAGCTGCAGGGGACCCGGGACCTGAGAGGATTTCTGGTCTTGTTCTGTTCTAGGATGGGGGGTACGACAGCACATTGGGATGCTGAGGAGAAGAACATAAAACTACAGAAAAAGGGAACTAGTAATGGAGGAAAGAAATGATACCGAGCCCCGAGAGCCGTAGTATTTCTGGGTCGTCACAGAGAGGGCTGGGGCACGTCCCACGGGCGCACTGGTGAGTTGGGAGGCCGGCTGGCAGGCTCACCTGTGGGCATGGGCTCACTCGGGGGGTCTCCCGAGGCCTTGTCATCGCTGTCATTCTCACACAGGGCGGCGGTTCTTCCCTTCCATTCATTTTTAGGGAGCAGTTCCACGACTACCACGTCGCCGTGAATGGAGCGGTTTCGAGCCTTCATCCCGTGGATGAGGATGTCACTGACTAAACCTGTGTTTGGGCGGGCACACAGAGACCCCATAAAGCCACGGGGGATGCCACACATCATGAATCTGACGTCTCATCAGCGTCCCTGCAAATAAAAGCTTCCTCCCCCTTCAAAGGTGAAGCCAAACCTCATTCCACAGGTTAGGAATGAGGAAACGCTGTCACCGTGTCCTATGACGTCAGGTGCATGCATGCATTTATTTATTCATTTATTTATTTATTAATTATAGTCACAGAGAGAGAGAGAGAGGCAGAGACACAGGCAGAGGGAGAAGCAGGCTCCATGCACCGGGAGCCCGACGTGGGATTCGATCCCGGGTCTCCAGGATCGCGCCCTGGGCCAAAGGCAGGCGCCAAACCGCTGCGCCACCCAGGGATCCCTCGTCAGGTGCTTTTATAAGGCCTACCTCACCCGTCTCTCACGGTAGGTAATAGGCCCCTGCGTGAGGCTATGTGAGCCCACAGCGTTCCAGGAGGCCACGCAGCCAGGGAGCGGTCGGCAGGCTGAGGAACCACGGACACAGCCAGCTCACGAGCAGCAGCCGGAGAGCCACTGGGTGTTTTCCACCCTGCCATCGAGGCCCTCAGAACTATATTCTATTATGATACAACTTACTTCCACATCTTCTTCATTTTTATCACTTTTACAATTATTCCAGCAAGACCACAAAGGGCAGTGTCTTAAAATCACAGCCAAACTGCCTCAGCAGCAGATCTAGCCCCACCACTCACCAGGTGTGTGAGCTCGGGCAAGTGACTTTGTTTCCCTGTATTACAGTTTCCTCATGTGTAACCTTGTGTATCTTCATGGATAAAAGGTGCAAAATAATGATAGTATCCACGTTAAGTGCTTAGAAAGGTACCTGATGCGTATACAGCAGGTACTCAATAAAATGTAGCTGTTCTCATCTTTAAAAACTGATTGCAATAAAATCAGAAACTATAAACTTCGAGGGGGAAAAAACACCAATCTGTGACCCCCACACACCCAGAGTGGGGATACCTGACATGGCATACATGACGGCAGGGTCAGCTTTGCTTTCTTCACCGTGTAATATCAGAATAAAGATGTAGTACGGAAGTTTACGTAAGGCTTATACTGAACCTGAATCTTTGCAGCTGGCTCCTTGAAGTCGAACGAAAGCTTCTATCTGCGCCCTGTGTTTGTTGACATTCAGGATTCCCTACAATCATAATAAAAATCAATAGAAAAATTTCTTTACTGCCCACTTTGCCTCCAAAGGTACAGTTTTCAAAAAGTATATGAAAATAACCCCAAAATATTCTTTTAAGGTCTGTGATCCCTTCCTTTAGGAAAAATACTCATCACCAAGGTCTCTTTTCTCCAGAGAACACACCATCATTTTGAACTATTCTTGCCTATACCAATAAAGGATGTATTTTACTGAAGTGATGAGTGGTCCTCAAAAAATCTTTTTCCTCAAAATATCCTCCCAGGAATGCTGTAAACTTTACTACCGAGTTGGAAGCATCAGAGTCTCTAGGCATACTCATTTAAGATGCCCATACTTTAGGGGCACCTAGGTGGCTCAGTTGGTTAAATATCCGACTCTTGATTTCATGCTGGGTATGCAGCCTGCTTAAGGTTCTCTCTCTCTACCTATCCCTCCCTAACCCCTACTCCCTTGCTCTCTAAATAAATAATAAATAAATAAAATTAATAATAATAATAATAATACCCACACTTTAGGAGGGACTTTGGCATGCTATTCTCAATGTTTGGCTTGCATGAAAACTGTCTGAGCTGCTTGTCAAAATGTAAAATTCATGATGGAACAGTGCTGTATCTCAATAGTGGTGGTGGATACACAAATCTACTGATGTGATAAAACTGTACACACACAGACACACACGTAAAGCTGTTGAAATCTGATAAATAATCTGATTCCTTATCAACACAGCTTAACAGCTTCTGGGTTCTGGAGGACTACAAATGACTTCCTTGAAAGAGGCAGAGACACTGCATCTCTCTCTCTCTCTTGCGTCTCTCATGAAGAAAGAAAGAAAGAAAGAAGAAAAAAAGAAAGAAAGAAAGAAAGAAAGAAAGAAAGAAAGAAAGAAAGAAAGAAAGAGAGAGGCAGAGACACTGCAAAGGAGCCAAGAAGCCAAATTTCACCAATTTCACAATTTTGTCAAAGGCAAATACCTTGATTCAAAATATAGTCTCTTTCCCAGAGACTGGAGGCATTAGAAGGCTTGTGTGGTGCTCAATATATAACCTGATTAAGAAGATTACAGAGTAGCATCAAACCAGGCAGCAAGGTGTCCATAATTAAATAAGCACGTAGGAAGAAAGACTCTCAAATCATCTGAAACACTGACAGCCCTGGCTTACTCATGCCCATTTTATTTACAGCTTTTGAAATTAAAGGCCTGTGATGGCCAATAAAGCAGAGAAGAAAACATGCGGGCTGGTCCCAACGCTGATGCTTCAGGACAACCCTCACCTGGATGTAGCGTCCCGATTTAATGCCAGCTTCTAACACTTCCAGGGGAAGATGTTCTGCGTACTCCTTCCCGTGGCTCTCCTGACTCTCATTCTCTCTCTCCCGTCGAGACTGAAGGATGGAGTCACAAAGCTCATGGGCGGCCTTTAAGTCAGGCCAAAAGTTGTCCAGGTAATTCTGCATTTAATAAAGGCATTAGAGAAACATGGTCAGAAAGATAGTGGTTTGGGGCACCTGGGTGACTCAGTCAGTTAAGTGTGTGCCTTCGGCTCAGGTCATGATGCCAGGGTCTTGGGATCGAGTCCCACGTTATCGGTCTCTCTGCTCAGTGGGGAGCCTGCTTCTCTGTCTCTCTGCTACTTTCCCTGCTTGTGTGCTATCAAATAAATAAATAAAATCTTAAAAAAAAAAAAAAAAGAAGAAGACAATGGCTCTTCCTTTTGGTAGTCTCACAAAAAGTCCTGGATGGGAATTGCTGGCACACATTTTTGAAGAGCTGTTAAATGAGCATTACCTCCCTGAGGCTCACATTACTGACTAGTTTTTTAACCATCTCACTAATCCCTGAAGCCTTGCCAAGTGAACCCTAGAAAGGCCCTTCCCACCATGGAATGTTTACTTTGCACTTTGAAATCTCCTCCTCTCTCTGCACGCATGCACACATCCTTGTCCTGCCTGTCTTTACAAGCATCTCATTACTGCAGACAATGGCCTGCGGTGAATGGAGAAAAGAAGCTCTTATGTGTGAATTCTCATCTTGTTTTTTTTTTTTTTTTTTTCATCTTGACATGTTTGAAATTTATAAGAGACTTAAATAAGCATGTAAAAATGGCAAGGAGCAAAGTGTCTATGGAAATGCCTCCTTTCCCCCCACCTACTGGCTATGTCAAATTAGCAGAGAGTGGCAAAGTGAAGGTTTTCGATTATTCTGAGGCCTCCGCCTCCCCAGCTGCCAGAGGACCAAGTCCTTGGTGACCATCCACAGATGTGGTTAACAGTCCTCACACAGACATACGTATTAATGTGATGACCTGGTACGAAATAGGACTTTGAAACAGGTGGCCAGGGTCCCCTTCACACACTGTTACTGCACCTTTTGGTGTAATTCTGTCGGAGAGACCCTAGGCCAAACACCAAGGCACCACTCACAAGAGGACAGTGTGTTGACGTTGGCTGTGCTACGTCCAGAGTACACTCCCTCAGGGGGTTACTCTCACTAAATAACACCAATTTTACCTGTGTTTTTCACTCGACTTTAAGTCTAAGGTAGAGTCTAGCACGCTCTCTTTTTTCTCGAATTAAAAAGAAAATATATTATCCTTCTCGTCACCACCAGCATTTCTCCCACTGACTTAAGGGAACTGTTCAAATCACTTCCCTTCTTTCCCTAGTCCTTCGAGAAGTTCCGTCTCTGCTAACTCACTACCCACATTCTACGGTCACTTACCACCACCAAACTTCCACCAACTCTTCGCGAGGATATATGGTCTCCACTCTTCCCAGCTAACTTCAAGTCCCACAGAAAATTCTGGCCTTCCCTCTCATCTGAACTCCACAGTACCTCTTTTTTTTTCCCTGCTTTTTTTTTTCCCGCCTTTATGAAGCCCTCAATCACACGGTCTGCTTAGGAGATGCTATACGCAATAAAACGGTACTATAGTGCTGGACTACAAAGAAAAGTAATTTTAACAAAAACTAGAAAAATGTAATTTTAGTCAACTGTCCTCTGTAGGAACAAGACATGATGTATTGCAACTGAAAAAACAAGTGACACTGCCATTAATACCCAGCGCCCCCGGAATTCTCTGGCATACCAGAACACTTTTTTTTATAGCAGGGCCAAGAAAATTCTATTGGCAAATCTTTAGCAATACATGCACCTGGGAACTCTTATAGAATCTACAATTCAAAATCCAACTTGACTTTCTGTAAACTGACAGGGGTAATAGAGGGCCTCACTCTAGGTTCTGAATCAAAAACCAATATCAACCACTGGAACTTGATTGGCCAACTGGGCAAGACAGACGAGACCAGTAATCTACTGAGAGATTAACAGCTTTCCCCCCTTCCCAAAGGGTATCCCCAAAATAGGAGAACTGTGTTGCTAACACAGCCCAAGAATAGGTCACTGATAACACCGTTCCTGTCTGTGATCTGATGTGACAGCCTTCATATATCACATCTCATCACCCCGTCCTTTATCCTTATTAACCCCCATGCACATTCTTAAGTGGGGAAGAGTGAGGAACAGCAGAAAAACATGATTGGCCTTTAAAAACTATGTTGCATGTGTACTCAGAAAAATAATTTGAGGGAATCCCTGGGTGGCTCAGTGGTTTAGTGCCTGCCTTCGGCTCAGGGCATGATCCTGGGGTCCCGGGATCGAGTCCCGCATAGGGCTCCCTGCATGGAGCCTGCTTCTTCCTCTGCCTGTGTCTCTGCCTCTCTCTCTCTGTGTCTCTCATGAATAAATAAATAAAGAAATAAAATAATTTGGGAGGCAGCAGAGCAGGGTGGGTAAGAGCTTTGGAGTCAGAATGCCAGGACTCTAATCTCAGTTCCACCACTTGTTGCCTGGGTGACTTTGTGTGAGTTGCTTAACCTTTCTGTGCTTTAGTTTCCTTATCAATAAAATATAGACAATAACATCTACCTCATGGGATTACAGCAAGAATTAAACAATACACTTAGAATAGTGCTTGGCATAGATAAACGGTGGCTATTACTATTAGGGGGGGCCATGTAAAACTGCCATTTTTTAGGTCAAAAACCTATTGACAATATCATAAGATCCAACCTATTCTCATCATCGTCATTACTAAGATTGTTATTGTTATAACTACACACGAGTTCACTGTCAACAGGGGCTTATTGGGCTGACGTCTCAGATGCTATGGGTCTTCTAGTCACAGAGTTTGCCCAAATTTGCTAAAGCTAAGATTACTTAGTTGGGGAGAAACAAAGACATGGAACTCGTTGGTTGAAGTGTTCCTTCACTCTTCATTGTCCCTTTTCTGTATTACCACCAGGACAGAGAGCTTTGTGGGTGCCACAGAGTAAATGAACGCACACAGACACATTTACGGACACAACAGATGTAAGTACCTTGAAAGAAATCACAAACACTCCTTCTGTTTCACTTCCATACTGCTGAATTGCCTCTTCATCTTCTGTCACCATGACGATAGGCATCCTATCCTGGCAATGGTGATAGTACCAAACGGCTGCATTGTATATGCTCCTAAAAAAGCAAAGGGCATGTGAGCCCTCCCAAGACAAGCTACTGTTCAAAGCTTCACGCCTGGCTTTTAATATGCTCTCCTTCAGTTTATGTAGACAACTATTCATTCACTCAACAACTAATTCTCGAGCACCTGTTATAAATATGTCCTGAGTTGGGTCCTTGCGGGGATACAAAGATGAATTAGACAGCACCTGACATCTCTTCTTCCCGAAGACATCCAACCATTTGCAGCAACCTCTTTCATTTGTTGATGTGGCCCAGAAACCATGAGGCTCTGTCATTTTTTTTTTTTAAGATTTTATTTATTTATTTATTCATGAGAGACACAGAGAGAGAGGCAGAGACACAGGCAGAGGGAGAAGCAGGCTCCATGCAGGGAGCCCGATGCAGGACTCGATCCTGGGTCTCCAGGATCATGCCCTGGGCTGAAGGAGACGCTAAACCGCTGAGCCACCAGAGCTGCCCTCTGTCATCTTTAATACCTTTTAGTTGGAAAGCTGTGACACACAGCACCACACAGGTGACCAAGCTAAACTATGTTTTGTTTTTTAATTTTTTTATGATAGTCAGAGAGAGAGAGAGAGAGAGAGAGAGAGAGAGAGGCAGAGACACAGGCAGAGGGAGAAGCAGGCTCCATACACTGGGAGCCCAACGTGGGACTCGATCCCAGGTCTCCAGGATCGCGCCCTGGGCCAAAGGCAGGCGCTAAACCACTGCGCCACCCAGGGTTCCCCAAGCTAAACTATGTTTAAAAGAGGTTTAAAAGATGAAGAAACAAGTCTGGCTAAGAGAAAAACTAGGCTGCAAATGGCTGAAGATCATAATCCATTAAGGTATGGAATCACATGAAATGTCTGAAAATGTTCCTGAAAAGAATCAAAATTGGAAAAAATAACCCAGGCCTGAAGACGTGTGTTCAAGACTGGATTATGTTTCCAACGATGTGTATCAACTTGGATAATCGGTTTCTGTAGGCATCTGTTTTCCCTGCTGTAAATTAAGATGCTAGGTAAGGTTCCTTTAGTTTTAGGGGTGCCTGGGTGGCTCAGTTGGTTAAGCATTTGACTTTTGGTTTTGGCTCAGGTCATGATCTCAGGGTTGTGAAATCGAGCCCTACGACCAGCTCCACACTCAGCGTGGAGTCTGCTGGAGATTCTCTTTCCCTCTGCCCTTCCCCTGCTCTCTTTCTCTCATTCTCTCTCATATAAATTAAATTAAAATCTTTTAAAAAGATTTAGTTAAAAAAAAAATTCAGCCAACATATACTGAGTATCTATTCTGTGCAAGCCTGTGTAGTTGGTAAGTAAGATCATTTTAAGTACTCACATGTGACCTAATCTAGAGAAAGATTTGCTTTCCCTTCCTGGTATTAAGCCCTGCAGGAACTTAGTACTATAATTAAGGATTCAGTATGCATCAGTGCTTTTTTTTTTTTTAGAGGATTTAAATATTTAATGGCTACACAGATAAAGAATCACAAGGAAAAAGACAATTTAAATATTTTGTATGGATAAGACATTTGAAAGCTTAAGGTCTGCTTGGCCCTCTGCAGAAGAGTTCAGCAGAGGCTATGGGTGCCCAGCCCCTGTGCCCCTGACTTAAGCTGCAGCTGGGCAGCACTTCTAGCCCACCCTAGGCCCAATGAGTGGAGTCAACACTCCTGTAGAATGATCCTCAGCTAAAGGCGGAAGTCTCTTTAACACCTTCGCCTCCACTCTTCTAGGTGACTTCTACGGCATATACTATGCAGCTTCTCAGAGGTTCCCAGTAGGACTGAGCCTCAGTTTCCTACAGCGGTAGCATATCCTGAACTGCTTTCCCTCCTCTGTCTCACACCAGGCACTTCCTCACTCCTGTTTCAGGGAATTACCTCCCACATCAACAACCCACACCCAACTCCTTGCTTCAAGCTCTGCTTTTAGGCAGATATAAAAGGCAACAGCATACTTCCTAAAACAGCTTTAGCAGCATTAACCTACATGTTTCAGGTTAATAAGACTGGTTGGGATATTAGAGCAACCTGTACCAGAAAAATTGAGATGATCTTCGCTTAAAAGTGGGCCTCCTCCTCCCTCATACATACACATACACACACAGAGAGACATTAAAATGATAATGCCAAATGTTAAGATCTGGGGCAAACTCACTCTGAGTATCTGTAGCTCCCTAATGACAATTTCTAAAGCATATATGTATTCAAACAATATAGCTAAAATAATGACACATTATTTCAGTAATGATCATAGTTCCAGAATAACTGGTTTATTCTAGCAAACCATTTAGATCAACTCCCAGAAAACCAATGATAAAGAAATTAAAAAGAGTCATGCAAAACTCACAGCCATTTGGTGGTGCCATACCTGGTCTGCCACTTTTCCATGGATTCTCCTCTTTCCCGAGGGAGATAGCAGTACTGCTGGAATTCATTAGCAAAGAGAATGCAATCATGACGTGCATCCTTTAGGAGGTTTCGCAATTTGTTGTACTGTCTGGGACACAGAAGAGAAAAATAAATCTGACATAGCAGATACTCATCTACTGCCAGCTCCTGCTAAGGATCAGAGAAGATGAAGCATTTTAGGACAAAAGATGGATTCTTTAAAACCCAAGAAACACTTATATATATTGGCCTTAGTATGTGTAGTACTACTGGGCTGTTGTTTCTCAGTTTTGCCTGCTAGAATGTGCTTATGCAGGACCTCATTAATTAGCTTGTGGATCAATCACCCCTGCCCTTTCCCCTTCTAGACTTCTGGCCATTAATGACGGAATTATATGAGCCTGCGCCATACAGCCCCCTCTTCAAAGGCTCTTTGAGGACCAGAGGCAAGCAGGGTTTAGCACTTTATTTCTGTACCTCATTTTGTTCTACAAATGGCATTATGCATGAGTGTATTTTATATTTGCTTGCAGGGATCCCTGGGTGGCGCAGCGGTTTGGCGCCTGCCTTTGGCCCAGGGCGCGATCCTGGAGACCCGGGATCGAATCCCACATCGGGCTCCCGGTGCATGGAGCCTGCTTCTCCCTCTGCCTGTGTCTCTGCCTCTCTCTCTCTCTCTCTCTCTGTGACTATCATAAATAAATAAATAAAATTAAAAAAAATAAAAAAAAATAAAAAAAAAATAAAAAAAATATATTTGCTTGCAGCCTGGAAAAGGACATGGAAAGGGAATAAGTTTGGGGATTTATCTGTGAATTTTATTTATGCAGCTGCCTCATTTACATGAATGAGGGCCAGCTTCATCTGTCAGATAACTAACAAAGTTTTAAGGTTTGTCCCATCAGGAGATCCTTCCAGTGATGCCAGCCAAAGTATCACATCAAATACGCAGCTTCCTATGGGTTGGTTTCTAAGACGATGCTTTTCTTTTTTCTTTTTCTTTTTTTAAGAAGGTGTTTTTCAGTAGTCTGGGTAATATGAAATACAGAAAAGGTTCACAGTTATCTTAAAGGAAGCCAATTGTTTATTTAAAAAATGGATTGATATTAAAATCAGATGTTAAATTAACATATAAATCATCCAAGGTAGATGATTGGCATTTAACATGTGTTTTAATGTAATAAAATTTGTGCCCTTCCATTCTCACCTCCAGCCTGCTGCCATGGATTCTTAAAAAAAAAAACAGATCTTTTCATTAAAGCACTAAAACTCTCCAACTTCTCTTCTTTGAATAAATGCTCATCACCAATATCTGTGTCGTCTTAATGCTTAATGAGAAAACAAGAAACACTGATTTTGTTTTCTTGGTGATTCTAATTTTGAGCTATTTTTAAAAGAATCATCAAGTAATGGCACTTCTACAATTTCATAATACACAAAAGGGTTTAGTTTCAGGTCTGTGAACAGCAGCTTTCCTTAAGGGCATCCTACTTATACAAACGAAAGCTGCCCCACCCCCAACTCAGAAGGGCCTAGAACATATCTAATTGGTGATTTTCCCACTTTCACAGAGATATATTTAAAGTCATTTTTAAGACCTCTTAGAGTAGGCACAGAAGAGTCTACACAACCCTGCTCACAGCAGCTGTCCCTGCACGGGGGTAAGGGGAAGACTTGCACTTTCTGCTTTATACATTTCTGTAATGCATTAATGTTTTTAAATGAGCACTTACTTCTTAAGCAATAAAAGATTTTTTTTTACATTTTTAAAATTTATTTTATTTTTTTAAGAAAGAATTTATTTACTTATTCTTGAGAGACACACAGAGAGAGGCAGAGACACAGGCAGAGGGAGAAGCAGGCTCCCCGCAGGGAGCCCAACACAGGACTCAACCCTAGGACTCCAGGATCACGCCCTGGGCCAAAGGCAGATGCTCAACCACTCAGCCACTGAGGTGCCCCTCAAAGAGATATTCTTATCCTGATGTTCATGGCAGCATTCTTCACAATAGCCAAAAGTAACCGACGAAGCAACCAAAGTGTCCAATGATGGATGGATGGATAAACAAAATGTGGTGTACACATACAAGAGAATATTACTAAGTCTTTAAAAAGTAAGTTCTGAGACATCCTACCACATGGATAAATCTTGGAGATGTTAAGTGAAATAAGCCAGACACAAAAGGACAAATACTGTATGATTCTACCTACACGAGGTATTTAATCAAATCTACAGAGATAGAAAGTAGAATGGTTGTTGCCTGGGGCTTGAGTGGGGAGTTAGTGGTTGGTTAATGGGAGAAAAGTTCTGGAGGGGATGGTGGTGACAGTTGCAGGAAATGTGAATGTACTCAATGCCACTATACACGTAAAGATGGTTAAAATGGTAAATCTTACGCTATATACATTCACCACAATTAAAAAAAAATAGGCCAGGTGAAAAAAAAAAAACCAAACAGGACCACCCATTGCAGTGGGAGAAGTGCTCTGAGGAGAAAAGTGCAGGGTGTGACAAGACCATGGGAGGTCTGGGGAAGGCATCAGGGAAGAGGTGACACCTGAGAGAAGGATGAATGAGAGTTAGCTAGACAAAGGACTCAAAGGAAGAGATGGGACAGAAAGTTCAGGATGGTAGGCAATATGGTTCATGCGCCCAATAAACATTTTCCAAATGCTTAAGTGAATTCCAACTGTTTTTTTAAAGATCATTATTATTATTTTTTAGATTTTATTTATTTATTCACAAGAAACAGAGAGAGAGGCAGAGACATGGGCAGAGGGAGAAGCAGGCTCCCTGCAATGAGCCTTATGTGCCGGACTTGATCCCAGGACCACGACTTAAGCCAAAGGCGGACACTCAATCATTGAGCCACCCAGGCATCCTGAACTCCCAACTTTGTGACAACAGTGATCCAGCTACAAGATACTGGTGTGTCCAGACCAACCTGGACATTTTTGGAACCTGGTGACTGTTTTGCTAGCTCCACACACACCCCTGGACTTGTTTAGGACACCTGTACTTTGGACCCAAGGATTCTCCAATCCCATCCTTCCTAGATACTGATGTTCCACAAGCCAGACTCAGGGCGTTTACCACCAAATTAGAGGAATGACACAGCAAAATATAGAACTTAACAGAAAGAAATGTTCTCAATTTAAAGTTTCGTTCCCATATATTTTCCATAGACTTTCGTGCATGCTTCCATTTGTCAGCTACCTATCAGCCAGATAAGACGAATGAACAAATGGTACAAGAATATTAATGGAGAAAGCAGGAAAAAGTGAATCACTCAGAGTGTGACAGTCGGGTTTTCTCGTAGGCATGTGGGCTTCTGGCTGTAATTTAATAGTGCATACATACAATATAGTCATATTTTTTGCTAGTCAGGGCTGGTGGTGCATACGATGGGGTTAGATATATGAGTATCCTGCATAGAGCCAGCACAGAGCATCATGGTGCCTTGGACAAGTTTGGTGTGAATGATACAAGAACAGCAGTTTCAGACAGTCAAGTACAATAAAGTAATCTGAAGGTTTAAAAATTCCAGTCTTGGGTGCCTGGGTGGCTCAGTGGTTGAGCCTTTGGCTCAGGTCATGATCCTGGGGTCCTGGGATCAAGTACTGCATCAGGCTCCTCGCAAGGAACCTGTTTCTCCCTCTGCCTATGTCTCTGCCTCTCTCTCTGTGTCTCTCATGAATAAATAGAATCTTTAAAAAAAATAAAAATTTAAATAAATAAATAAATAAATAAATAAATATTCCAGAAGAACCGCAGTTTCCCTGGACTTGCATTCCCCAATTCTCTATTATTTGAATAGTTCAAATAATTTCTTCAGGGTATGGCCACGCTTACCTTCCTTAGATTGCTTTTTGTACTATTTTCATTCAAGGATGATCTCACCTACCGATGCAAAGTCCTCTCTTCCTGCTGCCTATATTCTCTGGGGATTAGAAGTGGGCATCCCACAACCAGTTGGGGGAGGTACAATGCTGTGTTTCTTCGACCAGTTTTTGCAGAATTCTGCTAAGGTCTCTTAGGTAGACTTACCCTCACAGGTCTTTGAATTTTGTACAAGAATTTTTTTCTAGGGACGTCTGGGTGGTTCAGTGGTTGGGCATCTATCTGCCTTCCGCCCAGGGCATGATCCTGGAATCCCTGGATACAGTCCCGCATTGGGCTCCCTGCATGGAGCCTTCTCTCTCTGCCTGTGTCTCTGCCTCTCTCTCTCTGTGTCTCTCATAAATAAATAAATAAAATCTTAAATTTTTTTCTGAAGTTTTATGTATTTAAGTATCTCTACATTCAACGGGGGGCTCAAACTCACAAATCTGAGATCAAGAGTCACATGCTCTTCAGATCGAGCTATCCTGGAGCTCCAGAGTTTCCCACAAGAATTCTGAAAGTCTGTGTTTTGCTTTTTTTAAATTTTCATTTTTATTTATTTTTTTAAAAAAATTTTTATTTATTTATGATAGTCACAGAGAGAGAGAGAGAGAGAGAGAGAGGCAGAGACACAGGCAGAGGGAGAAGCAGGCTCCATGTACTGGGAGCCCGACGTGGGATTCGATCCCGGGTCTCCAGGATCGCACCCTGGGCCAAAGGCAGGTGCCAAACCGCTGCACCACCCAGGGATCCCTTTTTTTTTTTTTTTTTTTTTTTTTTTAAAGTAAGCTCTATACCCAGTGTGGGGCATGAACTCATGACTAAAGATCAAGAGTCACACATGGTACTGACTAAGCCAGTCAGATGCCCCTAGGTGGTACTCTTAAAACATTTTCAAAGGCATATATTTTCGACCCTCTGAATGCCCTCTAACTGCACTGCCATTTGGAAGCCTCAAAGACAACCTCAGACTCACAACCTCTAGCTCCAGCCCTCGACTTCCTCCAGCGCTCCCTCTCTATACAGTCATGCAAACCAGAAACCTTGGTGTTAGCCTTGACACCACCTTCTCCTTCCCCTTACACATCTAACTCCATTACTGAGTTTTATAGGTTTTACTTATTTTATTTTTTATTTATGTATTTATTTTTAAAGATTTTATTTACTTATTACAGAGAGAGAGACAGAGAGAAAGCGTGCGCGCACAAGCAGGGAGAGTGGCAGGCAGAGGGAGAGGTAGATGCAGGGCCCTGTGACCATGACCTGAGCCGAAGGCTGACACTCAACACCAACTGAGCCACCCAGTGCCCAGGTTTTATTTGTTTTAAATAACAGCTTAACTAAGAGATATAATTCATATACCATAAAATTACCCTTTTACTTATTTTTTTAAGCTTTTACTTATTTGACAGAGAGAGAGAGTGCAAGTGAGGACAAGCAAGGATAGCAGTAGGCAGAGGAAGAGGGAGAAGCAGGCTCCCCACTGAGCAGGGAGCCCAACATGGTACTCGATCCTAGAACCTTGGGATCATGACCCAAGCTGAAGGCAGACGCTTAACCAACTAAGCCACCCAGGCATCCCTAAAATTATCCCTTTAAAACATACAATTCCATAGTATTTTGTATAGTCACGGAGTTATGCAACCATCACCACCAAGTCCAGACATTTTATCACTCCAAAAAGAAACTTAGATCCATTAACAATATTCCTCATTCCCCTGCCCCTGGCAACCATGAGTCTATTTTCTGTCTCTTGGATTTACCTATTCAAGGCATTTCATATAAATGGAATCATACAAAAATGACTTTGTGTGGCTGGCTTCTTTCAGCAAGCATAATATTTTCAAGATTCATCCATGTTGTAGCACATGCCAGCGCTTCACTCCTTTCATGGTTGACTAGTTGCCCACTATATGGATAAAACACATTTTGTGTAATCATTATCAGTTGTGGACATTTGGGTCCGTTTCCATTTGGGGGGCTATTACGAATAAAATTGCTATGAACATTCTAGTACAAATTTTGCATGGATACATTTTCAATTCTCTGGGTTAAAGACTGAGAAAGATCTACAGACTTTTACCTACTAAGAGGCTGTTGGAAATATCTATTTCTTTCCAACATCTCTCATGTGAACTAAAGTCATGGCCTCTTCAGGGCACCTGGGTGGCTCAGTGGTTGAGCATCTGCCTTTGGCTCTGGTTGTGATCCCAGGGTCCTGGAATCGAGTTCTGCATTGGGCTCCCCATGGGGAGCCTTGTTCTCCCTCTGACTATGTCTCTGCCTCTCTCTGGGTGTCTCTCATGAATAAATAAATAAAAACTTAAAAAAAATCACAGCCTTTTCTCCACCAGCCTAGTCATCTTTTCAAATAAGGAATTTGATTATACATAGGATCTTGCCCTGCTTACAGCCCTTCACCAACATCCCTGAGACCCATTATCCACCCCAGGGTCTTCTTTTAGTTCCCTGAATGGAGCAAATCTCCCTCCCCATGACCCTGCACAGCAGGCCCCTTACGTGGACAGCTTTTCTCCTTTGCCTGGTTTACATCTACCCACCCCTTAGAGCCCAGCGGAGGAATCTCCCTCAGGGAAGCTTTTTCTTGCCTCTCTGACTAATCTGGGCTCTTCTGGAACCAAGCACCTATCCCTCAGAGCTTCTGGCACAGCTGCAGTCCCCCACCTGTTTGCGTCATTATCTGAGTACCACCTGTCTCCCCCAACACCGCGTCTGCTTTTGTTCACCATGCCATCCCCAGTGCTAGCACAGTTTCCAGCATGTCTTTCGGTAAATATTTGTTGAATGAACAGATGAACACCTACATACGGGCATGAATGCAGTGGACAAGACAGACTCACAGAGTCATCAAATGATCCCTCACTGAACAAGTGTGTGATGACAGTCAAGTTAGGCAGAAGATGTGCTCATGCTGAACCATCAAAAACGTGATTTTTTTCACAATGTTTTCTATAATATACTTAGGAGAACGGGCATTTTCTGCATTGATACTATTGAAATCATAATGTAAAATCATATTAAATACAGAACCAGATTAGAGGCCGTGTCTTTTTATTATTGTGAAACCCAACTCCGGTGATTTCATTTCAGTAGAACAATGTCACCTGTCACAGTAAATTAGTGTTCATTTGCAGTTTTCTTATTTTGTAAGCTTTGTTTATTTAATTTGAAGGTCCAATTTGGGTTTAGGGCTGCAGTAAGTACTTAAGCATGAGGACTTTACATCTGGATTTATGTTTAAACATGTTTAAATAACAATACAATAAAGCAAATTAAGACTGGTGTCCAGGAAAAAAAAGTTGATAAAAATTCTTTTAGAAACAAAGGCAATAACATTACTCATGCTAAGTTACAATGATATATTGGAGGGGAGTCAGATCATTTGATCTCTTAGATCCTCTCCAACTATAATATTTTGTATGTTATATACTGAGAAACAGAGATGTTAACTGTTGAGACTCTAAAGCTATAATGAAGGAATTCAGGAGGGGGTCAAAAGGAGAAAGCAAGGCATCCTTATACCAGACACTAGAGCAACCAGGTATTTTAACTGACAAAGCTTTTTTTAAGCACAAATGTTCCTAAAAGCATATCAAATAGAATGAATTATTGATTAGCATCACAAAAATCTCCAAGGAAGGAAGGAAAAACAAAAGAAAACATTTTAAATAAAGCAAAACACCAGAGGGCCTCCTGTAGGCCACTTATGATTAAATATAAAAAATCCAATGACTTACACTTAACACTTAATGAAGTTCAAATTAATACAGCAAATTCCCTGGATCTTCTACATTTAAGGGCTGTGATCAATTATAAAGTTAGCTTTTGATATATGACACTTTTTAGGGTTTAGGTAATTTGGTCATTTAGTTGTTTGAACCTGAATATAACTGCTGGTTGCTTACCAGGTAAACAAAGCACGAAGTCCCAAACTTGTTGAATCCTTTTCCTGTCTCTCCTTTCTCTTCAGTTACATTCATGACCCCTGCTTTAAAAATCGATCTTAAACCTACTTCCTTCAGAGGGCTTTCTGGCTAAACCCTCACACCCCATATTTACCTCTGCACTTTGCATAGTCCACATTAAGTCATACGGCCTGCGTGTAATGCGTGCCCCCTTAACCTCATTGTATTTGACCCCAACAAGAAACAGCTTTGTTGAGAGAGGGACTGATACAGTTGATCCTTGAGCAACCCTAGTATGAACTACGGGGTGTCCATTTATAGGTGGAAATTTTTTGGTAAATACAGTATAGCAGTGTAAATGTTTTTTTTCTCTTCATTATGGTTTTCTTTCTTTTAAAAAAAAATATTTTATTTATTTAGGGGTTGCCTGGGTGTCTCAGTTGGTTAAGCGTCTGCCTTTGGCTCAGGTCACGATCCTGGGGTCCAGGGATCAAGCCCCCCCACTAAGGGCTCCCTGCTCAGTGGGGAGGTCTGCTTCTCCCTCTCCCTCTGCTCCTCCCCTTTACTTGTAGTCTCTCAAGTAAATAAATAAAATCTTAAAAGAAAAACGATTTTATTTGAGAAAGCTGGTGCAAGAGAGCATGAGTGGGGAGGGGGGCACAGAGGGAGAGGCAGACACCTCTTTGAGCAGGGAGCCTTCTGGGGGGGGCTCAATCCCAGGACCCAGGGATCATGATCTGAGCTGAAGGCAGATGTTCAACCGACTGAGCCCCCCATGTGCTCCTTCATTATGGTTTTTTAAAATAATGTTTTCTCTAGCTTACTTTATTGTAAGAATATGGTATATAACCTGTAATGAACATAACACATAAAATATATATTAATCGACTATGCTGTTAGTAAGGATTCTGGTCCACAGCAGGCTGTTAGTTAAGTTTTGGGGGAATCAAAAGTTATACATGTATTTTCCCCTGTGCAGGGGTCCAAGCCCCTAATCCCCACGTTGTTGGAGGGTCACTAATATTTCTTTTTGTATTTCATAAAGCCTAGAACTATGAGCTTACAATGTGCATATCAGATGGGAAAACCAAGGTGTTATCAGACCCATCTATTTCACAACTCCTCATCCTTTGCTCTCACATTTAGTATATTTAGGTACATAGTAAAGCGATGGAAAACCAATAGTTTTTCATTAAGTTAACTACTTTTGAAATGTTTGGGAGAAAAGACATTTAAATTCCAATTCTTTGCTTTTGAATGTCCCAAGAATTGGCTTTTAAAACAACTCTTAATATTAAAAATATTTCAGAAAACAGAAGTTGAAAAGGCTCGGCAGAGTGCTTGCAATCCAAATGATAGCAACAAATTGATTTTAGTAGCAGAAATTGAAATACGACACCTGGAACAGCATTCAAACCCGAATGTGAATAAACATCTATATCTTTGTGTCTCAGCAAAATCAACTTCAAACTCATTTAAAAATATTCTATCTGAAAAATCTGCAATCTAGTTAATGTACATTTTTTTGAACTGAGCATGTAAGGACAACTCATCATTTTCACACACAAATAAACATACTTCATCTTTTACCACCAAAGTCTGAAGAAACCACATTTAAAAAAGAGTAAACACACAGTTTCTTCTCTTTAAATAACTAGGGGTGTTAAGAGGTTGTATGTATAATTCCAATATGCTGTTTCCATGCAGTCTTCATGTTCGAATCATAAATCCTTTACCAATGTTAAATGAGGCAAAGCCATTTTTTAGATATTTGTCTAAAAGGTGAACAATTGTTCTTCATTTAGGTATAAGGCAATCATTTTAGAGTGATTTTAATCAGAAGTCCTTTGTTTAGCAAATACAATGAGTATGGTTGGTAGTTATACTAGTAATGTAAAAATAAAGCAAGTTATTTCTGCTTTCCTTAAATAAATAAATCACTACAAGTACAATTTACACCCATAATAAACAGTTTAAAATTTAAAAATAAAATAGTCCCCCCCCACACACACACAAAAGGGTAGGCTTTTGAAACAATACATCTAAAAAATAAATGCAAACCCAAAGCCAAGAATCTTAAATACCCATATACCAGGGACACTGCAGTTTATTGATCTATAGTCAGATCTCTCCGCCAGGTGTTGAAGCAGAAATATAAAATAATGTCACTGCATTCCTCACCAGCGAAGAGAATACCAAATTAGCTCAAAAAGTCCTTTCTGACAAAATAACGAATTCCTCCCCATTCCCGCCAACAAGGGACCTTTTTCTAAAGGGGAAAAGAAAAATATGCTGTATAGAAATAAAAAATAATGCAAAATGGATACCTGCGACCTCTTTGATGCTGCACGGTTTGACAAGCCGTCTGCATGAAAATAATTCCCTTCAACTCTGGGAACTCAAGGATCTCCAGGTAATCTTGAACAACTTTCCAATCTGGGATCATGTAATGAGTCACGTCACTAGACAAGAGTTTCCCATCTAAAACATAATTCAAAAGGTAAGCGATTAGACAACATTTGCAAACTTGGCTTATTCCTATTTGAGCATCAAGGTGCTGCACTCTACAAAAATAACTCCCAGTCTCAACTACACCTTAAAGTTTTTTTTTTTTTTTTTCACCTTGAAGTTTTTAAAGGACAGGACACGTCTGCTTTGGGAGAGGTCCAAAGTTCAGGTAAACCCAGCAGCTTCATTTTTCTGAAGCTACGCAAAGGAAAAGCTCAGCGTGGTTTATGGTGTTGCCAGTGGTGCAGAAGATGAAATTTTTAAAAAGCAAACATCTTCAGCACACCTTAAATATGTATTTGTTAAGGGACTGACATACACTCACATTCAAATGGGGGGGAGGTCCCCCGAAATATATATGTTAACCACTTGTTTCTGCCGAGCAATTTCAAGTGGGTTCTGAATCAAGCCCGTGTACATGCTCCGAAGTCTCCAGGGGCCAGAAAGCCGGCATCGACTAGAAAGGATGCTCAGGGATCCCTGGGTGGCGCAGCGGTTTGGCGCCTGCCTTTGGCCCAGGGCGTGATCCTGGAGACCGGGGATCGAATCCCACATCAGGCTCCCGGTGCATGGAGCCTGCTTCTCCCTCTGCCTATGTCTCTGCCTCTCTCTCTCTCTCTCTCTCTGTGACTATCATAAATAAAAAAAATAAAAATTAAAAAAAAAAAAAAAAAGAAAGGATGCTCAGTGCACGCAAGGGCAGGGGTTAGGCTTTCCGCGCGGCCTGCATCTCCGGGAGCGGGGTGAGCCAAGCTGCAAACTGAGGATTCCAAATACTCTCCGAGAAGGACCCCCCTCTTTGACCCCCCAAACACATACACATACACACGGCCCTGCTCCTCCCCCACCAGGGAGGGGAGAGATCTTCCCAGCTAACCCGGGGCCACCCTTGCAGCTGAGCAACCAAGCCGGGGGGCGGGGAAGGTTAGCGCACAGCGGCTCCAAATCCAACGTCCCCAAGGCCTTCCTGTGCAACCATCCAGGCCCAGACAGTCGACACATTTTAGGGCTGCCGGCTGTCCCCCAGTCTGAGGCATGCGGGCTGGCTGCGCGGCTCAGCCATTTGGCACCACCTTTGTCCCAGGGCGTGACCCTGGAGACCCGGGATCGAGTCCCGCGTCGGGCTCCCTGCGTGGTGGGGCCTGCTTCTCCCTCTGCCTGTGTCTCTCATTAATAAATAAATAAATAGAATCTTTAACGCTGGTGGGGAGTTGGAAGTGTCGAAGGAGCAGCAGCACGGTGCCTCGCCCCGCCTCTCACCGCCCGGCACCCCCCATTTCACCAGTGCGCCGTCCCGGGGGGCATCAGGGGCAGGCCCTGCACCCACGTCCCCCCCCCCATCACCCCCCCGCCCCCGGAAAGCCTCGATCGCCAGGCCCCTGGGCCGTGGGGGCGCCGCGCTCTCGGGCCCTGCGCCTGATGGGGGCGGGGTGCGGAGCCCGGGAGCAGCGGCCTGGCCCCGCGCCCCGCGCCCCGCGCCCCGCCCGCGCCCCGGCCCGGCCCCGACCGTTGCGGCAGGCGGCGGGCTGCGGGCAGAGCGGGCTGTGGCAGGGCACGCTGGGCCGCAGGTAGTGCTCCCGCACGATGCGCAGCGTCCGGCCCTGGAAGGTCCTCAGGAGCAGCACCTTCTCCCGCTTCTGCAGCATGCCGCCGGCGCTGGCGGGACTCGGCCCGGCCCGGAGGCCGCCCGGGGAGCTGCCGGGAGGAGGCGGGCGCCGCGCGGGCGGAAGCGAGGCCGCGGCTCCGGGCCCGCCCCTCGGCCCGCCTGGTCTACGCGGGCTCCCGGGCGGCGCTGCAGCCGCAGGAGCGCCGCGAGGGGCCCCGGAGCTGCAGCCGGCCCCGCCTCAGTTTCCCGCCTGCCCACCGTTGCCCCCCGGAGCGGGGGGGGCGGTTAGGGAGAGGAGGAAGCTGACCCCAAAATAAAACGCCCCGGGGAGACCACATATGTAGATTGCGTGGAAGCAATCTGCAAGGTTGGGTGCAACCCTGAAGGATTCTTGGACATTTATTTCCACCCCCCACCCCCACCCCCAGGTCCTTATGGGCATAGGGGCTGCAGGGTGGGGAATTAATTAGTTAGTGTCCTCTGTTCCTCGCTCTTGCTTTCTTAAAAGAGCTAAAAGATTCCGATGAAGAAGCCAGAAACGCTGCCAGACCAGCATTTTTATCCCCACCCCCCCCGTTCAAAAAAGTATTTATTTTTAATTCCATGTATTTTTAATCCAAGTAAAAATTCAAACAATGCAGATAAAATGAAAACCAATCCCATTTCCTTGAGGTCAACACTATCTGTTCAGTCCCAACGTTGATGGCCTCTGGCCTCGGCAGCCTGTGGCAAAGGAGTTTTGCTTTTTTTTTTTTTTTTTTTTTAGATTTTATTTATTTATTCATGAGAGACAGAGAGAGGCAGAGACACAGGCAGAGGGAGAAGCAGGCTCCATGCAGGGAGCCTGATGTGGGACTCGATTCCAGGTCTCCAGGATCACACCCTGAGCCACCCAGGGATCCCCAGGAGTTTTGCTTTCAGGCTGGGAGACCCAGGCCCAGTTTCTTCAGGGATCACACACTCCTCGCTGGCTAGAAGCCTCTGCTCTTCCAAGCACTCACAGAGACCTTTGAGCTGTACCAGGGGCATTACATACAAGTGTCACATTTGATTTCCACAAGTCAGTGGAGTCAGGCTTATTATCCCCATTTTACAGGCGATGAAACAGGATTAGAGAAGGTTAAGTGGCCAAGGTTATCCAGTTATTAAGTGGTAGAGTCAATATTCGAGCCAGAATCTGGCTGAATCCAAAGCAGGCTCTTAACTAATGACTGTGTTATTCACAGATGAGTAAAATAGAGCTCCTGCATCGAAGGACTTTATGATGCTGAGCTCTGGTTAAGGCACCTCAACCAGCTGGCTGGGGCTATCAGAGCTTCCTAGTGTTAAAAAAAAAAAAATTCAAGTAAATCTAAAGATCAAATTGGCTTTATTTAAGGATTTATGGATCGCCCAGCATCCTATCTAGCAAACAAAAAAGGAGCTCTGAGGAGCTGTGCAAAATGCAAGGGCTTTTTAGGCAGAAGGGAAGTTTTTTAATGGAGTGGATTGTTTCAGACAAGGTTACCTTCCTTTGGGGGAACAGAAGGGGTCTGTCACGAGGAATACCTTGCTAGTGTTGATCAGATAATTCCAGATAGTCTGGCTAAGGTCACATTCCTGGGAGAGGCTGAAACTGCAATTAAGTCTGGTTTGCTGTCATGGGGGTGATTTGGGGCCTATTGTTCCTTTCTTTTTTTCCTCTTCCCCCACTGAAACATGTGATCAAAATTGAAGGCATTAGCACACCTCTCAGCTGCCACTCTGTGAGTTCTCACAGCTTTTACTGATCCTCTTTGTGATTTTCACAGGTCTGGATTTTTTTTTTTTTTCCTGAATCTCTGATATTCGCATATCATGACTCCAGGTTCCCAATTTTCTAGGTGGTCATTTTCTTCATTCCTTTTTTGGCGTTCCAGTCTTAGGGAGATCATTTGCTTGGTGGTTTGTGGCCACACACCTGCATTTAAAGCTTTTGAAGGAATATAGTGTGCCAGGAAGACCATGGTGATTATTATAAGCAGAATAATTCTCGGTGTTTGGAGAGCTCTTTGGAGCCATTGGTCCCCAGGACCCAACCCAATTAAAATCAAGTAAGTCAAAGAAAGACCCCAGCAAAGCAGTCACCTCTTTAAGCCAAGTGGCATGGAGAGTGATCTTATGTGACCGTTTCAACTTCTCCAGAAGTGTGAATCCAGTACAGCAGGTAGTGTTGGCCACAGCACGGGCACTTCCTTGCTCAGCTGAAAGATCTTTAAGGGTTATCTTATCAAGAGCAACTTTGGCCGCAGAGTCTAAGGATCATTGTTGGGTAACTGTTGTCTTAGCGGATTCTGCAATATTTTCAAGAGTGAAGGAAGGTTCCTGATCATATTCTTTTTTTTTTTTTAAGATTTTATTTATTTCAGAGAGAGAGCACAAACAGGGGAAGGAGCAGAGGAAGAGGCAGAAGCAGACTCCCCACTAAGCAGGAAGCCCCAAGCAGGGCTCCATCCCAGGACCCTGGGATCATGACCTGAGTCAAGGCAGACTGAGCCACCCAGGCACCCCCCTGATCATATTCTTATTTATCTGTATTCCTAGCCTAAGAAATAGGGCCCTGGGAAAGGAAGCAAATCCTGAATCCTGAAGGTTTCTTGGAAGGTCCTTTCTAATTTGATGATGTAAATTCAGTGGAGCTGACTAGTGAGAAGGCTTAGTTTGTGAATGGTTGGGGCACAGTTAGGGAACCTCTGAGGTATCGCCTGGCTGTGTGTTAGCCATCCAGGCATTTAGAGACCCAAGGAGAATGATAACTGCCACAGACAAAGATAAACCATGTTGTGGCACAAACCATTCCTGTTGAGGTGTTACCATCAATGGATTCACTCACAGGGATTGTTGCATTTGCTTTTAAGCCAGCACCCAGTTTGATTTTCAGTGTATTTGGGAAGTAAATTTCCTAGCACCGAATAGTTGTTCTAATACCATGCAAAGATGGGTGCTGCTGGTAAGACATTTTTGCGACTGGGGGCAGATCTGACTTAGACAATCTTGAGAATGTAGGGGTGCAAATGTACTGAGACTTGCATAGGTATTTGTGTCTGCTTGAGTACGAACAGTTATAAATGGAGAAAGATAAAAACAAGGCACTGGATTTCTGGCCATAAGAGTTGAACTTGATAAGAGACTTCTAAAGGGGGTATCTATTGTGGTGGTGGCATTGGGAATAAAAGAGAAATTGGTCATGGGGATGACCAGAGGAGTCTAGCATCAAGGACAGACCTGAGTTTTTGGTGACAAATTCAATAATTTGAAAGGTTACTCTCCTTAATAATGATCTCCTTAGCAATGATTAACAATGTGAGATACAGATGATGGCATTATCTTTCCAGGCCAATGTCAGAGTAAAGGAACGAAAGAGAAGAAAGGATTTCCTGTCTATTTAAAGAATGAAGTCTTGCGGCACCTCGGTGGCTCAGTCAGTTAAGTGTCCAGCTCTTGATTTCTGCTCAGGTCATGATCTCAGAGTTGTGAGACCAAGCTCTGCATTAGGCTCCCTGCTCAGCATGGAATCTGCTTAAGATTCTCTCTCTCAAAAAAAAAAAAAAAAAAAAAAAAAAAAAAAAGATTCTCTCCCAGGGTGCCTGGGTGGCTCAGTCAGTTAACTGTTTGCTTTCGACTCAGGTCATGATCCCAAGGTCCTGCTCCTCGGGAAGCCTGCTTCTCCCTCTGCCTGCTGCTCCCCCTGCTTGTACTCTCTCTCTCTGTCAAATAAATAAATCTTAAAAAAAAAAAAAAGTATAAAGTCTTGATTTGGCATCTTGGGTGAAAGCAGTCTACCTCGATGTCAGCTACTTGTCTTCCTTACCAATTTGATTTGGAGGTTTCCAGCATCTGCTTGGGACCAGATATCAGGTGGGGACTTCTTTGCCTATGAGATGTGCACCCAAGGCTCAATGCCTTCTAGTTTCACAGCAGTGTCAGGAGCACCTGGTAAGGTCCCTTCCAACAGGGTTCAAGAGCTATCTTCTTCTGATGACATTTCCAGAATACCCAGTGAGCAGGCTCTGGGTTGTGACCAACAGGACCCTTTGAATTGGGATCTGGGAAAGCTTCTTTAACCTGTAGTTGCAATAGCCAGCCAGGCCTAGCTTTAGCATAAGACATTAAAGATTTACAGTAACTGGTCATCCTAGCATGAGACCAGCAGACATAGTTGACTGGTGACTATCTTACATGAAGTGAGTTTTTATGTTTCCCAAAGGGGGTCTGCAAATAGTCAGCAAAACCAGAGCCAATACCTTAGGCCAATGGAATCCAGTAGTTTCAGCAAGTTTAAAGGTTTTTGTTTTTTGGGTTTTTTGTTTTTTGTTTTTGTTTTTTGCTGGGCAGCGAAGCAAAGTTTATTGAGTGATAGAGTATAAAGCTCTCAAAGAAGGATGGGACCCAACAGGGTTGCCAAGTTTAGAGAATTTTAAGTTTGAGGAACCCATTTGTTCTCAAGACCTTGCCTGATGATTGAGGGTGATAGGGACAGTGATAATTCCCAGAAGTTTGTAAGGTTTTTGTTAAAGCTTATAGATATGAGGTGGGTGCCTGATCACTGGAGACTGTGGAAGGTATACTCCCGAGTGGGAAATATGTTTCTACTAACAATTTCTCTGCCTCTGTGAGGACATCGGCCTGGAGGCAGGGGAAGGCTTCAACCCATCCAGAAAACATACAGAGAATAACAAGGACATATTGATAACCCATATGGGGTGGCAGTTGAATGAAGTCCAGCTGTGGGTGCTCAAAGGGTCCCCAGGGAGTTTTGAGGATCTCTGGGAATAAACAGTTTTTCCAAGATAATGGACCCGTTGGTTTCCATAACATCCCCAAATCATGAATGACCCCAAAGGCATACGGGTTATCAGTATAAATATTAACAGTTGGCCCTTGTGATGATAAGTGGCATGCTCCAGTAAGGGCGTGGAGCTCTGCTGGATGGATTTAACTCGTGGGAGGTGATCTCTTTCAAGTAGCTCATATTGGATAGTAACAGCACAGCCAGCTTGGAAAATCCCTTTCTCATTTTCATAGTGTGACTCATCGGGAAACAGAATTAGATCAGGATTAGTCAAAGTGGTGTCTTGTAAATCAGGATGCAGTGTCACAAAGTGGGACATTATTACCTCAGAGTCGTGGAGCTTGCCTTCTTCAGGCAGGGGCGGTAGCGTGGAGGGATTAAGAGCGTGGCAACATTTAAGAGGTAAATTAGGTGGTGAGGCAGAAGGATCCCAGAGGAGGAGTTTGCTCTTATATTTCTGCAGAGACATATTATGTCAATTCAGAGTTAAGAAGACTTAGGGCAAAAAAAAAAAAAAAAAAAAAAAGAAGACTTAGGGCAGCTTGTGAAGTGTATGTGTAAATGTCATTTCCTAGGGGTCCTAACCCAGTTGGGATAGGCAGGAGCAACTGAGTCAAGCTCTATGCTATCCTAGGCAATAGGTCTGTGTTTATTGCCATGTTCTTGCATGAGCATTTCTAGGGCTTGTTTTTCTCTTTCTGCACAAATCGGGTGAAGGGTTTTTGAATAGTTACGTAGCTCTAAGACAAGCAGTTCTTTTTAGTCTTATAAAAGCCTGCTCATGTTTATCCTCCCAAGGCAGGCATTCAGGGACTGACATTTTAGTAAGTTCATTGGGGGAGGAGCCAATAGAGAAAAATTTGGAATCCATGGTTGTGATTGCCAGCCAGGCCTAGAAATACATGAACTTAAAAGAGTATAAGTAAAGACAAATGGTTGTTTGGGTCTTTTTTTTTTTTTTTTTTTAAGATTTTATTTGTGAGAGACACAGAGAGAGGCAGAGACATAGGCAGAGGGAGAAGCAGGCTCCCTGTGGGGAGCCCGATGCGGGACTCAGTCCCAGGACCCCGGGAACACAACCTGAGCCGAAGGCAGGCGCTCAACCACTGAGCCACCCAGGTGCTCCTGTTAGGGTCTTTAAGGATGAACAAAGATTTACAACAGTGAACCATCTTGGGTCAGGTAGAACTTATAACAAAGGGTGTTTGGGCTTGGAAAAGCTGAGAAACAGTGTGGGGAGTTTTTTTCTAAGATTTTATTTTTAAGGAATCCCTACACCCAATATGGGGCTTGAACTCATAGGCCCAATATCAAGAGTTGCATGCTCTACTGACTGGGCCAGCCATGTGTCTTCAATAACTACCCTGTTAATAGCTGTCAAGTCCTGGAGAAATCGCCATCCTCCTCATTAGGTTTCTGGACTGGCAAGATGGGCATGTGACAGGGGCTGGTACAAGGAATGGTTAGGTCTTCTACTATTGGTGTGAGGCTTTGTATGGCCTCAAACTTTAATCGATATTGAGGCAATTTGGGAAGAAGTTGTCTATCTGAATTTTTACAGGCTCTGAACTTTTTATTCTCCCAGTGTCAATATTAGAAGTAGCCCACAGAAGGGTGCCTGGGTGGCTCAGTTTGTTAAGCAGCTTTCAGCTCAGATCACAATCTCAGGATTGTGAGATTGAGCCCCACGTTGGGCTCCATGCTCAGTGTAGAGTCTGCTTGAGATTCCCTCTGCCTTTCCCCCCACTCATGCTCACTCACTCTCTCTCTAAAATAAATAAAATCTTTAAAAAAAAAAGTGGCCCACAGGTTTTTTGGACATCTTGATTAAATCAGGAGCTTTGTTGAAATTCTTCCTTTTCTGTGTCAAGGACATTGTAGAGAACATAAAAGATCAGGTGTGGGTTGGTCAGGAAATTCTAAGTTGAGGTCTTCATTGGAAGCAAAACGTATTATCCCCTTTAATTTAGAAAGGAGATCTCTACCTAATAGATTAACTGGAGCTGTATCACCAACCGCAAAAAGGAATGGTTTTCAGTGAAAGGTCACAGGGTCATTTGTACTGCTTGAGATAGAAACTCTTCTCTGAATTTTATTAGATAACCTTACTATGGAAACCTTCTTTTCACTCTGAAGGATTTGTTGTCCTATGAGACTGGGCTTAAAATAGAAAGTGTAGCTCCAGTAGCTACCAGAATTTGGCAAGTTTTCCCATTAATTATAATTTTAGTTTCCCATAGGCCATTTAAGGGGATTACTCATAGCTGTTTACTGGAGGGTCCCTCAAGAGTCCCATCTACTCTGGGAGGGGACCATATGGAGGCCTCCTTCGGGGGGTAGCTATGAAAGCATTTGAGTTGATTTGGAAGAATTTGTATTGGGCCTTGGAGGACAATCTCTTTTCTAGTGTCCCACTTGATTACAATCGAGACATTGATTTCTGGGCCAGTGTTTTGATAATGGACCCCCTAGGAAGGTGTAGTGTGAGAGGCCCAGGTATCATTTTAAGTCTCTGGCCTTGGAGCTATTGTAGCTGTACAGTCAGTAGTTCAACGAACTTTTGTCTATGGTCTTGCTTCAAAGTCCTTCCAAAGTGTTCAGCTGTGGTCATGATGTCAGTCCCACCAATGGCTTCCCGTCCTATTTTCTGCCTTTTTATCAATCCACTAATCTCAAGAGATAATCCATTTATAAATAGGGCAGCTAGAGTGACCTAGTTTATTGCAGGGAACCCAGAAGCCTAGGAAGAGAGCTTCCACGTGGGCTTTACAGTCTGCCACAGGTTCATCTTTCTTTTGTTTGCATGTTTGAATAATAAACTAATCAATGTGGCCAAGGAGATTTCTAGGAATGACTTTTTAAAAAGATTTATTATTATTATTATTAATATTAATTTTTTTTTTTTTTTTAGAGAGAGAGGTGGTAAGGAGGGGTCCAAGGAGAGGGAAAGAGAGACTCCCAGGCAGGCTCCATGCTCAGTGCAGAGCCTGCCACAGGGCTGATCTCAGGACCCTGAGATCACAACTCAAGTTGAAACCGAGTTGGACGCTCAACCAACTGGGCCACCCAGGCACCCCTAGATTTTTAAATTAATTTTAAGTAATGTCTACACCCAACGTTGGCCTCCAACTTACAACCCTGAGACCAAGAGTTGCATGCACTACCAACTGAGCCAGCCAGGCACCCCTAGAAATGACTTTTAAAAGATCAGTTGCTACATTGAAAGCATTGCAAGATTTTTCTGGTCCATGAGAGGAACATATTGAAGGTTGAGGATCTTGAATATCATCGTTGAGGTTTTGCCATCTTGCTTCTTGCATTCTTTTTCCAGGTTCACCAGGTCCTACCAACGAAGTACAAGCTCATAAAGATGTGGCTTCTTGGGTCACAGGCCTCAATAATGACCCTAAATTAAAAAAAAAAAAAAACATTTGGGGTTATCCTCACTAGGGTTAGGAAATTTCTTTAACTATGACCCTTAGTTTGGCCTTTGACCAAGGAGTAGGAGATACCTAAAGAGGATTGCTTGCGATCTCGGGTGGCTTTATCTTAAAGGGGAACTGCTTAATAGTCTCTTCAGAGTGGAAAGGCAATTCAGACAGAGAATTAGTAGAATATGAGTACTCAGGTAAATGAGGGGAGAAGGGGGCAGTAGGAGTCATGTTGTATTGTCTCTTAAGCTATCTCTTGTGTCTTTAATTTTTCATTAGCTTTTTGTGATGAATTTTTTAATGAAGCAATTTTGGAATCTTGAAGACTTTTGCAAGCTTCTACATTACCAGTTAAAATAGGTATCCCATTCTATTTGTTTAATTCAGGAACCCCTGCATTCGAGTGCACTTCTTAAATGAAGGATCTTGTCTAATTGGAACATTCCCCATAATGGCCATGTAATTCTAGTTTGTTTTTAGAAAGATTTTTGCCATTTTTGTAGATATCCACAGCTTCCACGGCTATAGTTTCTTAGACATAAAATAAATAGGTGTGCTGGAAGGTGGATATGTTCAACTTCTTAGAATTTAAAGATTATTCTTCTCCTTCTCCTCCTCCTCCACCACCTCCACCTCTTCCGTCTCCTTCCCTCTCCCCTCCTCCTCCTCTTCTTCCTCCTCCTCTTCCTCTTTCTCCTTCTTGATACATTTTTGGTTCTATCGGAACTAAGCCAGTATCTAAGAGGGATGTGCCACGGAGTTGGAGATTGTGTGGTGTTTTGCAGTGTATTTTATTTTCCTTGCACAGAGATTTTCGTGAGCTTGGTGGGTAATCTAATGTCAGTCTAACTCTTTCCATGACTGACTTATCCTAACACAAGAGTCTTTGGGTAGCTGGCAAGTGCTCTAATAGCTCTTAAGTTCTCAACTCATGCCCAGCAAACTTGTGGCTTTTTGGCTTCTGAGTTCCCTGTTAGCAGTAACCTTTATTTAGACAAATAAACGTGCACTAAAAAACACACCAGCAGTAACCAAGAGATGTTACCATGGACTAGCCAACAGAGGGCGCTGGAACTGGATGCCAGGGAAATAACTAAAACCGCAAACCCCCAAAATAAAGACTGCAGACTAGACTGGGTTTCCAAAAAGAGGAATTGCAGATTGGAAAACCAATAAAGTTGGGAGCTCCATGCAAAGACAGTGGACCTCAGAACTGAAAGAAACCTACCCACAGCCCTTGGAAAAATTGAGAAAGACAGGGAACTCAAAAGGGTTTGCGGGTAAAAGGGTTCGTGGGTATCATGATTGTGTTTCTTTGTCCCCAATGTCGTTGAAAGTCTCTTTTGATCCCATTGGTGCCACCCAATCTGTTAAAAAATGAAATTCAACTAAATTATCAAATTAGCTTTATTCAATGATTTATGAGTTGGGCAAAAAGAAAGGAGCTCTGAGAAGTTGTACAAAATGGAAGGGCTTTTTAGACAGAAAGGAGTAGGAAATGGAAGTTTCTAACACTAGTGGACTGTTTTAGACAAGGATATTTTCCTTTAGGAGAAGAGGGTGTCTATCATGCAAATCCCCTTACTAGTGCTGACCAGGTGATTCCAGATTGACTGGTTAAAGGTCACATTCCTGGGAGAGGCTGAAACTGCAGTTAGGTCTTGATTTGCTGTCATGGGGGCAAATGTGACTCCATTTTGGGCCAGTGGTTGGTTGGTTGTTGGGTTGGTTGGTTTGTTGGTTGGTTTTTAACACTGTTATCCTGAAGTGAGCAGAACTAGGGTGTCTTGTTGTATTCTTTAGTTTATTCTACGGGAATATACTAAAACAAGTCACTCATCATATTTTTATGTCAAGTTATCTGCAGTGTGGGATGATGTGAATAAGATCAAAATGGCACTGCACAAGGTAGGAGAACATTACAGGCTGGTCCACAGACCAGAGCACTAGGAGGGCCCATAGGCAACCAACAGTACAGGGGCCCCTCTGTAATTCAGGTCAGTTCTAGATATCCCAGAGGGCAGGCAAGCAGCCAAATTTGTGCCCTACATAAAAATACTTCAGACAGCTGCCCAAACTTCCCTCCAGAGTTCTCCCATTTTCATTTTTCTTTTACTTCTGATTATATGTCCTTAACATCTCTCTTAAGTGTTTTGTAACTTTAAACTTCCTCTAGATTGGGACTAGTGATCTTCTCTCTTTTTTTTTTTAAGATTTTTAAAATTTATTTATTCATGAGAGACACAGAGCGAGAGAGACAGAGGGGGGGAAGCAGGCTCCTTGCAGGGAGCCTGACGTGGGACTCGATCCTGGGTCTCCAGGATCACAACCTGGGCCGAAGGCGGCGCTAAACCACTGAGCCACCCAGGCTGCCCCAGGAACTAGTGATCTTCTAAGAAAGAGAGTGTATCTGGGGCTCTCTTGAAAGTTGATTTTATCAATATTTAAAACAATGCAAGGCCCATAAAACACTTCCTTTGCTTGCATTGAGGCAATAACATACAAATTATGTTCTTAAAAGCGTGAGCCCTTTATTCTTGGAACTGATCTAAAATGGACAAGAATGATTTTTTTGTTGGTTTGTTTGCTCACAGACCACCTAATGCCTCTTGCCTGAAAAAAGATTTCTATGTCAGTCAGAATACATATGTTATGCCGCAGTAATATACAACCTCACAATTCCCAGTGATTTAAAACCACGCAAGATATTACGTCCGCACGGCCCAGGCAGATGGAGCCAGTCCTCTCTGGAATACTGTTTGCTGTTCATTGGCAAAGGGAAAAGAGCCCTCTTGACAGCCTTACATCAGTAATTAAAAACTTAGTCCAGAAGTGATACATGTCATTTCTGCCTGTTGGCCGGAACTAATCATATGACCACACTCAACAATGTGGGTAGAGGCCTGTGGGAGTGAGGGATGGGGGTGAAAGGTAGAGGATTATAGGAGGTGGGGAGTGTATTCCTACCTTGTAGCTTGAAGGCAGAGCACTAAAACCCTTTGGTGAGCAGCATTATTGACACCCTGAGTGCCCCCAACTCAACCCCCTTAGCTCTAATTCAGCTTGCTCTGCCATCATCTTAACCCTATACTTGTGACTAATCTAGCTCAGCCCACTATCTAGTCCCTGCTGGGGCATTCTACTGCTTACCTCTTTGTACATCCTTACTCTCCTTCCCAATAGCCAACGAGCCAAGCACATTTCCCCACATCATCTTTAATCTTTATCACAACCCTTCAAGGTAAATATGTGATTTCTTATGTAGAGACTGGCTCTCTGCTCACCAAATCCATGTCCTCTTTTCCTCTGACCACACAGATGAATCACATTTCCCAGCCTCCTTTGCACAAAGATAGGTATGGCTGCAGAATAATGTAATGGCACCGTTTCCAGGCCTAGCCCATGAAAACCTCCTGTGAACATTTCTCTTTCCTGTTCCACCAGCTGGATGCCAAAGCCCAGGAGATCTTGGAAGCCAGCACTGAAGACAGAAGACTCTCTCCCACCCCATCCACTTGGGTCCTGTCAGGATGGTCCACAGGAGAGTCCTGCCTTTCCAATCCAGAAGCATCCACAGGGCACTCTTCTAAGGGAGCAACAAACTTTTGCTATAGCAGCTAGTAGTATCCTAACCAATACCCTCCATCTGTACAAAGGAGATTAAGAAACTTGCTGAAGAGTTGCCCATTCGTTTAAACAGCTTCTCAGTGGACATTAAACATTCTGGTAGGGGGATCCCTGGGTGGCTCAGCGGTTTAGCACCTGCCTTCAGCCCAGGGCCTGATCCTGGAGACCCAGGATCGAGTCCCACGTCGGGCTCCTGGCATGGAGCTTGCTTCTCTCTCTGCCTCTCTCTGTCTCTCTCTCTCTCTATGTCTATCATAAATAAATAAATAAATAAATAAATAAATAAATAAAATCTTAAAAAAAACATTCTGGTGAAGCTGCTCAAGGATTCTACAGCTGTTATGAATTATATATTCTTCAAGGAGGTATGAGAATAGCAGTGGTCTTTGGGGCTCTGGCTGGGTCTGGGCTATAGTGCCATAGCAGTGCCACGCTGGGAAGGATACTCGGTGCTTGCTTTTCTTTTCTCTTTTCCTTTTCCTTGCCAATCCAAGTGCTGATGGACAGCCTGGTGCCGGGATAGCAGAACGCTGTGACAGCTTTCAGCACTCTGGTACTGATGGAAATCTCTGCTTGTGGCTCGGTTTCCCTGGCACATGACTGCAGTCTTCTTCAAGCTCAGCCCAGCATGCTTACACTGCAGGAGCTTGCAGTATTTGCGTGCCTTTTTGCAGATGCGCTCTGGGAGTGCAGACATCAGCAACCACTGGATTATAATCAAAAGGTCTCATCAAAAGGTTAGCCTGGAGAGGGTGGGGGATCTTTACAGAGGGCTAAGGGAATAGGGAGGTTAAATGTATAAAAGAAAATTCTGGAAAGTGACCTCCAAGGGCTCAGTGGGTTCTCGAAGTGAGCTTTGAAATATTCTGTCTTTATTTATTTAAAATTACAATAGTACACCATGCTTGTTGCAATACAGCCCAACAATACTGAAGTATACCAAGGGAAAACATTGAAGTTCTGCTTGCATCAAAATCTAGTCCTCCCAAATAATTACCATTGTTCGTGTTGGTGTGCATCCGAGAAGTGTTTTTGTTTTCATTTATAAGATTTATTGATTTATTTTAGGTGGGGGAGAGGGAGAGAGTGATCTTAAGCAGGCTCCACACCCAGCAGGGAGCCCAGCGCAGGGGTGGGGAGAGCAGGACACTCCCATCTCACAACCCTGTGATCATGACCTGAGCTGAAAACAAGAGTTGGACACTTAACCAAATGCACCACCAGGCGCCCCTATTTATTTTTAAGTAATCTCTACACCCAATGTGGGGCTCAAACTTGCAACCCGAAGATCAAGAGTCACATGCTGTACCAACTGAGCCAGCCAGGCACCCCTAGAAGTCTTTAAATATAACCCAAAGTATGCAACTTCTTGAAAATCTTGTCAATCTATGCAGTATCAGCTAATTGCAGCTAATGTTTCTCAAGCTTTTACTGGGTGCCAGGCACTGCTCAAAGCACTTTTCCTGTCTTCTCATTTAATCCTCAAAAAAAGGCAAGGGGGGGCCTTGACTGTCATATAGTTATCAACTACGTGTTTATAAGGGAAGTCACTGAAGCATAGAAGGGTTGAATGATTGCCCCAGGCCCCACACTCCATGAATGGTAAAGATAGACTTGGGACCCAAGCAGTAGGGCCAGACAGCCCAAGCCGAGGTGACTCAGCCATTCCACTCTTCCAGCTGGTAAATGGGGAGGGTTACAGAGTGGGGTACATTCTATATAGTGGACCATGGACGAACCCAATTATTTTAGATTTAGGGAACTGGAAACAAGGACATTCAAACATCGATCCTACTACTTTCCTATCTTCCCCGAGCCTTAGCAATTTCAACTGTAAAATACGGCTAGCAGGACAGATGTTTCTGGGTATTGGTATTAATGAGTCGACAATTCTAAAGGGTCACAGAAGTGTCTAAAATTATCCCATTTATCTGAAGAATCAGCTTCCTTTCATTTGTGCTCCACCTCAGCAGAAGAGTCATTGGAGGACGGACTGCTGCTGAGATTACTCTGCTGCTTGTATTAGGGATAATTCAATTCCCTATATGTTAAAGGCTGTTAATCTTTGATTTTCACTTTTCCCAGCTGATACAATGGCTCCCTTTTGCCTTTCAAAACACCCTATGACTCCCCATAATCCACTTTGCAATAATTGCTCTAAAGTGTTCTGCTTTACTCTAATTTTTTAAAGAGAAAATTATTTTGTACTTACCAATTTATGTCTCAGCAAGACTTTTACTGTACTGTTAACCTACAGACAATTTTGCCCTTCTACCACTAAGGGGCGCTGTTTCATTGATTTTTGGGGGGGGCTGGGAGCGGAGGGTGCTTCAGCTTAAGTCCCTTCTGTGTTGGTATCTGAATAGTTGAAATTTGACTTTTGACATACTGCCATTAAAATGCATCCAATTATTTGAGACAAAAAATAAACAATCAGGAAACCCTAGTAATAAA